>NW_024539522.1:600000-1178616 GCF_016647785.1 Suillus fuscotomentosus
AACTTCGAGCTGTGTAGAACACAGCCCAATCGTGCATGCATAAACCTCGTGTATGCATTAGGGACGCTCAAAGTTCGGGGGCGCACATGTCGCCCAGGCCCACCGCCCACGCCTACGACCCCCCGCACGGCAACGCCATCCCGCTTTGTACATATCTGTATTATATAATACAATGCTAAGGTAGTCATTGAAGGCTTGTGCAATAAACATATCACAGATGGCTCGTCACACATTGCACGAGCAATACCTGCGCTCATACCTCATCCTTATTGTCCTTCGTATCTTATTTCACCCTGCAGAGACTGTAGAAGAAGCAGCACAGCAGCTGCACTGTGACATATCTTGCATTCTCACAATCCGGCAAACTCGCTACCTACAAGGACGATCCCCCATTGCCGCGAAAGCGAGTAGTTTACACCTTGCTTGGGAATATGCCAAAAGTCCATCTGACCACGACCGCTTTACCAACATGCTTCGAATTTCCCCTACGGTTTTCGAGGTGTTACTTGATTTAATCGAAGACCATCCTGTATTCTATAATAATTCACACAATTCTCAAACACCCATCCAGACTCAGCTTGCTGTCACACTCTATCGGATGGGACGCTACGGAAATGGCGGGTCACTAGAGGACATTGCCCGCCACGCAGGGATCTCGGAGGGTGGAGTGGAGTTATTTATACTCGGAGACGATGCACAGTAATGTAAGGTACATACCCCAAATGGACTGTGCCCTCGAAGTAGTTGTCTCGTTTGGTCCAGAAGCAGGAACATAACACTCGAAATATTTGTTGTCGCCGTCGGACAGATTGCCATCTGTATCAGCTTGGATGCCTTCACCTGTTGTCCGAAGCCGGCGAGCCAGCTCTTTGTATTTCTTTGTCAGGCTGTAAGAACTGTATGAGTTTGAGGAAACGAAATATGTGGCAGACTTACTGCTCATATTTCCGTTTGACACGTTCTCCAACTGCAACAGCATTCAAGCTATGTAACTGTGGGAATATCGCGGCCCCCATGCGCTGGTAAACGGTGACTTTGCTGTCGCCCGATGTTCTCTGCAAGTCATCATCAGTCTCGTACCATTGTGCCATTTGGACTTACTTACCTCGCCCTTCTTGCGCTTCCCCAGCAGCACGACTCTGTTTTCTGACAACTCTATTTGGGTTAGCAATTGCCAGATCACATCGGCTGTCCATTCAATTTCGGGAATCGCGACTCCGGTGTTCTTCTTCCGCATCACGAAGCACGACGACGGCGACGATAACAACGACAAAGTGTAAAGTGTTTATTTTTCACAAGTTTAATATTATGTAATATACAAAGTACGTTTTGGGTAGGGTGGTGGGGTCGTAGGCGTGGGCGGTGGGCGTGGGCGACCTGTGCGCCCCCGAACTTTGAGCGTCCCTATTATACCGCTTACGTACATAGATTTCTAGCAGGTCTACTACTAGGGTAAGTTCGCGTTCGTCACGATGCGAGGTCGTCGGACCGGCAACCAAGTGGAGCCGTACCGCATCCGTGCCGCACCTACACAACAAGTGTATGTCTACGTCGTCCATAAAGGTTTTGAATATGATTTTTAATCAAGCAGTCTCTCCGCATATGTCGTCAGCTTTATCAACCGTGTCTTGCCTAGTCAAATACGCAAGATCAAAAATAACTGCCAGCACTGTGTCGTTCCGCTTACAGACCCCGCTGACGCAGTCATTAATTAGTACCGCTTCTTCTGGAACAAGCTTCGCATTTCCCGATAAGTTGCTGGCAATGCTATAATCGATGTATAGCATACGTAGGCACATGGATTTCCGTTACTTGCAAATCTCTCTGTAGGTATTGACAGCACTGCCAGACAACCCGACCGATACGACAGGTATCGCTACAAGCACCCACCAGACCCTCACGAACTATCGACAGCACGAAGTCATCTCAACGTGGATGGCAGCGGATCACTTGATGTTCGCAGCTGCAAGTGCAGGGAAATCACTTTACACCCTCCTACCGAAATCATTCTCGTGAATTCTATGCAGTGCGTTATCCGCTGCCTTTCATGTCTTGATCGAAATATGTAATAGTAATAAAGAAATTGGAAGGGAAAACACATACAGGCTTGCCTGCTGTTAGCGGGATTTCGACTATTAGCACACACGTAACCGAATGCCTGATCCATTTCGTCTGCAGAGACAAATCTTTGAGCCTAGTTGAAAGGATTGGATCGGAATTAAGTGGCATGCTCAGTTGCTCCATGTGATGGCAAGGACTATTGATATATTGGTCAAAAGGGACTGCTCAATTGTAGACGGAGATCACGTACATCAGCACGATACGACACATTGTCGAAAAATTTCCTTCTGCTTCAATGGAATCTGAGCATTGAATAACACCCATCTGATGTAGTCTTATGGTGGTTCCGGGACAAATTTCGCTGATATCGGTCCGACCCGACCTTTCGTCGATGTCAGGAATACTCTGCAAGGCGACGGTGAAGTCACTTCTTCAGTTGGGCTGACTGAAAGTGAATTGACAACAAAGTTCTGAAATACATGAGGGCGTGCGTTTGTTGTGCCTCTCAAAGTAGTCAAAGGAAAGCTTCGTGATCAGCACTGCGGGTACCATGACGATGGGGAAGATGAGTTCGAGATCATGATATTGGTTGGTGAAAGTTTGTCGCCTTTCATCAATGGAGGAATCGCTTCCTCTCGGGGGGTGCATAATTATCAGTACGATGACCTCGTTTGTACCACTGGCCACTGTGTACATGAGAGCGAGCGCCTGCTGCTGTTCATCAACACGACACTCCAAAGATTGATCAGGATAGACAAAGCTACGAAATGTCGTGTCAATGAAGGCCCAACTAGTACTCCTTTCTAAGTATTCTTCGTGCGAGATATCAGCTTTGAGGCAAATAGGAACACGAGATACAGAAAGCGGCCATACCCGTAGCAAGGTACAGTATCAGTCCACAGACGATCAACACTGAAGACATCCATCAGCTATATCAGCTAAGTTGCCCTTCTGCGCGAATCGGCAACAGCTTCAGTGGATTTGATCCCTACCAACTTCTCGACCACAGCCTAGAATCATTAATGTAAAATTAATTTGAAACCGCCTCAGCTGGATAGCTCCCACTAACCTGAGCTTGAGCCCAGTCTAATGCGTCGTCATCATCGTCTTCCTCGACTGGCCTGATAATGTCCTCGTTCCCAGCTCCAAGACCCCACCCACCCCCACGCTGGTGATACGGCTTCGTCAGCCCTTTATCAATCCCCCCAATTTTCGGAGTCTCTCCACCCTCTTCTTCTTCCTCCCGCTCATCTGTCTGTGTGGGCATCGCTGCCCACCCGCCAACAATCCCAAGTACACTTGCAGCCCCAGAGGAGCCAATTCGCCCCCGTCGATCACGTGGGCGCCCAGCAGACAGGAAACTGGGCGTGGCTGCCCGAGGTGCGAGACCATGTCCATGTCCATGTGAAACCCGCTGGTTCGAGACTAGGCGGAGCAGAGACTCAATTGCCGCCTCGCCTGCCGAAGGCTGAATTGCAGGTGTGTGTAGTGAAAGGGGTGGAGAGGGAGAGCGGACCCGCCGCTCAGATGTGAGAACTAGCAACCTAGCAAAGGCGTTAGGATGAATTAGATTTAAAATTTAATAGGGCACACACATCTGTTGCAATCTCGGTTGGCGGAAGGGACTTAGCCGTGCGAGCATGTCTTTCCCATAAGGAGGGGACAGCAGATTATGTAGACGGCCATGGACAGGAAGCACGACACGATCACGAAACGCGCATAGAGCGACGCTGCGAACGTCAATCGTCGGAGATAGCGAGGATAGCGCTGATGAGCCACTCAGTTTACCGCCTTGTCGCGTAGGCGAAGACGTCCGATGTTGTTTTTGCGTACGATGCAACGAGGTCAGTAAGGGATCAGTTTGCAATGGTAATAGGACCTGAAAGATGAGCTTAGAACAGAAACACGAATCGTTATTGGGCAAGACAGCTAACCCCTTCGATATATGGGAGAATTTGGTCCCAGAAAAAGCCCCAGATCTCAGTAACACGGCCCAATAGTACTTCGTCTGATATATTAGAGAGTTTGGCGTTGAGAGTGACCATGCCTGCTGCAATGAGCTCACGCGCGTCTGTTTCGAGAGTCGCGAGAGTCTTCGAAGGGGACACAGCTAGTATCGTTTGGATATGCCGCCGTACAAGAGCGTTGAGGTCTTCTCTGTGTATGATTAGACTTTGCAGAGCAGGTGATCGCGCAACAAACGTACATGGGGACACGCAATGGCTCTTCATTGAACAGGGGGAGGACATGCACATGCAGTGTGCGCCAGGGATTATCCTTGTCCGTTATGCCCGCGCTTGACGCGCTGGAATGAAGTGCAGCGGCACTTGCAATGCCACTGCTAGATGGCGAGGTTGATGGTGCGAGCGTGAGAGGAGGTGCAACAGGACCTGTGGATAGTGAAGGGGTAATGCTCGGATTAAGACCTGCGAGCGTTCCGAGGCGGTGCATTTCTCGTGAAACAAGCTTCGCATCGTAAGTACGAGTAGAAGAGGGCTAAGCGAACGTCAAATATTAGATTGCGTGATGCATGTGAAGCATACTTTCGAGGGAGATGTGTGTGATTTGAGGGTATTCGAAGATGCGACAGAAGCCATTATAGGGATTATAAGGCTGCGGCCTCAGTGGAATGTAACTGGTCGCTGTGCTTCAGGTGCCTCGAAGGCTAGATGGACTCGTGTTGCTGATGCAAGACTTGGTGTGGCTGTGCAACTGAGTGAACCTTGGGGATGCTTAGTCAACATGAGTCGCGACTCCAGAGTCCAGAGCGCTCGCTGATATTTTATTACTTATTAAAGAAATCGTACTCCAAAAAATAATTAATAATATTGACGCACACATCACGTGAACGTGATATCATACCGACGTCAGTCCATGAAGCCCCTCTGTTGATGCTGCTGGTATATAACGCCTCCTAGGAGAAATTACGCCCGTAATTCTGTTTACTGATTTCTCCAACAAACACAACAATGTCTGGTACGTGTTTTCACATTTTCAAACCTCTTCTTTCGATTCTTACAAGTTCGCTGTGCTTCAGGAACCTCAGAGCACACCAAAGACACAGCGCGCGTTGTTGCTGGCCTGAAAGCGGCTGTCCACAACCCTAATGTATCAAGCGAAGCAAAGGAAAACGCCTTGAAACGCCTCGAAGAGATGGGTCAGTCAGCAGACCCCATTACGCCAGCGCAGACAAAGGCTACTCAATCAGCAGCGGCCGAGGCACATGAAAAGAACGTTCTCCGGGGCTACAAAGCAGCGACTTCTAGTATGTCGGTTGCTTGCCATGGCGCGCCGTCTTGCTGATTCGTGCAGATCCCCATGTTTCAGAGGAAGCTAAGAAACACGCCAGAGAAGTGCTGGACGCCGCTGGTATCCAGCACGAGCTTGATACTTCACATTCAGAAGAGGAACATCAGCATCGTGTCCTTGCTGGATATAAGGCGGCCATCCATAGTAAGATCCGCTCTCGTACCGCACAGTATCCTCTAACCGTGTACGACTCCAGATCCAAACGTTTCAGCTGCGGCGAAGGAGCATGCCAGAGAGTTTCTTGCAGATAGTGGCGTTACCGATCTGGATTGATTGAACAAAAGCTGCACGGAATCATTGTATTTTACTCGCTTCCATCGTCATTGCATTAATGGTATCATTATAATTGTCTATCGCTACTTACTTGAGAGCTCTTCGAGTCGAGTCAAAACTCTGTCTACTCTGTCCTCCAGACCTTGCACATTTCCTGCAACTGTTCCCTTGTTAGCTTCTAAGCTGGTCTCCACGTCTCCGACGGCACTTTTGAGAGCTTCAAGAGCGTCCTTTGTCTTACGCTGCTCTTCTTCGAGCGCTGCCATCGTTCCCTGAAATTCACCCGCAGATGCATGCAGTGCAGAGAGGGTACGCAATCGAGTTAATATATGTGGGACGTGAGGAAGCGAAGGAGCCAGACGCGTTAACAGGGGAAGGAGTGCATCCTGGGTAGCAGTACCAGGAATCACGGTTGAACCTCCAGGCTGCTGCGATTGGCGCTTTGGTGTTTGTGCGGTTGATACCCGCTCAAGGTCCGACAACAGAAGTTTCAGTCTACGGGAGATGGAGTCGATATGCCGTGGTTGAGTCAAAAGCATCAGTTGTGAATTCAAGCGCGTGAGCATAGGAAGAAGAGGCGGCGTAATCGGCGTGGACTGAAATATGGTCAGTAGTGCCCTACGCCTGGCATCGAAAAGCACATACCTCATCCAAAGTCGCACCCACAGAGCCCACCAATTTCTCTAGTTCCCCGACTCGTTTATCCATTTCAGCGATACCCCGAACTTCCGGTACTTCCTGCACTTTCGACTCCTTTGTCTTGTCATCCGCACTGGACTCCTCCACGTCTTCTTTGCTGTCTTCCCTGGTGCCATCACCAAGCACAACACCAACTAATCTCCCTCTTCCTTCGCGTCCCATTCTGACTTTCTCCAGCCGTCTCCGCACGTCCACCAATCCTCTTATCATCTCACCAGCATCGACACCCTCAGCTTTAAGTGCAGGATTAGACGGATCTGCAACCTCGCCCTCCAAAGCAGCAAGCTCAGCTTGCAGAGCTCGTAGACGCGTAGGGAGAGGTCGCCTACTCGGTGATGGCGAACGCGATGGAGAGGATGTCGGTGACGGGGGGTATGCAAAGCGTGATTCCTGCCCTGAAGTATGATCAGATGTCCAATACACAGTATACGTGTTTGAAGGAATACAACGCACGACGTCGTTCGGCTCTCCGAAAGTGTCTGCTCGCATCTTCTGCGCTGATCAAGTTGCTGTCGTCGAGTTCTTCTTTTGAAGGTTTCTGCACCCCGCTGAGCGCGTATTCGTGGACCTGAGGGTTCGTCAGAATCCGAATCGCCTTTCTGATTGAGATCAGTTGTTCGTGGGCAGCATTCTGGGAACACGAGGGGCACTAACATTGATCTCAGATGAGGGAAACACGTCCTCCGTTTCATAGACATCTTGTGCAGTGTCCTGTCATCAAACAATAAGTGGAGATATAACAGGGACAGTAACGATAATACGCACGATGTCGGGAAGATTTGCATATTTGTTCGCGCTCATCGTGAGCGTTCAAACATCCACACTTTGTGCGGATTTGAGGTAAAGAGAATAACATAACTGGTCGCGTTCATGTTAGACCTCGTGGGAACTCTCGATTGCAGAATGGACCAAAAAAGCGTCACCTGAGCGATTCGAACACTCGCGGGCAAAGCCCAACCGCTTAGCTACTTGTAGCAGGCGATCCCGTTAACCACTCCGGCAAAGTGACTTGTTGGTGGTCGACGAAGAAGAATATGAAACCACATATATTGGTTGTTCCATTAATCTTGTCCAGATTTATGACTTGGAGGCGAACTCTAAATTCACTAGTGTCTACCTTCCGAATGTCCTAATCATCAACCGTCCCACCAAATAGATGTGTATCCCCCCATACGATTGAGAGCAATTATCAACCAGCGATAAATATACGCTCAGGTGCAGTTTGTTGACCCAGCTTGGAGTTCAGTAAGTTGTTCGTCAAAGAAAATAGCTGTGAGCGGTACGCCATCAGGACGAATAACGCCGCGATACATGCCACCGCAGTTCAGTGGAAGAGCCACTGGCACACCCAGAGTTCAAGTCAGTTGTACAGTTCACACGAGAACGAGAACGTACCGTTTCCCTCTCTGTCCAGTGCAATGACACCACCCAATCCTCCTTCCTTGAACAGGTCATCGATGACGTTCTGAGTTGCCTCATCCAGGGACTCGCCGAGGTATTGCATCCGCCGAGCGATGTTGGAAGCTGCAGCACGGCGAATGTAGTACTAAAGTGTATGATTAGCACTTGCAAGCTGAATATCTGCTCGACTGTTTCTCACGTCTCCATTACCAGTACCAGAAACGCCTACACCCTCATATTTCGATTTGCCTCTAAGGCGATCCCAGTTGCGCTTCACAAATCCACCGTCCCTTTCCCATTCTTCAGCCCAAAAACCAGATCCCATTACGGGGGTATCTCCAACTCGACCGACAAGTTTGTTCGTAAATCCACCAGTGGAGGTTACTGCGGCAATGCAGCCTCGGATATCAAGTGCGACTGCACCAACAGTACCCGTTGGCATCAGATCAAGAGGCTCCCATGTCTCTTTATCTTTGTGATCAGAAAGGCTGGCGACATCCGTCGTCTCTGAATTTGTATCGTCGGGTATTTCAGGTCTGGGGTATTCAACAGGATCTTCGGGTAATCCAAGACCACGTCTGTGTTCTTTCCACCGCGCCTCAGTCCAAAAGTAGGATGGATCAACCTGACGTACGCCAAGTAAAGCACCTGTGGCTTCTGCTGCTGCACCCGACAACATTGGGTGAGGGGCAAGCTGGGGCGCAAGGTAGAGTGCGCGTGCGAGGTGAGAAGGATTTCTTGTATGAGTGATTAACGTGACTGAGGATCCGCGTCGGGATGAGGGCATTGCGGGGTGTGATGCAGGAGGCTTGGAGACCATTAAAGAAGTCTCGAGCTCATTCTAGACATGATATACAGGAATGCTCTTAATCATAGGTAAGGAAACGTACCTTGCCTGCAACATTAAAGACCGCGCCATGGCCAGAGTTGAACAACGGGCAGTCTGTAAATTGTAGAAGTTAGTTATTGACTGCCCAAACACCTGTTTATCCCACCTTCCATGACTGATACAGCCTCGACGGCAGCATCCATAGCTTCTCCTCCGCTCTTGAGCACCTCATAGCCCGCTTTCAATGCGCGTGAGAGTACGGCCTTGTACTTGGCGCGCTGTTCGGGCGTTGAGCCATCCCGTATCATGGTACCAGCACCGCCGTGGATGACAAGGACATAGTTGGGCTCTGCAGACTTCTTGCCGGGCTTGAGCGTAATGTTCTTTAAGGCGGGCATTGATGTAAGCAAGTTTCAACAAGGAGATCCTGCAAGAACAGGAATGGCCTCCCTGGGAAGCATGGTTACCTACACAAAGATAAGACAGACATTGATCGATATAATTATCGTCCATGCATATAGAAAGCTGAGTTTAAAATAAGTGCAACTTCCAAATTCGACCGATCAGGAGCTCATGTGCGTCTTCCGGAGGATTACCGCTAACCTCCGGGCTTCCTTTCCTTGTGAATTCTTATCGCATTTTGGGGACGTGTTCACCGGTGTTGTTGTCACCGGTTGCATCTTTCCGTCTCGGACTAGAAAGCTTGGTTCTCGTACGCAGTTCTACCTCGGCGTTGTTTATCACGTCTGCTGATCCAGAACTTTGTCCTAGCTCCATCACTAACTATCGACCGATAGCTACTTGCTGGTCTGTCGTAGACTGATGAACGAAGTCGGCGTTGCAACTCTCCAGGCGAGCGTGTGTGGTAGTCTCATGTATAAACGGTTCCGGACTCCCGGGTCACGAGTCTAAACACTAGTATAGTATGATTTTAGTACTGTGCTGCTAGTATGGCAGACATGTGATAGCCTTCAAGTTAGAAGCTGCCGACCGGCTGTGTTCATGCATCATGAACCACATGTATAAGTAGTTGCAACGTAGAAGTGCCATTAATAGACCCGTTATACGAAGCACTTTAGTTACGTATAATGGTTAACTTTCCTCGGATTCCCCGTGGCAGGCTCCGATTGCTGTGGGAGTCACTAGTACTTAACCTTTAACAGCGACTCGAGGGAATTCTACCCAATACGCCCGGAACCTCGATGGGATGACTGTCTGGTTCATTCTTCAGGTTCAATCCAAGATATTACCACGGGAGATTACCTGCCAACCCCAGCTCAACATGAATGTCTATTTTCCCGATTCTGTTGGTTTTCAGACTGTCGCAGTGCGTACTCTTCCTCACCTATCGATTTTATTTGCTCATTTGGATTCAGTATACTTCAGGTAGTCTACATTTTCCTTTCTCTGTGGGCAAAACTGAATTCTCCTGTAAACGTCGAAACAGTTGCTTCCATGACAGTTTTTGTAAGTAGGGCCAAATGGTGTCATCATAACTACTGATTTCTCTTTGCAGCTTTTTGACTTCATCATCACTTTGACTCGGAGGTTAGTTGTTTTTAATGGTGCTATATAAGTTTGACAAGATGCCAGGTTCGTTGGACATGGGGAAGAGGGTGGGGGATCATGAGAATAATCTTCATCGTTTCTCGTTATTTGCCATTCATAGGTCTTGTTATGACTGTATACTGTGAGTATTCGCGGCCTTTTTTCCACCCTCGCTCTTCACTGAGGTTCCGCGCATAGACTCGGTCGGGTCCACTCATGGAGGAATTGTAAGCTCTTCGCAATACCACGCGAAAAATACTCATGACAATGTTCCAGCCCGATAATGGGATTTTCACTGCTCTATATGATGGTGGTGTATAACAAGAACCTCACTCAAAATCCAATCCTCACTCATTTTCTAGGCATCCGCTGGTTGGGTATAGCTGCTGCTGAGCGTAAGTATCAACTCCACAAATCACATGGTTTCTTTTCCAATGACTCCTTTGATTCAAAGTCTTGCTTGTGGTAAGGACCTACGTAGTTTGGGGGTGTGACAAGAGGTTTTTGACTTTGACTTTGACATTTACCACGGTGACCTTGGTCTCTTTCTCCTGAGCCATTTGCTTTTGACTGAATTCCTTCAGGTCGTCTCAGCAGCGGTGCTGGTAATCTCAGACGTTGATGCAAGTGAATCCGGAGGTTCGTATAATTGTCCTGAATTTCTTCTGCTCACAACATTCCTTCAGATTCGACTGGCGTATTTGTGGCAGGACGGAATACCAGTCTTATTTATGGTTTGTTGATGTTGGTTGAGCTTGGTACGTAGCATTACGATTATTCTGCCCAGTTACCGCATAATCACCCGCAGTGCTGATGACACTGACACTGTACAAACGCTTCAAATCTTTCCGATTGGAGGGTAGTTTGTTGGTGGCTACTTTATGTCGAGATGGCATAATTTCCATACTGTGTATCACTCGTGAGTTTCGAAGGCTCTTGTGAGTAACATGGCCTTACTTTTATCAGTGGTCTCGATGGCGAATTGCATTTCCGTCATTTTACTACCTGTGAGCAAGTCGTTTGTATATCGCCGTATAAATCTCTGATCCGGCCGTTCAGCCATCCTACACCGCACTTCTTGCTGGGTAAGCCATGTCATTACTTGCTACGTGTTTCAAGCTGAGTCGGAGAAGCCCACAACTAGTCGCGCATAGCGTTCTTGCCTCACGCATCCTGTTCAATTTGCGAGAAATGTCCGACTTGCAGGATGGTGTAACAAACGACATTATTTTGGGAGTGGTTTCTCAACCCATAGCGTTTGAAACTCCACCTTACACAGATCCGGAGCTGTGGGATTTTACAAACTGCTAGTTCGATGTCTACACAATCTCGATGATTCTATGTCCTTGTGAGGTCATTAACGTAGTCAATGCGATAGTTCGTCCACGCAGTGTGTTGGGTAAGCATTTAGGTCGTCCTGGAACGCCTTATGGCATCAACGCGTTGTTTCTGAATTTGAATAGCATGTAGGAGGGAAGCATATGGTATGGTATAGCTGAAGTATTTCGTCAAGTATCAGCATCTCATCTCGTAAGTACACATACGTTTGACAGATTGGTGCTCGGCAAAGGCATCAGCTGTCTGAGCGAGAATGCAGAGAGGTACTATCCACAACAGAATGTAACTGAGATCCAGAGCTGAAGGGAAGGAAAACACGACACGCTCAGGTTCAAGTCTCGTCAAACAATGAATAGGCTTACCTCGGCCTAGCATCCGACACTTGTTCATCTCGAGTACTAGCGCCGTTCTCTGACGAAGGCAAATTGCGAGTTGCAGCTGCACTCACCGATCAGTCAACGTGGCGCTATAGGATAGAGAAAACCAACATTTACCGCCTGCATAGGGTGCCCGATGAAGCCGACTTGACGGCGACTGGAGGTTCAGGGCTGTGAGCAACTGCTCGACCACCTCCTGTTGCATCTTGCAACGCCGCGTGAGCAACGCGGACACCTCATTTCGTTTGAGAGATCGGTGAGACTGGTCTGTCCCAACGAGTTTCTGAACTCGCAGCCATAGCTGTTGCAGAGTGGACCTAGGATTAGGTCCCGCATCGCAACACTTCACTAGCAGTTCCTTGATCGCCTTCTGCGATTCGGTGTCCGCAGTTGAATTACTACGTCCAGGCGTGCTAGCTATGTTTGCGCAGACGTAATCCACACATGCGATTTTGTGTGAGCGGAAGATTCCCTTGTAGACTTTGTGGCTTATGCCACGACTTGTGACGACAAGAGCGACTGGAACTTCTTCATCACAAAACACTTCATGGAACAACCTATAGTGACCTTCATCTTGGAGATCTCTTCGTCGCGTACGCAGTAAAGAAGTAGATCAATGCCGCCTCTTTGCCTTAGAGTATCGATCGCGAGGTAAGTATCAGCGATAGCTTCCGTGTACCCTTTTGTATCCAGCCCGGGTTCGAGAAACCCGATGGTATCAAAAACCTGGAATGAATGGCCGTCGACTGGGATGGCATACTCAACCCAGTGTTTAGTACAGTGGCTGAGGTCGTGAGACGTGGGTGCCCGGCTTTCTCCAGCGAGCATGTTCACGACCGAGCTCTTCCCGCATCCAGTTTGGCCAACGACGAGTACGTTGAACATCTGCCATCTAGTGAACACTCGAGATTGCGTACCATGCTCAAGACACGTACCGACATATGCACTACCCTCTTGCTTTTGGTATTAATCTGGACACTGTATTGGAGTCGTTGAATTATGCTACGACAGTAAATATTTCGGAAAAAAAAATGTAAGGAATGCAACATACCAAGACTCTCAAATCCAACGCGGCAGAGGATAGGTAAGTGTAGGTCGAGTTACTTGAGGGTATAGTCTGTGCCCACATGTTGCTGCCTCATGCAGTGCATGAGGTCTACTCATATTCATAAAATCGAATTCCCATCGCTTATCAAGCGTATTGCATACCATTCATGTCGGTGACGGCTTTGAGACTCATGCCACTGTCCGGTCGCCTTGTCAGGTGGTGATCAAATCTTCGACCTGGAAAGTAAGACCGCGTTTTTTCCATGAGTGGTATTATCGAGAGCTTGTAGTCCATACTAATGGCTTTATGTGTTTCCTGGAGAGTGAATGATATGCAAACCCACCTACACGAACACACTGCAATCTAGTCGCAGCTGCCGTCGGGTGGACCATCCTTCCATCTCTCATCAACCTTTGCACAATCAAACATTTCCTTGCCCAGCCTCTCGTTCACCTCATTGTGACGCTCACAGAACCACTTGCTCAACCTCTCGCGACTGCTCACGTCCGGTGGATGCTCCTTTATTTTGTCGCCAAAGTCCGCCGCGCAGTGTGTGCATGGATATAGGACGGGTAGCGCGTGAATGAGATTTAGCATATTTGCACGCTGGTGAGTAGTAGGCCGCGCTGGGTAGTATGCTGCAGTCGCATGCAAAAATGACCACGTGGCACGTCCAAGGGCTTCGACATCCGGCGGACAGTGTGGGGGTAATACTGCATTTTCTGGCTTAGATTCGGGGGGTCGGAAGCCCGTTCCAGATGCGAAGGCAGCCATCATTCCTGCGGTGGACTTCTTGCTCGAACTGGCAGTGCCCGAAGCGGGGGGCCTCCAATTACGGAACGCCGTGCATATTTTGCAGGGTTTTCCGTCCGGACCAATCACCATACCGGGTGGCAACGAGGGCTTGGGTGTCACTGGGCCTGGTAGTGCCGGGCGTTCAGATGTTTGAGATCGATCCCCCATATCGGAACGAGAGACGCTGCACGTATATGGTTGTACATGAGGTTGTCAGTACCGACCACGTTGCTCTTGGAATTTACCATTACCTTGAAACGTCAGATGACAATTGTGCGGTGCGAAGCAAAGGCAAGGCAATTCAAGTTCGAACTCCTTGGATTTGTCAAAGATTAATGTGTCTCCCACGTGACGGTCTTATATTTAATTCCTCACGTGTTTCGTGACACGACTAGCATCCGAATCACAAGTTTCCGCTGTCCTATCGGCAGTAACAAGGACGAGAATGCGATGCACGCGACAGGATACGAAATGCAGGTCCAGGACTCCAGGAGAAGTAGTTGCAAGTGATTATCAAACAAATCAAGGAAGCAGCTCTGAGCAGGTACGTCTGGATCTGGCGGGCTTCATAAACGATGTGCATGAACAATGTATAGGCTTCCTTTCTCCAAACTACATGACATGCATTCATGAATGAGAACATTGTTGATGCCGAAAGACCATCCTGAGCGAGACCAATGTCTTCCGCATCTCTGTAAGGCCACTTGTCGCTTATCTTTATCTCGACAGCTCGCGCATAACTGTTGTAGACCCCTCTGGCCTGGAGTCTCGGGTTTCCTCTAGGTAAATTCAGGAACTAGGACTTAGACATTGCAATTGGTTTGTGATCACTATCATGATTCTACTTTTTTGGTCTCAGCGTTTTGTCCAACTTGATCAGGGTTTTATGATTCCAGGAGATATGATACCTCCTAAGGCGCTCTACTTCAAGGAAGTTTCCTGTAAGTTCCCTCGACAGCAATCACTGTACAAAACACAGAAATGGCAGTGGGCCGAATTGTCCCAAATTTCGAACGCAATCTAGCCACCGTGAATGGACGTTCATTAACGTTCACTGTCTAGTCATTTCTAGTCACTCTCGTACATGCTAAGCTCGTATTGGTTACAACGATCGACGCCAGATCTAAGCAGCGTTTAGATTGGGGTACGGCGCGAGGAATTTGTGGCTGTGACACCCCAAACCTGCCATCAGCCGCATTAAGGGGAGACACTTGTTTCCGAGTGATGCGCAGTACCTAGTATGATACATCCTGCGCCGGGTCGACCCTTTGATGTGTCTCCGTGTACCGATTCATACCGACAACAAAAGTGCTTCTCGAGTGCTGGACATCCCTGCCTTTCGGTGGACCAACTACACATCAAGCTCAAGGATCTGGGTCACGGCTCTTTCTATAGCTTAGTCAGTAAGCAGTGGAAATCTGTGTCCTGCCAGTGGGCTCATGGGGTAGGGTACCGCTTGTAGTTGTCTTTACGATAATGGCACGCATTTCTCGCTTCATTTCTCAGCGATGTATCATGTAACTCATCTCCATCCCCGCTGGGGTTCCTCGCTGACCACGACGAGCCGTGCACTGGGGTCAACAGCGCCAAGCCGGGGCCATCCTCACGGACCTCACCGCCACACCCGGTATCCGGTATCCGGTATTCGCGTAGCGAATTAGTAAGTTACGAGTACAGCATCTAAGCTGACCTAATTTAGCCACTGGTTATCGAGTCGCGCGCGATGGCGCCAGAATTCCGTGCACTGCACGCCAGATGGTACAAAAATAAATGAATCTAACAGCAATCGCGTGTTCATTTCCCACTCTCCCTTCACGCCCATTGTGTGAGCACTTTGGTTTATGACTCGTTCAGCATCTCGCTCTTCCTCGCGGACCAAGCCTGAGCCCTCAGCACGCGAACAACATGTCAATATAGATGATGCGGAAGCACCATTCCCTCAGCCAGCGCGCAGAGGTCTACATCGTGGCCTGTCTGCACGTCAAGTGCAAATGATCGCCATTGGCGGTACCATTGGAACGGGGCTTTTTCTAGGAACCGGAAAATCCCTTGCTCAAGGTGGCCCTGCGAGCATGCTGATTTGCTATGGCATAGTGGGATTCATCGTATATGTGACGCTGTTGCTGTTAGGGGAGATGGCTACACAGTACCCGGTGGCCGGTGTGTACTTCTTTTTTCATATTTAGCCAGTGTGCTAATCATTCCTGTTTTCCAAGGGTCGTTTAACGCCTATGCAATACGCTTTTTTTCGCCATCTTATGGTTTCGCGTTGTCGTGGAACTATTGGTTCAATGATGCAGTATCCGTTGCCTCTGATCTTACTGCTGCCCAGCTGGTGTTACAATTCTGGACGCCGTCATATCCTTGGCTGGTTAGCCTGCTCTTTTGGGTATTCCTTGTATCACTCAACTCCTTCAACGTCAAAGCTTACGGAGAATTAGGTCAGTAATATGGATTTCCTTTCTCTTCCCAAAATGGTATTAACGCCTTGCGGTAGAGTATTGGCTTTCATTCCTGAAGGTCGTCACCATTGTAATCTTCATTATCCTTGGCATCCTCGTCAATGTCGGCGTCAATCAGTCGCATACCTACATCGGAGCACACAATTGGCACATTCCTGGCGCTCCGTTCGTTGGTGGCTTCGGTGGTTTCGCCAATGTTTTCGTAACAGCTAGTTTTGCATGTAAGTTGCATTGCTAATTGCGAACTTATTCAGCTGATCAGTCTGTAGACGGTGGAACAGAAAGTCTAGGTATCACCGCAGGAGAGACGGAGAACCCTTCGAAAAACATGCCAAAGGTTGTTAAGTTTGTATTTTGGAGGCAAGTAAAGCATTCGGACGTTCATAGATCATTGATGTGCGAGCGGTGAAATTAGAATTCTGTTGTTTTATATCCTGAGCATCCTGCTCATCGGTCTGAATGGTGGGCTACTCTTTGCTCGCACACTGCTACACACCTGACTGTTTTGATTAGTGCCATGGGATTACCCGAATCTGTCTAATAAGACAACCACTACATCCCCTTTTACGATTGTATTTACTCTAGCTGGTTCAAGTGAGCAATGCTTCCTTGCTCCTTCTTCAAGTGCTAACGTTGTTTCGAACAGATGTGGCCGGGTCATTTATGAATACCGTCATTCTTACCTCCGTATTATCTGCTGGTAACCACGCTCTTTTCGCGGGAACAAGAGTTCTGTATGGTCTATCTGTTGTTAGCCCCACCCCCCACGCACCTCGTATATTTTCTCGAACCACTCGGGCAGGTGTTCCCCTGTACGCCCTGCTTGCGACCAGTAGCATTAGCGTGCTGTGTTTAGGCAGCAGTTTTATTGGCAGCGGCAAATTGTGGGGATGGTTACAAAACATTGTTGGGGTCTCAAACCAGGTTCGTATCAATACGCGGATGTGTGGTAACCCTTGACTAAGCAAACATTAGATTGCCTGGTTATCAATCGGATTGGCTAGTTGGAGGTTCAGGAAAGCCTGGATCAGACAAGGACGATCTTTAGACGAAATGAAATTCCGAGCATCGTGGACCTGGCCATGGGGTCCTTACTTTGTTGTGCGTGTGTTGATACTGTTAACTGTCTCTTCCCTAACCCATGCGACCTCCCAGATTATCACAGTGATCTCCCTCATCTTGAGTGCGTACTGCACCGTTGCCTTTGCATACTGAGTACTGACGAGTTGAAAAGTCCAGGGATGGTCCTCTATATTCCCCACATTCTCAGCAGTAGATTTTGTCTCCTTTTACATCGAGATACCCGTCATGATTGTCATGGGCCTCGGCTGGGTCCTTCTCAAGAACGCCTTCATAGACTCTACATCAGTTTCAGGTAACGCCGATCCCCCTAATGAGACGACCTCTCTGATACCCCGTGAAACTGAAACCCGAGAAGCTCGCTACAAGTGGAAGTCCGACATTGTGGACATCGATACGATTGATCTGTATAGTGATGAGTATACCGACGAACCATTAGATGAAGTGAAGGATAAACCAAGGGGAAAGAGGTTCAGCTTTTTTTGGAAGTTGTATGACATAGTGGCTTAGATTTCGCATTCGCATCTTATACCGATATCACTTTGCTTTTTGGAAACCATAACATACGTCCGGTATTGTACCTTGTACCTATAATTGTATTATTTAACGTGATATGAAGTGCTATGTCCTAGAAACTGGAATGAACAGAAGTACTTAAGCAAGAGAAGACTGCTTTGCAACTGACTAAGACGATGTCAGCAACACTAATTTTACGCTATGTTGGGACAAATGGCTGTTTCCTGATGGTATATGTGCGTTTATTCTACCATGCACTAATTTCTAACATACAAATTCAAGCAGGTGGGAGAAATACTGCCCATAGGACACAGCTCAAGGCACCCCACAAAACACTCCATATGACCCATGCCTTCCCCCACTTCGGAAGGTCAAGCATGAGACGCGCAGCAGCCCAGTACGTAAGTGGAAGAGACGGGAGAAGCCTAAGTGATATCTGAACGTGAGCATTGAATGTCAAGATCAACGTGAGCGCCAAGGCGTGGAGTACGTGGGGTAGCAGGGACGGAGATAGAAATGGAGAGTCAAGCTGAGGGGGGGGAGTGACGTCATTGTTTTTTGAGCGAATCAACGGGGCGATATGAGGAATAATGGCAGGTAAGTTCGATAAATAAAACCAGCAGAACGCAAACACATTAAGCAAGACAGGAAGCGCGAACATGAAGTTTGGGATGTTGGAGACAGTCCAATATCGCAAGAAGCCAACGTTCCAGTATTTGGACTGCACGTGGGAGTATATCGAAGGAAGCATATTGTTCGTACACCAATCTGGGATGTGTGTTGCTGATGGCTTGCAGAATAGCAGATATGCAGTGACATTGTGGTGGATGAAGGGGATCAGAGGCAATGCAGTCAACAACACGCATTTGAGCAGGTGCCTAGGAGTAAGCTGGCATAAATGCATTAACTCGGATGTCATAACTCGTATGATTATGCTTACTAGATCTTTCTGCCCTGTCAGAAAGGGCGCGACCAGCATACCCCACAGTATGAATCCGGACAACAATATTCCATTGGACCTGAACATGCTTGCCAATGCAAAACATACAGATGCTGCAGCCCACTGGGAGCGAGCACATGCCAGCATGCCCCGATACGAGAAATATGTGAAAAACGGTTCGTTGTATGATGCCAATTTAAGCGCAGCAGGGCTACTCGATAATAGGGAGAGTGCAGCGGATAAAAATGCCAGGGAAGGTGAGCGGAAATAATGTAATGATAGCTGATATAGCACGTGTGTTGAGTCGCACAGTATGGCCATGCCTGCTCCACCTCGAAGAAGCGTTCCCCAACCGTTTGTACCAAAACCTGCCAGGGCTTGCAGGTGGTCCGAAATACGCATTAACAGTGGCAATCCATTGAAGAATGCCCACTCGTGTTCATATACATATCCTTCTCTTGCTATGTGCGCGAAATAGAACGCATCCCAACGAAGGAGGATAGAGGATGGGGGTGTTCCGTTGATCAAAATGCTTGGTGATGCATCAAACAGTGGAAGCAAGCGAGCAGAGATATAAACTAATATCCAGACTGCAAGTCGCACTATCACAGAAAGAGTCAGCAAAGTTTGAACATGCCTACGCGTCGTTGCTGATTGCATTTCACTAAGTTTCAAATTTCAAAGCTTCAAGCTCATTTTGGACAAGCGTTGTTTGTCCCTATTTGGAAAATACAAAGTTTACGTGCAAAAAAAACTTATGTAATCCGATCCACTTTTAGATGCCTTTGCACGTCAATAGACTTGAATTATTAAGCATGACTTGCCACATGCCACCAGCCGAACGCCGGGCTACTACGTTTCATTCTCTCCAGCGTCAGGCTCCAGCGCAGCAGTGAGTTTTGTGGTTTACCGTACGTTGTAATATCTGCTCGAGAACTATGACTGACCAGCATAAACAGGTTATAAAAAAACGCGCTTTCTCACTGAAAGCATATTGGCCGCAAGCTGTCGTGTGAAGTGTATCGCTCCGAAATCACCTGTCAATTGATGTCGCCCAAGTCCAAAGACTTCAATCTCAAACCAAAGATACTACAGATGCCCCTGACGGCACCTGTAAGCGCAACGGCTGCTATGAGCCCTGCCGTGCAGTCACCTCTAACGCTGATTGAGTTTGTGACTACCGTTCCAATACCACTTGCTTCAGAGCTAGTTGCCCTTGCGCCATATATTCAGGCCATAAGGCATTTTGCACAGATTATCAGCTGGGAATCTTCATGGGAGGAAAGTTGGCTTGCCCTTGCCACATGGTGGGCATTCTGCTTGCTCTCCGAACCGACCCTGAAGTATGTATGTTCAACTACCTATGTATTCTGGCTGATTTGAACCTCTTTGTTGGCCAGGTTCTTCTTACCACTTGCAGTCTCATTTGTTCTCGCACTGAGACATTGGACATCATCCAATCACACATCTTCGGCAATCTCACCGCCGGTAATAACCGACAGCACCCTTCACGCTCTCGTATCTGATCTAGCGACCATTCGTGCCCTGCTTCCCTCATCACCTCTCGTCGAATCCCCCCTTCCTCCATCGTTTGTTGTTCTCCGAGTGCTTGCATTTATCTATCTGCCCTACCTCATCCTCACATCTTTTGTTGGTCTCCGTATTTGCATCGCATTATGCGGCACCCTGTTCATGATTCATAGAGCGCACTGGGCCAGACATGCCCGAGCATCCATTACTCGCAGCGCACATATCCGATGGGCATTTTACCGACTATGCGCGTTTGTCTCAGGAGTACCGCTCCCACCACCCGCATCACCCTCTCCCACGGAAGTTTCTATCAAGATACGCCCGGCATCTGTATTAGCAGATGATGCACCAAAGCCTTCTCCGCCTCTCCGCTTCCTGTTTACAGTCTACGAGAATCAGCGGTGGTGGATGGGTCTTGATTGGACAGCTGCTCTGCTTCCTAATGAACGCCCATCATGGTGTAGCTCCTCCCTAGTTCCATTATCCCCGCCTTCAGTCTTCCCTCTTCCCGCCTCTACAACGGCATACGTCACTGTTGGAAAGAACGGTCGCGCAAGACGTGTAGCTCGCTGGACATGGGAAGAACCTGAATGGCGCGTTATCATACGCAAGGAAGGCCAGGAGGGTATCTGGCGAGTGGAGAAGACACCTCCAAGGGATAAAGACGGACCTGACGAATCTACTGCAGCACGGATGCTACGCGCTGCACGCGGCCGCGACAACCTGAACACAAGCTCCAGTGGTCCTGCCGAGTTGCCCGAACGAATTGACGAGCAACATTCCAGCGACCCATTCCTTAATTCCGCATCTGAAGATGAAGCTGTTACAGACCCTGAGGGTTGGCTGTATGGTGATAACAAATGGGAGGGTGCAAGCTCAAAAGGCGGGATGGGAAAGTACACGCGCTTTCGGCGTTGGACTCGCATTGCTGTGCTTAGTGAGACTGTCGAACTTGTGGGTCCAGGCGAGTTGGGCATTGTACGCGATGCTACGGAGGGCAGCGGATATGGGACTGCTATGAGCTCCATTTTTGGCAGTACCGGCACCCCGTCTATAAGCGCCATCTCGCCGACGTTGAGCTCGTTTTCGGAATTAGAAATGCAGAGTACGGTGACAGCGCCAGAGTCGCAGAAGGATGGAAAAGACGGGAAGGATGGAAGTAGCACGAGGAACATGTTGAGACAGCGACTGAAGGCTGTGGTGGAAGGAACGACACTGTGATGATAATGACCTTTGTAATATTGTTTGCTTTCGTAGGGGGTAGGTACATCTATGTATGAGCGCTATCGATAATGGAGTATTTCGTTTCACGATCTACATCGTACTAGCACACGAAAGGACGATCATATGGAAGGATAACTTATTGTAGCAAAGGAAGTCTAACTCGGGTGTCGCCAGACTTTCACCGTCCCATCTGCGCTGCTCGTAACCATCTCCCCAGGGTCTATTGGGTGATGCTCTGTCCAAGTGATCACCTTGTCATGAACTTTTGGCGGAGGATTGGGTTGCAAAACTGTAGCCTAAAACAAACGTAAGCACGGTAATGACATTTGTGAATTCGGATACTCACATCGACCAAGTCCCAAGCCCAAACGGCACCATCTTCATCTCCACAAACAACTGTCGCTTCTTCATGTCCAAAGCATGCTCGACAGCGATACGACGTGTGATTATGGCCGGTGAATGCATTGAGAAGCTTACCACTGGTCGTATCGAATAGCCTGACATGCGAATCAAGCGTAGATACGAGAAGCGTGGTGCCATCAGATGAGGGGATAGCCGAGGTAACGGGCTCTGTGGGGCATGATGAACATGTGTGTAATAAATATCCACAGCACTTACGCCCTATGAAATCTGAACGTAGTTCGCCTTTACGTAGATCGTATGTTCGGACATGTCCATCTACAGAGCCTGCAATTATCGTGGTTGCATCCACGTGTAAGGTCTGCACTGCGTCGCGAGCTTCTTCGAGTACTTGAATCGGCGCACGTGCTGGTGCCCTGCCGAAAACAGTTTGATATTATCCCTGGGGCCAAATGCTTCCATACTCACCGCAAGTCCCATAGTCTTACTGTAGAATCATACGAGCCTATGATAGAGCATGGTGAACACTGTTATTCACGCATCGAGTAAAAGGTTTCATATCTCACCACTCGCCAACACAGTCGCATCTGCATTGAGCTCTACGACATTCACCTTGCCCATGTGGCCTGCCAATCTACGTGTCGTCACACCCGCCGTCACATCCCATACGAAGACAGAACGATCTCCTCCAGAAGATGCAAACTTTGTATTGTCATGACTCCTACACAATATACGGTCTGATTCGTCAACTCCAATAGAGGCCAAGAAACTACTGATGCGACTGACACAGATATGGAAAGGACCTCGTATCCGTGGGCCTCAAACTTCTTAATCTCGGTACCAAGGTCTGGATTCCAGAGACGTATCGAGCGATCCTGTCCTCCACTTAGGACGTATTTTGCAGTTCCTTTGGCATATCGAACAACATGGACAGGTCCTCGGTGATTCGAGAGTGTTTTATGGAGCGTTCGAGCAAGTGCTTGTGAACCTCGTGAAGGAGCCATTTAAGTTGAGTAATAAGCAAACCCTCATAGCGTATTACAGTTCAAGTTCGGTCGCAGTACCCTAAAATTGGAAATTCCTCGGACCTGCTCGGTCTGGCGGGCCGATACAACGATCGGTGATATGCCTCTTACACATTTCTCCCCCGTACTGCCATGTCCAAGCACCGACTGTCCCCAGCGCCTCTGCCGCCTGCAAAGAGGTTACATCATACTCGAATCTCATCGCAAGAGCATCAGCTTATCACAACATTTGACAATGCGCTCTATGACGAGCTCATTCTGTTTATCTTCTCGTTCCTGAACTCCAGAGATCTATGTGCCATGCATGGGACGAACAGAAACTGTGCGAGGCTCGCGAGCGACAACCAGGTATATATTTGATTAATTGGACATCAAGAGAATGAATGTTGAACACACTCGGATCGGCCACTGCTCTGGTTATGCTTGTAGCTCTGGAAAGCCTTGTTTGTCAGAGAGTATGGTAAAACAAGGTTGAGGGGAGGCAAGGGATTTTATGGTCGGACCGATGGAAGATCAGTTAAACCGCTTCCCTTGAGAGCTTCTACTTCTACGTCATCAGCTGATGACGCTCTGGATTGGAAATGGATGTACCGCATCAGCTCGAACTGGAAGAATGGTAAATCCTACAATTATTAGCAATCTACTTTCACTCTCTCATATGCATTTTTAGGACGTTGCGCTGTCGAGCACTTCGCTGACGCTGAGGGAACAACTCTAGCACCGCCGCCAGCCTTTCTTCGTCAGCACGTTATATTGGCAGGCGGGTTCACCATATCCTCGTCGAAGGTTTGTGGATCCTCCCTGCTAGTACGAGACAACGGTGGAGTATCGCGTACTCTGCTTTGCAGGTCTACTCTAGCTAGATCTGTAGCGGAAATATCTGCTATAGCACTCGATCAATCTCCACCTTCCTTATCTTCCTCGCACGTCATACGCCTGGCTGCTTTCCTGACAACTGGAGAGTTCAATATATTCGAACATGATCACTCTTCCTTGTCCTTAACCACCACTCCAAAGCAAACTTATGTCCCTTCGTCCCTGCACCGTGCTTCTCCGGTGACCCACGCAGCCTACAATCATCCGTTGCTTGTCACATTGTCGCATTCATTTACCCTCATGATATACGACCTGAGCAATGATTGTATCACACATACTCAGACACTCACGTCTTTCACTAGTCATCCTCCCACATCACTCGTACTTTCCACTGTACCTTCGGCATCGTCGTACAAACTCGTCATGGCCTACGCTATTCCCGTTTACCCTGCTCACTGGAGTGTGGGTGCCACAGAACTTATTATATCTCCATCGGGCATTTTACCACGTAAACGGACATTCACTACGTCATCCAGCGAGTTATCACCGCAGGGGGCTTTTGAAGTGAGCGTCACCAGGTCTACCCGTGCTTTTGACGTCCCGCAAGGGTGGATAGACGAGCGCAAGCTTCAGCTTATGCGTGACCAATGGGGCCGTAAAGTGAAACAAGTAGCAGATACACAAACGGATGGGAAGTGGGTCGTTCTAGCCCCTGGAGATGTGACCGATATGTCTCCGATATCCCATGGGTCTTCAGTTGAAGGTACGGTGCCCCAACAGGAACATCCACAGTCACTCCCATACATCTCACCTCCGAGCCACACATCGAATCACCTTCAGTTATACCGCCTTCATGTCCCTCCGATTTCAAGTTCATCGGTCCATACACCGAGATTGACGTTTGTCCGGACTCTGCATGGACCTTTGGGCTCTGTTTCTGCGCTTTCTCTTGCGGATGGGCGTTGTGTCAGCCTGAGCGCCAACGGATCAATCTGGGTGTGGGATCTCGAGGGCGGAGATGGGATTGAAGTCGCTAGGCCTGTCGAGGGCAGCTTTGCAGGAACAAACAGTACATATGGTACCGTTGCATTTGATGAGCGAAGAATCGTCAGTGCTGGTGTACGGGGTATCGAGGAACGACGGTTTGATATCTAGTTGAACAGTATATGTAGAATTTTGTATCTTTATTGTTTTAGTGCAACGTGAAGGACGTGTTCATTGAATGGTTCTGATGTTTAGATAGGGGCTAATTAGCCGACTCGGTGGGATTAATGGATGAGGTTCTTCGGAGCTTCAAGTTTATTAGCTTTGAGTTTAGCGCCCGACTAGCTAGTACTTATGGCATTCCACTAGTCCTCCGACAGGGTCAGGGCTTGACCCTAGGTTCGTCCGGCTCGGGTCTGCTCGCGAACACATATATATCCCCACCGTTAATTCCTTGATATTTCCTCTGACTATTCAACTTCATAGTACTTGGGGCAGTCTCGGACTTACGCCATTTTTTATTTTTCCTTTTCAATTTTGGTCGCTCCTTTACTGACGTTGCCAGTGACTCATGTTGTCCCCTTCCATCATCGATCCTGTTGCACGCAACATTTTTATACTAACAAGTGCGTTCCAATCACTATCTGAACACTCTTTCAGTTTGATTTATACTCATCAGCGACTTTAACCGCACTCATGGTTCTTGAGTATATTTGGTCTTTTACCGATGAAGTCCGACTAGTCTGGCCGTGAGTACTTGTTTGCGGTTTGAGAACGACATTGATGAGCATTTTTCTGGCGAACAGGCGATTTTTGAAGACTACGGAAGCTAAAATTTACGTGGCGACCAGGTATGCTGGTTTGGCGGGCCAAGGGTGGGTCGTTCGGCAACTCAAGGTCGCGTGCTCACCCCTGTCGCTAGTTGCAACATCTGGTTTGCATTGAGGATGGTCTCGAGAGTTCCTAACAGTCCGTCCACTTGCAGAGCATGGTACTCGTACCAGATCTCGATGACCCAGTGTCTGCTGTTCTCAGTGGAGTTATTACTCATGCCGCGGGGTATGTGACTTTCAGGTCCTACTCTGAGTGACTGCTTATCCGCCTTTATTGCAGTGTACAAGATGTATGGAAAGGGCAAATCTATCTTTGCACTCTTGATCGTCTTCGGTGGCGTACAGTTTGCCGCGAATGCAGCCAGCGCTCGATCAGTTATAACTGGCACTAGCTATTCCCCCACTTGTGTCATAATCTCGCCTCATCACAGTAGGATCTATCACGGGTGAGGACTTTTGCACCTCCTGTATATCTGATCGCCGAATTAGGAACCAGCGTCTCAATCATTGTAATGTTCATGTTCATCCTCTTCACAATGCTATGGAGATTCTTTAGAAGTTCATCCGGCCTGTCGGGACCTCCTCGTGCTTGGCTCAAGCTTGCAGTCCGTGACGGCAGCTGCACGACCATTGCGATAATGGGTAGGTTTAGTATACTTGTTTATTTATATATGCTCATCACTGCAGTGATCTTCATCTTTATGTTTCTCTGCAGCACACGCGTCATCAACACACAGATGAGTGGAAACATCATCTTCTAGTAAGTCTTGCGTGTACCACAGGATCCTTTCCTCGCTGAATTTTCATTAGCGTACTGTTTTCCCTCCTTTGGTTTGCTGTTGAGTGCAAGATTCAAGCGGTCATTCCCCCTCCTGATCCACTTTCTCAGGCTGGACGCATAGTCCTTCATGACGCAAAATTCCGTAAAATGCAAGAATCTCAGAAGAGTGACATTAATGATCCAAGGTTGACTCAGACGATCGAGGTGGAACCTTTTGATGACTCTGATGCATATCCAACGAGTCCCTCCAGCTTCGGGGTCGAGTCTATCGAAGTTTCTACCCCGCTCGACTCCATGTCAGATGTGGGAACAAGGGATATCGCTGACGAACACCTTTGCGGGGAAGACGATATGCAGCTGTCGAGATGCGCACCTACATTCATACTCATTGAAAGATGCATCAGTGGTAGGGGTGCGGGCTTTAAGAAGTAAAGCAATTCTATTTGTTTCATAAGATGATCATGAGTTTCGTAGTACATACTCCACATACCACTAATGGCTTCACATTATCAGGCATATGGTGCCACTCTTCGACTGAAACTACTGTTAGATTTACCCAGATTCCGTAACGCAACCTGCACGTCATCTATATACACTCAGTCGTTGCTTTATTACAGAGGTAGATTTTTGTACACTATCTGCACCAACTTTCTCTTCGCTTCCTCTGGAAACTCGACGGTTTTTCATGAGACATAGTTGACCAGTGAGCAAAAGAAAAAGTAGGGTGGGCACGTACGGTGGACACAATTGACACCGAGCGCTTATATATCTTAGATACGTGACTTGCCCTCGTCGACTCTACACGCACACGGCCGCCTGTTCTCGAATGACCTACTAGGCCGGCTAAGGTATGTATTACAAGGCTCTTTACTGCACTACAAGTGGTAGTCATCCGAGTCCCATCATACCTTCAAGAACGATGCGAATCAGTCGTGAAGTAATCCTTGCTGCGTGCTGTACGATATTTCATACAAAACATAATCGAGAGGGCTCGGATCACAAGCGCTTCAAATCACCAGATAAGTCGATTTACATAAATGACGAAAATCGCCAAGGTAAAGGAAAAATCTATCGAGACAGGGGTGCCTAATTAGGCATTTGTAGTTAGTCACTGATGCCCACCAAGTCAGGATCAACCTGTTTACGAAGTTCGTGAACCTTCCTTCTTCCCCTTGGCACATGCTTTAGCCGAATTCTGCGGGCCACTGAAGCTGCTTGGCGTAGAGCCGAGATTCAAGACGCCGTATCCTATAAAATGCCCGCATCTCTTCGGTGGGCACCCGAGTAGTCAGTCTACGAGTTCGCCGAGTCCGAGTCCATCTTGATCTCGGTTAGCTTGTAATAGAACACGTTCGGCGGGTATTTGCACATGGGCCGGCCTCACCTCGATGTTTGAGCCTCGTGTTCCTCTTCGAACGGCTGTCTACGAGACAGAGGCACCCTTTTGTTCAACCATTGTCCCGCAAAAGAGCCTGAGTAAGCATTTGAATAATAGCTTGACCTACGTGTTCTGAATCTGACCAAGTTATTCCAGACATGTCACCTTTAACTGAAACATCTTTGGTTCACTGCAGAGCGACGGATTCTGTCACTGTCGTCAGCACCAAACAATTGGGCGGTGTCCTTTGTACGATGAACTTTGCAAACTCTCTTTTAGAGATGGAGATCAGCGAAGCTCGGATTGCTTTGCAGAGAGATGCAGAAGAGTTATTGAACATAGACTCCGTGGTTGACAGCCTACAGGCTGAGATCGAGGCGATACGCATGCGCATGGCTATACAGCAAGAGCAGCGGCGCGCTGTAGAAACTCGCATCCTCGAAAACAAAGCTCGCATCAGTCCTGCGAGGTTCCTTCCTACAGAAATTTTACAGCAAATATTCAAATCCTGCCTCCCCAATGATCGATATGTCGTCCCCCACATAATGTCCGCCCCGCTTTTACTTTGCCAAATTTGTCGCCGGTGGAGGAACATTGCACTGACAACGCCAGAACTGTGGTCTTCTATTGATGTTCATGACTGGGGCGTCTGGACTGCAGACTTTTACACGGCAATGGTGGCACGCTGGCTTGCAGCAGCTCGTAACCGTCCGTTAGCTGTCAGCGTGATGTGCCTTCAGAAGTGGGATTGGTTTCGCCAGTACGATCCAACACAGTCAGGGCTTTTCCGCCTACTTGCATCACACTCGGCGCAATTTCGTGATCTTCATATACAGGCCAGCCGCGGCTACATCGATGCATTTATTGCCAGCGGTGCCTACGCTGTAAAACACATCTTAATATCCGTCATGCCGACGTCGTTCCTTGTCAACTCCGGACATCCTCTTACCCTTGGCACGTCGAACATTACGCACGTTGCTCTCTGTGGAAAGGAGGCGCTCATCAAACTTATTCCACGTGCCACATTCCCTCAAATTACCCACCTTACACTCGATAGGCCAGGGGCAGAAGTCGACTTCATGAAAATCCTCCTTGACTTCCCAGCACTAGTCGAGCTGAAAGTCAAGCTTTTCTTCCACAACGAAAACTTGGAGATAGTTCATCCTCCCGCTGATGCGATGACCCTCAAGCATCAGGCCTTGGAGATATTGAGTATCTATCTATCAGAGGATGCGCTTCAGTTCGGGGATGTAACACCCCTAGCTCGCATCTTTGATTTGTTGTCTCTGCCGTCTTTGCGAGAGTTGGCCTTTGTTGCTCTTGGCCCAGGCTGGGAGGCTACTGTCGACGAATGGCTTCCTGATTCGGTGAAGGTGTTATTCAGTGGGTCATCATGTTCGGCCAAACGCCTTCTTTACCGCAATTTTAAACGCCCTCTGGACATGATTGACTGCCGTGAACAGCTTAGGACCCTCGCTATTGACTTGAGGGTTGACAACGCAGGATCCGGCTGTCATTGGTATGATATTGTATCTCAGCAGTTTTAGCCTCACATATTTTCACGTGCACATATCACTAGGTATTAGATTTCTATTGATAGGGACAACGCAGGAGTGGAGTTGAGATATTATGATTGATTTCTAGATCTAAGAAAGTCTGTCTGCCCACACTGCGCCACAAGAGGATAGATAGCAGGGCACCCCGACAGCATTTACTTGTGCGATCCGATAACGCTGAGCACGAACAAGCGCCTACTGATATCATCTGCGCCCTCGGGCATGATCCCTGTCATTTCTATCCACCACTTGAGCTGGGCCCTCAGCTCATCTGC
This sequence comes from Suillus fuscotomentosus, assembly GCF_016647785.1. Lineage (NCBI taxonomy): Eukaryota > Fungi > Basidiomycota > Agaricomycetes > Boletales > Suillaceae > Suillus > Suillus fuscotomentosus. The sequence goes on from NW_024539522.1 coordinate 629,439, forward strand.
GGAATTTCTTTCGCTGAACATAGACCTATCGAGAAACACACATATCAGAGCCAAGTCATTTATAAAATTGGATACCTACATTCCACGCTCTTGCAATGCTTCCTTCAACTCTGGAAGGGTAAGATCACGTCCATACCCCTCTTGTTTGAGCAATTTATCGTCGGATGCAATGTTCTGAAGGTGGCGATGTAGCCGCCACTGAACCAGTTGAAGTGGCCCCCAAGCGGGGACACCGATGACTCTACAGAAGCTCTTGCACAGGTTTGAAAATAGATGTCAAAAGTACGTACCCGCATAATGCCCCTGGATTTTTCAGACTGAGGGTCGGAATGAAGCCAGAGCTTTCGCTTTCTTTCCGCAAAACATCGAATAATTGCCAGTTCCCTGCGAGGACCAGTTGTTGGTTGTCGCGTGCCTTCGCACTGATACGATCTCGTTGACCTGGAAGGACGCAGGTAGATGGCAACATTCGAGGGACGTAAAGGGCAATAAAAGGAATGAGCTCTTCCATAACTACAACAACAATAACAAACGGAATAAGTCTAGAGGTGGGAGTTAAAGAAAAATCAAGATGGATGGATAAATGTGTACTTCAATGCATCCTGGTGGAATGTTCTAATGAAACGCGACTCCGCTCTGGAGAGCGCTGCACCGCCTGTAGCTATGCGTGAACGAATTGCTGCTGCCTGATTACGATGCGTGTTTATGGCCTTCAGCCCTCGGAAATAGAATTTCTGGCAGAGCCCAAAAAAAAATTAGGAGAGCAAACGCGCCGACGAGGTTAAACACAAACAAGGAGTTCGAAAGCTTGATGGGTGAAGCGCTTAATAGTACCAGCATCATGTGGAGCTGGTCGAAGGACTCCTTTAGCAGCTGCATCTGCTATGTCTTGCTTCGCTAGTTCGATCGCAGACGGGGCAGACTCTGGTGTACTTGATACTGGAGAAGGACGAAATGCTGGAAATGAGGGTTGCGTTTGCTTTGGGAAGCTGAGTGAGGCCTTGGTGTCGTGCTCGATGGTGAAGGTGTTTTCAATGGGCCAGGCTTGAGCTCCACCCGATGCTTGCGAGGTGGTACGGCAGAAGGTGGTAAATTTGAGGCATGACTAGACTTGTCATTGGAAGAAGAAGTGGAAGTAGAGGCAGATCGTGCTGAAACTTTTCGTCCAACTCTTGCATGGTGAAACAGCTGTAATCTACCAGAAGCAAGACGTTGGCCCGAAAGTACCAAGTGTAGCTGCCGTGGTTGGATGATGCTGGAAGCGAACATCATGTCAGTATGCCGCTGAGCAATTTAAAGTGCACAGACCTGTTCACCGCGACATTCTTTCCAGTAAAGCGAAGCATACAATAAGAAACAGTCCTGGCAAGTTTGTGGAGGATGGTTGTACAACTTTTAAGTACTTTGATATGCAAAACTCGGTGTTACTCATTAAAGTCACAAGGTCACACCATTCAGTCACACCGAACAATCCTAGATCAAGTAAAGAATTGAACGAAGTTCATCATGGTCTACGATAGATGTTCAGCGGTGATTATTTAATTGTTCATGGCTGTCCCACTCCCTCCTCCCTTGATATAATTCTGTCTGCGTGCGGCACACCCCACCCCTACATGAGCTGTAAAATGTCATACCCAAGCAGACGCCGCAAGCCAATAGTAATAGACTCAACGCAATAGGCTATATCCCAATCGCATAATATACAAAAATATCCCAGTGTTCACACTGCAGAGTGAACAAGTTCCACTGCGCGCTCGCAAACCTCCTCAATCCCCCACCGCTCGCCCAAACCATGTTTCAGGTCTAGAATTTCACCCACCTCATCGCACGCACGTAGCACCATATCAATGTCCTCCTTCGTATGTGATGCACTAGCACAGAACCGTGCACGACCCTTCTCCAACGGTGTGGCAGGGTACCCTACGACAACGACAACAATCGGTATTCTCCGTGAGCGCATCAGACGTGCGAACATCATACATTTGCCCGGGTTAAAGATGAGCAGAGGGACAATTGGGCTGAATGGATGACCAGGAATGATAAAACCGAGCTTCTTGAGGCCCGCGTGCAGATAGCGGCAGTTGAACGCAAGACGGCGGATACGCATCCGAGCTTCGGATCCGTCTGCGAGAGATGGGTGAAGGTTTATCCATGCCGGTAGCATGCTTGCAGGCGCCATTCGTTGGAGCTCATTTGCACTGTCCTTCAGAGTAATAGCTGAGCTAGTAAGGTTGAGAGAATTTTGAGATTTGGACGGCTGTGGTGCTGGAGCAACGCCCATGATGCTGGCGATCGACGCGATAATTTGGGCAAGCACCGGGGGCGCTATTGCTTCTGCGTACGGACATGAGTGGCCGCGCAGCCGGAGATTATCGATGAGGGTTTTCGGCCCTGCGATGTATCCGCCTGCAGCACCAAAGGACTTGGTGAATGTGCCCATCAAGACATCAATCGAGCCAGGATGGATGTTAAAGTAGTCCGTCACACCACGTCCGTGGGGACCGACTGCACCGACTGAATGTGCCTCGTCGATGAAGAGGTAGAACTAAAATAAAACGTCAACGTCATAACCCCAAATAGCAACTGCAATACGGACCTTGTACTTCCGCTTCAGCTCAACAACCCTAAGCAGGTTCACGAGTGTACCCTCCATGGAGTACAACCCCTCCACAATAACCAAGATCTTCTTCCAAGGACGATGCGTCTTGGGCTGGCCCTGGCTTATCGCCTCACGCAGAACGGACTCAAGGCTTGACATATCATTGTGCTTGAACATCCGGATCTGTGCGCCACTCTGGCGCGCACCGATGCGAATACTAGTGTGGTTCAGTTCGTCGGAAATGATCAAGGACTTCTTTCCCACCAATGCAGGGATGAAGGTGGAGTTGGTGGCAAAACCTACAGAACTGACCAACGCGTCTTCCGTCCCTAGAAAACGTGCAACGAGGGCTTCAGCATGCAGATGGAGCTCGCTGCTCCCACTCTCAAGACGCGTGCCGCAGGTGGAGATGCCATAACGATGGACACTTTCTCCGACTGCGTCTGAGCAGCCTCCTCGGGCCTGGGAGAAGCCAAGGTAGTTATATGATGAGATGTTCAAGGCGCGTGTCTTGGTACCGGTGTAGATTTGATGAAGGTTAAAATCAGTGGAATAACGGTCGAGGATTAGAACAGTGCGACCAGGGACACCCGCAATAGGTTGGGAACAACAATCGTCCACGCGACGCTGGAGCCGGCGGGTGTAGAAGGAATCAAAATCCGAATTTAACGGTGCATATCCCTGCACATGGTATTGAATGAATTACATAAATGTGGGAATTAAGATGGCACTTACATTATGGGGCATAAGGTGGGTGAAATAAGATTTGAAAAAACGCTTTCCAAAGAAGTCGCGCGCATGACCAAAACATATGACCATGAGGTAGCTTATGTAGGTGGTGAGGAGGATGTAGTACGGAGGCTCCTCGATTGGGTGCTCCTGGAAAGGTTTCGTGTAGTCATGCTTGGAGACGCAACGATAGGTCTCATTTGTGCAGTGACCAAATTCTGTGTGAACGGTAGCGAAGACTTCGGAGGTGGGGGGTGTGAGCGGGTTCACGAGACAGTTGTTCGTATCATCTTCATCGTTGAGCATGGTGTCGTCGGACTCGGATGAAGTTGTGACAGAGGAAGGGGTGGATCGTGTAGGAGATGATGATGATGATGTAGATGAATTGCTGTGACTCCGAGCGCGGGTGTCCGCTTGTTGAACAGCAGAAAGGTACGACATTGCCCTCGACATTAATGGCAACTTGTCAATTGATTTTGTCTCCTTGAAGATGGACGGAGAAGGGGTAGGTGGATTCAAAGCAATGGGAGATGGCATTTTTTTGTCCTGTCCGATGAATAATCCTCCGGTCATCGACGATGAAATGGAGAGAACTGAACAGGGATGCTATGGCAACCTGTCCTAGTCGCAAGACATACACAGACTCTAATGAGTAGGGTTTGTTTAGCGCAATTGCGGGCCTATTTAATAAGCCTGACAGAGTGACTGATGACGAGGGACTTGAATAGGCTCCATAGACAATGATGGGAGCAAGATCGTCTCTCGCCGAAAAGTTCACGCTTCTTCAATGCCACGACTTTTTTGAATTTAGCTGCCACGTAGTCACCGCATGAAAATAACCACATCACCGTGCACGCCCGCGCAAAAGATGGCATCATAGGAAACAACACAGACAGGCCGCCTTTTTCGTGCTCCAGGTGAGAAACGTTCTCTAGCGAGCTCTTAGCATTGATTGAGACTGGATTTAATGCTGCCTAGACACCACGAACGATTGTGCCTTGTATGTGTTTCGGGGTGATATTGGTCTAGAGCGTACAAACTTGGAGCGCCGACAACGGATGATATGATCCGGGGGTATACATATGAACCAGGTCCGAGGTCCACACCAATTATCGACTTCGTGAGTGATTGCATTTATAGCAGTAACGACACTTCCTTCTATCGGGTCTGGTTACGAAAGACTGAGAGATTGTTGCCGCGCAGCTCGATGCACGAGCAAAGGAGCTGAAATAGTTATGTAATTAGCGCTCATCCATGTGCGTGCATCATGCATCATGGACCGTGGACCGTGGCGGCGTGGCCCGGTGGAACAGGGACGCAAAGATAGATTATATCAACAGCTCTGAGCTCGAGATACGTACGGATGTACTTACACCACGCGAATTCAAACATGATGAAATACTAGTACATGTAAATATATTGAATTCATACCCGTGCAACAGGCTCTCAGAAGCCGACATTCAGTAATTTAATGAGGGACGTAATAAAATGATAGCAAAAGAATTCGAATCATGCTATTGGGAATTCAAATAAGGATAGTTAGTACGAACAGGGAGAAACCTGAGACACAGACCTCCAACAACAGTGGGCTTGATGCTCGAATTTAACGTGCCTTCATCCGCCTGAGTGAGATTGTAACGTCCGGTGGCTGTGTCCCGTGTAAGATTCCATGTCGTAGACTCAGAAAGCGAAGCAATATTTTGCTCCCAAATCGCAGGGATTTCGATGGCTTCTTGCAAGATCGTGGTATGTTGATAATCTGCAGTGACGTAGGCGCGCAGGATTGGAGTGAACTCAGCCACGATTTTACTGGCGTCTCTGTGCTTTCACTGAGTTCTCTGGTGATAAACAAACGAAATATGACACACTCGACTTCCTTGAAGTATAGAACCGGTGTAGGCATCGAATCTCTCGGGCTCTTGAAGCCTGCAGCTAGACATTATGCTGAGGCCAAAAAAAGAAATATGGTGGTCACAAACCGAGTGCGATGTCTTGAATGGATCCAGAATCGTTCAGAGCTTCTAGGTATCCAGGGACTCCCTTCACGGGATTCTACGAGTTATTTGTGAGCAGTCGGAACAGAGATAAGCAAGCATCAGACTTACAGAGAACTGGAAGACACTACTATCTCGAGTCAGTGTAGTTTTTTCGCCATCCTACATGATGACATTTGGCTCAGCATTCGCAGAGCGGATAAGAATATCTCACGTTGAGCTCCACGCAGGTTTCAGCGTCAATGATGTTCCCATTTTTGAGTTGTGGTCTAGAAAAAGCAAGTCTATACGTTGAGTGAGTACAGTGCATATACATATTTATCGATAAAGACTTACTGGCTCGAATAGGTTACACATATCCTGTACGAGCCTAGGAGGAATCACAGGTGATTGGACAATTGGGCAGGGAGGACAACACCCACCTGTCTGTCCGAAGGTGGTGAGCCTGAAATGTTGCAAGGTTCAAAGTCAACGCAGGTCAAAGTGCAGGTGCTTACCAACATACGGTAGGAAAGCATGTCTGGTAAAGGCCTTTGACGCTGCTATCAAAAGTCAACAGGAGCGTCGATTTCTTGCCGAGATCTTTCCTGCGAAACGGTCGGGTGAAAAGTAATACAGGATGATAGCGCAATGACGCTCACGTCTGAAAAGACAAGTTTTTGACGTAGGGCATTGTAGAGATGCAGTTAAGATTGGATGTGGACGAGTGTGTTTAGACAGTGCTTGGTGAGAGCTTGTTGCCGCACACTGCACCTATATGGGCGCGCTGCCCTGGGCCGGGTTTGCGATGCTGTACACGATAGACACAACCTTAGCTGTCTCGGTTATGAATTGAGTTAATTTGTGTGACCATCACACTATTTTGTGACAGAAGTTCATTGAACACAGATTTCACGACGAAAATGTTGCAGGTGCAAGTTAGTGTTGCCGCAAGTCGACGCGGTGCGATGCGGTGCTAGCGAACTCGAACAAGTAAACGATTCGAGTTGTATCGAGTTACACACCAGTGCAACTAGCGAGTTCGGATGTCGTTCGGGAATTGAAGTCCACCAATCAACGGGCTCAGATCTATCTCTTTCTGGTTTAGCAAGTCAAATTTATTGGCACATAAATAGCTATATTTGGCAGAAACAGAATTATATATTTCTACAGTCATGACTCATCATGGCTACAATATTAATATCATGAACGCTTGATGAGAAGGCTCGCTCGCACAGGCACGGAGGAAGCCTGTATGGGTAAGATGTCGAGGGCGACTTTGTATGAGAGTGGATATACTTGTTCCGCATCCTAATCACGATTAGCGCCATGTGTGAAAACAATGAGTGCGAGACTTACTTAGGTCCAGTTTGGACAACGACTCCGGGTTCAAAATTTCTGGCTCAAACCGCACGTGATGACCTGACTGCGTTAATAAGCATCTATTATCTAATAAAACAAAAGATACTCTAGTATCATCACAATGTCTGATAAATCAAGCGGCGGCTCTTCGCATTCCTTACGTTCCCGGGGTACTATAGATGTGACATCAGCTGCTGCATCTTGCGGAACGACCAGGAAGGCTCCTGTGGTGTGGACGAAGGCAGAAGAAACCACCTTTCTTGAGTTCCTTCTGCAGGCCCTTCCTGCATCAGGCGATGGGGGCTTCAAGGCGCCCACCTTCAATCAAGCATATGCGCACCTCAAGATAAAACACCCGCATCAAAGGGGCGCAGAAAAGGTTGGCACAGTTTGCAAAAATAAGTGGACATCGGTATGTTTCCAGTGAACTTTCAGCCGCCAGCAAATCAATGACATATATTTTTATAGTTAAAGAAAGCATACCAAAGTGTTGTTGAAATTAAGTGTACTTCTGGTTTTACTTGGAGTGATGATCATGGAGCGGGTATCACGGACAAAAAGGACAACATATGGGCACGCTTTATAAAGGTACGTCATCGCAAATAGACTGCATGCATACCCCTCTACTGATATTGTTTTCAGTCGCATCCTCACGCGAGGCCCTTCATGATGAAGGGCTTTGACCACTTCGATATCATGCAGCAGTTGATGCCAAGCAAGTCGAAAGGCTCTCACGTCTTCAGACCTACCACCACCACCAATGCCACCACACCATCCTCCATCCCCATCCCCACAGCCACAGACAACACACTTCCAGGGCCGCCACCATCCTCAGTGGGCCCGCCACCATCCTCAGTGGACCCGCCACCATCCTCAGTGTACCCGCCATCATCCTCAGTGTACCCGCCACCATCCTCAGTGTACCCGCCACCATCCTCAGTGGACCCTCCATCTACCTTTCTCGCTCCTTCCATGGAAGGGTCTACCTCTGCCGGTGGCTCGGCATGGACAAGTATAAGCCGGGGAAAGCGAAAATGCAGCGCGCTTTCGCCTGCGTCAGCTGCAGGCTCTCAGAAACGAGGCTGGCCACCATCTGCCACGCTATTGGCACAGCAGGAGGGCACTGAAATGATGAAAAGCCTTGTAGAAGTAGTACGTGAGATGCAGAAGACTCTTGTATTAGCGCCGGCGCTGCTGCCAGTGCAGCCACAGCCTCAGCCTTCCACGCATGTTGGAAGCGCCATTTCCCTCCTCAATAAATATACAGACCTCACGAGCAAAGAGCGCTTGGGCATTGCCAACTTTCTAGCTGAACACGAGAACCAGGCGATCATTTTCTACTCGTTGGATGAGGTGACGAGGCTTGAGTGGTTGGAAGAGAAGCGAGTCCTTTGCGGTGGTGCACCACGGCGATCAATTGACTCACAAGAATATATGATTGTATCGTAGCGGCGTACAGATCATTTCATAGTACAAAATTCATGTATTACCTACAACTATGGCAATGGGAGTCCCCTTCGTGCATGTTCTGTGAGATAGTCAGTCCACATTGCTTGCGCGATTCCGTCCCTACGAGCATCTGCGCGTCTGCGCTCAGCAGCATCCGCCGGTCCCTCTGAATGTGTGCCAGATCCAACACCATCATCCTCTGCTAGATCGTGCCCGTACTCGAGGGCAAGATCAAATATATCACCGTTGTTTCTTCGCATGAAGTTGTGAATGGCGCAAAGCGCCACTGGGATCCGGGACTGGATGTCCATGGAGTATTCAGGCACGCATATTAAGATGCGCCATTGTCATTTCATGATGCCGAATATCCGCTCGATGATGTTGCAAAGTGCAGCGTGTCGCAAGTTGAACAACTCTTTCGGGTCTTTAGGCCTAGAAAAAAATTAATAGACAGACTGACAAAAGAAAAAAGGAACTCACGCGAGATTAGCTTGACGCCATTCCTTCAGGTGGTAGCGGACACCTCGATAAGGCACGAGAAGTGTGTCGCACGTACCAAAGCCAGCATCGGCTAGAAGATACTTGTCTTCGGGCACACGCAAATCATGAGAGCATGCGTCGTTCCAAAGGGAAGCATCGGCAACTGAGCCGTCCCACCCTGTGAGTGAGTAAATGAAAAAGAAGTCGAGGTCGCAGATAAACAAGCAGTTCTGCGATAAAAAGCCTTTCCTGTTGCGCAGGACAACATGGTCTTCAAGCGGCGCAAAAACGCGGATGTGGGTGCCGTCAACAGCATCGATACAGTGGTTGAAGAATCGGAATCGAGGGTCAGCGTGAATTGCCGCAGAAAGTGGGGTGTTTTGGTCCGGGAAGCGGACGTTCAAGGTGTAGAAGGGAGCCGATGAAAAGAACATGAGTAGGCGTTTAAAATATCTGCAGAAATCAGCACAACTTGAACAATAGTTATATCAAAAGTTAGGCACTTACCTTGTAATCGTATCGGGAGAGTGCTGGAACCTTTCTCCGACGTGGCGAGACGAAAGTCCAGTAACACACGTGTAGAGAAAAATGCTGAGTTGCTCTGACACGCTTACCCCATTCCAGGACTGGACAAAGCCGTGTCGGTTAAGAGCTGCTAACAGCTCATCGAAAATTTGAAGGTCGACGCTGAAATTGTGTCTGATCCTGTCTGGATGACCACTGATCAGTTCATATACCCATGCTTGCCCGGTAAGTATGGATGTGTGGTAAGGAATTCTTTCAGTGCGGGATAAGAATAAAAGATGGTATAGATGTGTGACCTGGGCGACCACAATGGTGATGATAATGACCACGATTTTGTGTCGTTGATCGTGTTGCATTTGGGCTTCAATATCCATGGCAGTGATGGATATGACACGCATATATATGCTGATTATCTATCTATATACTTACATGCCATCTGGACCTATCACGTGCAATCATCACGTGCAGTTTGAATCAGAAATTTCGAACCCGGAGTCATTGTCCAAACTGGACCTTATGGGCATGTACATGGTACAGTACACTTGCTCATAACGTATAGCGATGGGAGCCACCTTTCTCTATACACTATGAAAAATATACAGGATGGAATAGTTCCCACGGTCACAGCATCATCGCATGTATTCAACGAGTCGTCGGTATCTAGTCTACTTCATATTCCAGAACGTGTCTTCAACATCAGGGCGAGTAACAACTCAGGGCCACTTGCTCAAAAGAGCATTTGGGTGAGAATTGACTCGTTGCTCAAATTGTTGATGATCCTTTAGTTTTTGAGATAGAGTTGCCTGTGTAAATTCAAGTGCATCCTGTGGCTTCGTCTTGAAGTACTGAACCACGCGCTCTTGTGGTAAGTCTGGATGAGCATCAATGTATCGAAAGATGGCAATCCAGTCCTTTAGTGTAAGATTTTGACAGTGTATGGTTTTAGGAGGTTTTAGATGCAGTGGCATCTTTCCCATGAGATGTCATTGGCTTCCGAGGCTTGTATGGGCCAGGCTTAGGACGTGGCTGACGTTTTTTGGTGCTACACACCATTGAGTTAGTACTAGATATTCATTAATGAAAATTTTTCATGCTACTTGCAGGATCTCCGACCACCCCGGGCCTTAGTAAACCAGGTGTCATACTGTATATTGAACCATCAAACACTATACATTATACATTATACAATTTTCTGGCCATTTCCCCGCATACCACAATGGGAGCCACCCAAACCCAATACAATATGAAAAATATGCATTATTACCATATACATTATGAGCAAGTCTACTGTAGTAAAGAACTCATGTGTAAAAAAGTAGAATTTTTTTGATTTTTTATGGACCAACAAAGTAAGTAGGGCAGACATATTGACAAGGTATAACGACGAGGTATAAAGCACTGGAGAAGTGCTCAAGATTGCATGAAATACTCGAGCTACAGTCGGCAAGATTATAGAGACTTACAGTAACATTGATAAGATACCAGGAAAGCTTATGGGAAAGTCTTCTCGATATGTCAATCACCAACTCGCAGTGCAACTCGATGTTTACACCACATGGGGCAGTTGCCATGAGTTGCGTAAATTTCCGAGTCGAGTCGATGTTAACTCGATTCCAACTCACACCGGCGGCAACACTAGTGCAAGTTGCCAACTGGCAACTTGATCTGTACCATGATGTTGTCACATGCATTACTCCAGGCGGATGTGGGCAATGACCGACATGGAACATAAATGTGGGCGAGGGCACAGAGGGGCATGGGAGGGCACTCATGTGCATTCGGTAGACTTGGAGGGCTGGGGAATTGGAGTTACCGAGTTCAGGACTCGGAGGCCTGACAGAGGGTGCCAGGTGCCAGGCACAAAGAAGCACCAGTTACAAACCCCCGATGCACGAAGGTACAGCTAGCATTTAAAGGCATGAAGAATCTGTAACAAGTCAAGGAAGCAGGTAAGATGCCCTTCGGGCTGGCAGTGCGCGGAACTTCAAGCTTCAATTGCAATGAAGATTGAGACTTCATTTCCTAGCGGAGGTGCAGGAGAGACCCACCAAGACAAAGCTAGCTAAATAACAGTGGAGGGAACAAGTTGAGGCGTATTGCATCTAATATGTCTTCAGCGGCAGGTATGTGCTACAAAGGCACAAATGTGCTGAGGAAAGGCCCAGAGCCGGGTGTGAGCTGACAATGTAAGCCAAGGAAACAGGTGCTACGATCCATGCCACCATCCAAGACATGAAAGACTGCGACTGCAGGACTTGAAGCTACTCCATCTCAAGCAGTGTCAGAAACACTCATCAGAAACTTGAACTTTCAGATGTGAGTGTCTTGGCTCTATTGTGCTTCCCCATCTTTTTATCTGACCATCTCGCAGCCATGACTTCGGTAGGGAGGTGATGCTTTTACTCACTTCCGATGGCAGCATGAAAAATCCCTATAAGAATTTCTGCTCTATCATAATAGTGCGGAGTTAAGGACTCCCGCTTCTGACTGCTTCAAATGTTGAAATATTCAGGGTCTGTACAATCAGAAAGGAAGGTGAATGGCTTCCCATATTTTCCCTGCTCAATTGCCAACTTACCTATGGCTTCTCATCTGGGGCCCGTACAGCATCCTAGCAACCTACTTTTTTCAAATCGCAGGTCAACGGAAGGACCATCACTAACACTGTAACCTCAATATCAATGTGAGCGATGCTAATTTGCTCTGTTATTCCTAGTATGAATGTTAAGCTATCATGCAGAAAAGTGAAGTAACGACAGTTGACTGAGGTCTATCATTTCTCTGTAAGACTGCCTTTTTGATCAAGTACTATATTTATCACGACCACTCACAGGATGACTGATTTAGGACCCTGTCTGGAGATTCAGAGAGCAGTTTACTGCAGACCAAGAACGAGACTAATTTCTTCAGGACATCACAATTGGTCTCTGTCTTTTTTCGTCTTTTTCTTAGCCTCGGCGCATGGTTTACATAACTCGAGGCTTATGAACCCAGCAGAATTGATGCATACCATGGCACTCTACTTCAATTACGTTGAATATGTTGTAACGGGAATGGACTGCAAGGGAACCCGAGGTCAGACCTCTATAGCGGGAGGTTACGGCTCTATCTATCGAGAGGACCGCTACGACACGCGCGAGGACTACCGACTCCGAGCCATGACTCCTGCCACCGCGCCAGGACACCTGCTACTGCGCCTGGACCTCCCTAGGCCTGATGGGACACCCTGCTCTGATGTCCTTCCTTTCTCCTTCCTCCTGAAACTTACAGTACAAAAAAGATATGATCTCGCAACATGTTATCCACCCCACCGTATCTGGGATAGTGCTGCTGCGGTTTGGTCCAGAACCATGGTTCAAACCGGACCTTTGGTCCGGTTCTCCGCGGTTTGGTCCACAGTTCTCACATCAGCCAGAACCGGACCGGAAAACGGTTCTTGGTTCTAGGTCTTCCCAAACGGTCCCGTTCTGGTTCGGCAAGGCCAAACCATTCTGAACCGTTATCAACTTCAACTTCAACTGTGACAACTTCAGTCTCCACATCAAACTGTTGTCTTCGGGATTTGCACTATTGGTTAACCAGGCTACCTTGAGCCTTTTTAAAGGTAAGTACTAATCAATCAAACTCTCACATGACTTGCTGTCACAATGTGCTGCTGACTCAATTTTCAACCAACTATTGGCAGAATCTGTCAAGGCGCGCATCATACTCAGTGCATGCTTCCAAACAAGCACCTTCAGTCTCTTTTCACCCCCACGAGGAGCTTGGTCTACGACAAACTGGTTACCAATCATCGTCAAATCAAGCATTAGTCTAGGCGCACTTCCGGAAGCTAAAGGAGTAAGTCCATCACTATCGAAGGTATCTATTCGTGACACATGTATTTTAGTTTGTGTCTTGGATCCCTCCCCATGCCAGTATCAAATGCTATTCTTGATGTAGCTTTCACAGAAGAAGAACCTCCCATCGCGGTGAATCTGGTGCATCCGTGACCGACTGTATGGAAGACGTTGATGCAGCCCATTGCAGACGCCCTGGTTGAGCGTAAAGTAACAAGTTACCCACTACCTCTTGTGCCATTCTCAGAGTGGCTCAAAAAGCTTGAATTGAGCACCAAGGACTTGCACCAAGAAACCATGGAATGCATCGTACGTGTATTTCAATGGCTGGCCAGAATGTTTCCAATATATTCTTCAATTACAGCCTGCCATCAAGCTTCTCAACTTCATGTGTTCCATGGCTCGATCAGACATCGCGATCAGGACGTCCGGAGAGATGGGCTCTGAAGCAGGTGGCATGACTTTATTCGCCACTGCCGTAGCCGAACGCGTCAGTCCAACGATGAAGGAACTGAAGTCGCTGTCTTTGGCAGATGCAGCGCAGTGGGTGGATTATTGTGAGGCAATGAGGATGTTTCAATGAACATCTGAGTAAGTCTTGAGGTTATGACGCGATGTATCAAGTGATTATATTGAACTCTGTTATTAACCACAATTTCATTTCATGACAGTTCGAGGCCATGCAGCCAGAATAGTACATCAAAACGAGACTATTAACTCAAGATTAGGATACATCCAGTGTAAACGCAAACGTGATGTGGGTGGAACAGGGTGCTCTGGGGAAAGAGAGAGAAAAGGAGAGCACACAGCAGCGCATGTAGACTCGACTCTAGATGGGGAGACCTCTCAGCTGCAAAGGTGCGTCATGGTGTTTTATTGTTTCGGTGTCTAATAAATTTATTGTTTGTATATGGTACCCACGCTCGCCACCTATCTCCGACCCATGTTCATGATCGCCATCCTTCAATGCCGCTTTCCTATTTCTGGTTGTGTCAACCCCTCGTTATTGCAATTGCTCCCCCGATAACACTCGTGCATGGTAATTGGGGGAGCAGCCATGCTATTAGATTAGTTACTCAACATGTAGACTACTTAGTACTATGTCAATGTTTTTTTGCGTGCTCTTACAGTTTTTGTTTTTTGGTTCGGTTCGGGTTCGAACCCCAAAAAAACCGAACCGGACCATAGAGAACCGTTCTCTATGGTCCGGTTCTGGGTTCGGACATTTTGCAGAACCGAACCGATGGTCCGGTTCTTGGTTCTCGTCTAAGACCCTCTGAACCGGACCGGACCGGACCACGGCAGCACTAATCTGGGAACAAATTCTCAGTTGTCTTGACTGCGAGAATGCAACCTGGAAACCTAAATTGGTGGTCACACATACTTGCCCTCTCTCGCATCTGTATCTACATCTCTCGTATTCTCACTTGGAGCCTCGACAACCCCACTCTCAACTGTTGTATTGTGTTGAATGGATTGATAGCTTGGAAACACTTCCCTGCGTCAAATAAAATCCTGCGAAAGTTCCCTTGCATAGAGTAACAAGGTGCATTCGTCCTAAGTACTCCTGGCGAGCTAGGGCACACCTTGTTCCCATGTAGCAAAACTGCCAGAGTTGTATAAAAGAATCACTGGCAATTATGTGTAGACTATATAATGATGACTTCGACTCTCTTGACTCCACATTTAACTTAGTCACCGACGCTCAAGTTATGGCCTGTATGACCACCGTCAAGCTTGATTCACACATTCTTGAAAGAGATGCGGACGCCATCGCTGAACAACTTAACATACAATCGCAACCAGCTACCGTGAGGACACTACAGATTCTTTTTCTTCGCAGCAGAGCGCAATTAGAGCCCTTCCACCACAATTCCCCTATTTTCTTGTCACAATCATCATCGATTGCTCCCAGTTACACGGACGTTGTCCCACAAGACGTCACTTTCTACCTCGAAAAACTCGTTCGAGCAGCGCAGCAGACCGCAGAATCTCACTACTACGGAAGCTTTGTTGCAGGACAAAGCAGCGAAAGTGATGAATTTGCAGATATCGGTGTATGGCTAGGGGAAGGAGATTATCAAAGAAATCACGAGAAGGAGATCTTGGACAAATTAGGGCTGATTGAATGGGCAGACGCTGAGGTGAGTGTTGGCGTAAACGCTGTCGGTGATTGTCATTTCATCTGACGTTCTTGTGCAGATAGTCCAGATGGACGGGCTCTATGACGACATTGATGAGAAGCTAAAAGTGGAGTTCGAGGGTTCCGAGTCAGAAGCGAATGCTATTAGAACGTTGCTGGACAGCCTTGAGAACTGTCATCGGTTTTTCGCGCGACGTCAGGATTCGTACTTCGCTTGCTTCCTCGTAGGCCGATCAAAGGCAGGTTGGTGTGGTCTGGCAAGCATCGGGGTAGCATCTTGAATGAAACTAAATACCGGGATGATTCTGATGCATGCGGTATGACGGTTGAACCAGAGCGATATATGAAGGATTTGAGGTGTCCACCGCGATATCTGTCCACAGTCCAGCAGCACGATAGTCATTAACAAGTTGATAGATGGAATCTGATAAACAATACAGCATGTACGACATGCTGGCACAGCCACAAACCACTCGTTGAAATTCCTATTATGAGCAACACCACTGGCAGCACAAGTTAGCTCTGCTCTCTATACAGCTATGTCAGGAGACTCGGAGTTGGAGTTGGGGGTGGATACAACTCCCATTCCAACAAAAGTGACTCAAACTGCCTTGAACCTTCAAGTTGGACCTAGCACCCATGATCGTATCCAAACCCTTACAGACTTCCACATTCGTCTTCAGTCTGTCCGACATATACCTTCGTTCCTACTGAGGCATCCATCTGGATCTTCACTATCTCATGAACCAGAGTTTGCTTCTTCATTTGACCCAGCCGACCACGACTTTGCAGCTCCATTCCACACTACCCCAACACAGGACTTCCGCACTCTAAAAAGTATAGCCGACACCCTGCGCTCTGAAAAAATCCAAGAAGCGTTAAAGGTTGCCCGCGAGAGCGAAGATGCAGATAAAAGCGACCTTGGCTTGTTCCAGAGAGAAAGTCGCAAACGGAAGTAAGCAATAAATTCCTCTGTCACGACCGTACGTCATATATTTATTTTTTCCATCTTTCCGGATCTTTAGGCGAGCACTTTCGCCAGTTGGCTCACCTCAGCCTTACATACCGCCGCCACCGCGAACTTCATCATTATTCCCACATATTGATGATGAGCTTCCCTGCTTGCGTGCTGAGGGACTAGTAGAATATATTCGAGAATTCAATCGGGGTGACATAAAGTTACATCCTAGCCCAGGGACCAGTGAAGCGTTTCAGCCGAAATGTAAACTATGCCTATGGTCCAGGACACGTTCGCCACAACTTGACCGATCAATGAATCACAGCACGCCGCGACTAAAGTTGACTAGTCCCGCAATCTTGCGATTCACAATCGAAGATGTACTCACCGCTTACGTCTCCCTTGTGTTCACCTGCTTGGAAGATCCACTTCTTATAGAGAGTGTAACCGTCTTTGGCCCCAGAGAGATGGTACGCATAGGTTAACTTTTTTAAAACCTGTCTTCTGATTGTGGCTACAATGTACTTGCCACTTTTGAATAGAAGCTGCCTCATATGCAATCCGATTATCTCGCGTTCCAAGTACTATCCCAGCATATCGCGAAAATGGTTCAGTCTCACCCACAAGTACCTCTTCAGACGCTCGTTGTAAGACATTGAACCCTTATTATTGCTCATGTGCTGATTGTTTATCTAGCATCTTTTGGTATCTTATCAAGGACTTTTTGTTGATCGGTGTACTAGTTGCGAACGGGTACTTTCGGCAGAAGGTCACGTTCCTCCAGCTGCGCGGTTATGGATTCCCAGAGGCACTCAGCAACCTATTGACCTCGATGCGAACAAAGCAGATGAGCCCGATCATGGTGTCATCATCAATCCAGACGCTACCCCCGCGAGAAGTCAAACCGCGGATTATTCTGATGGACATTGGGAATCACGCCATGTCACGTGTATGCACAGCTGAACCAATATAACCCAGGTGTTTCGGAGCTTGGGAGATTGGGTACCAGTGGCCACTCTAGGATCCATTGCATATGTGATTCTTGGCATACGTAAAGTCTGCAGTTAACGGGCTTAGGCTTGACCCTGCATTCAATTGAGCCACAACGTGTTCTTTTGATTGAAGTGTTCTTGGAATAGCGTACGTATGTCCGGTCCGGCATTGCCTGCGAAGAGTATGCACCTTCATGACTAGTTTATCACCGCAGCCAAGTTCATGCCAATCTAATAACTAACATTGATTTTTTTTGAGTTCATCTATAGGCTCGGCACTATCACAGATGGAGTAAAACCGCTAAGTCGTCATTGCAGCTTGTATATAGTAGTGCGCCCTTACTGTTCCCTCACTTGTGTACCTTTCATATGGACTAGGCTGTGAGTGAGGTGACATGTGGCGTGGCTACTGTCCCACCGGTACGCTGTCTGCGTACTTATCGAGATAACTGCTCAAGTCAAACATGCAAACGAGCTTCTTGCCAAAAATATCGTACACATGATTTTCTTGCACACGCCGCTGTATGGACTGAACATGTAAAACAAAATTAGTAAGCGCGCTAGGCACCAGGTTGATTGTCGATCATCTTCATAGTAGTTTTCTGTTTCTCCCCTGTCAGTCATTGGCCCGTCGCTAAGCTATTGTCCTGCTGGACCTCACTTTCTATTTGATATTTCCGCAGTCTATTGTTCTTGAAGGCTTTCGAGCGCTTTCATCGGTAGATTATCCCGAGTGGATATGTATAGACAACTCCGCGAGGACAGTTTATGCCATTAAAGGTTTACCACTATCATTTGAGGTAAATTCTGATAATGGGATTGAAGCTGTTGAAGTTGGTGGTGTGAAGGCTGTACCAAAAATTTTAAATAAATAAATTTTGAGTGTTGACGTTGAGGTGCCAAGTTGTTTGTTGTTTGTCGCTATCTTGGGATCGGCGTTGACTAGACCCAAGGCACAATTTCTATTTGGAATAAAACCGAATGCGGTATGCTCTTGTTTGGGACGAAAAAGGCAGGAATGGGCACGAGGCTACTAAACGATCCATTGCCAAAATTCAAGTCGGTGTGTCCATTGTAAATACCATAGAACGCTTACAGGCCAAGCGATTTTATACATCTCCTTTATTCCTCGTTTATCATAGCCTCGAGTTTATATTAAATATAGTATCGAGTTTATTTTACAATCAACGTTTTCGCCTCCTATATATCTCGCCTCTTTTGATATGTAACTCTTTCTGTCCCCACATTCGATCACGTCTGCCCTCAAATAATCCTTTTTTTGTTCGCCATCGCAACTTTGACTCCAGTCAGCCACTCCACGTCCCTCTCTTCCTTTCTTTCTGACCACTCAGTCAGCCGCACTAATTCAAGGTCTTCCCTCCTTCCCTCCTTCACTCGCCACTTGTGAAGCATTTTAAAACTTAGAATACTTCACTTACCACTATTAGAACCCGTCTGTCGGCATAAATTAGGTGAGGTTATCTCATCAACGCCCACAGTTTAAGTCACTGATCCGAGTAGGAATGACCACACAGTCCATGCCGGCATACGGCATCCAGTCTAAAGACACTCAAGAACCTTCCAGCGGGGGCGAGACCCATGTCCTTAACAGTCCGACAGTCGGACGCCAGAGCGTTATAGTGCCTCCCGGCTCATACCCGAGCGTTCCTTCTTCTTCCATTGGCATTCTGCACGTCTTAGGTTATACCCCCGCCGAAGGAGAACAGAACGTTCCCGTCGTCGTAAATTTCAATTGCACTGCTGATCTCGCTGCCGGGTCCCACATTCGTCTCGTTGTCGGTCGACGGGCCGTGGGTACCAAGGTCCGTGAGCTTGGACCACCTGGCCACGGGCATTGGCAACTCGAGGCAAACGTTCCTCTGTTCTCCCGGCATAACGCTACATCACCAAACCTACCCTTGACAATTCAGGCCTTGGCCGATGATAAGACAGTACTAGACTCTATCACATTCGGTGAATTCACATACTGGGAGTCAGGTATGAATGCCATAATATCCCGAGACAGCATTCTGACTACAGATTCCAACAGGGCGTGAAAAAAATTCGACTACTATGATGCGAAAGCACACACCTAGTCTCTCGTCAAATAGTTCAGCCCTCACACGGACTGCACCTACCGTTGCTGCTTCACTTCCGGAGTCATCAGATAGGTTAAGGAGACGGTCTAAGCCATACAGCCGTCCTTCAACCCCAGCATCGTCTTCAGATTCAGAAGCCGGCCAGTCACAGGTGCAAAAATCACTGACGCGCCCTCAACCACAAACGCAGGGTCTTCGGCGCATGAGGCAAGCGATCGATATCTCCGAAGACGGTGCCACTGCAAGCCTCGACATCATGGTCGTGCTTGACAGCTTCTGCTATAACTGGGATGATTTGGAAATGCAAGCTGGCAGGCGCCTTGTTCGGTTCTCACGTATCCGAGACGGGAATAAACTCCTCGTTTCGGCAGAGCGTATCTCACCGGGCGACTATGATGCTAAAGACATTGTTATCTCATGCATCTATCGTGACGAGACTGACTCATGCTGCGTTACGTCCGTTGACATCATCCATTTGCTCCAGAGGCTCGTCGCCGCAGAGTTCGTCGTCGAGGAAAAGAATCGTATTAGACGGAACCTTGAAGGCCTACGGCCTACCACTGTTTCAAAGTCGCGTCCAGGTTTTGAAAGTTTATTCCAGCGCATTATGGATTTCCCAGATCCCAAACCGCGGAAGATCGAAAAAGATCTCAAGGTCTTCGATTGGAAGTTGCTTCCCCAAGCATTGGATAAGATTATATCCAAATACGTAAGCAGTATCCTTCCATTCCTACTCCAGACTAGCTCACCAAGTGACTTACAGTCCCTGAGCAACTTTGGGCCTATTCCAACAAAGGAAAGCAGTCAGTCAGTTTCCTATCAGACGCTCACGCAGCGGACCCACATACAACCCAAACTGGAGTTCTGTCCGTCATTTGGCGATGGCGTTCATTTGGAGGGATCGCACGGGTCCCAGTCTCATTTCTCACAGTTTTCTCAACCGTCGTGTGTGCGCCAATCGCCTCAGCTAGAGTCACCCATCGAAGATTCCCTGTTCTACCACATGCCGGAAGACCATCTCCAGTCAGTGTACGTGAACCCAGATGTAGTTCCCAGGTATTATCCAGGCCACGAATCTTATTTCGTCCCGAGCATGGACCCTTTGCACTATCCCGTAGATCCCTCGATGGCACTTGCCAATGCGCCGTCACCTATGTCACCGCTTAGCGCTTACCACCACAATCCGCCTTGGGACTTGCAAAGTCGGGACAATATCACCATCCCTTCAAGTGTACCTGCCGACCATCAGCAGCGTCCTGCCTTTGATTTCATTCCCTCCCACGAACCCTTCGACATGTATTCCATCCCCCAGTATGCCATGCACACCTATGACTCGTTCGAATTCCAGACGTTGCGAGAGCACAGCATGAATACTTCCTTGGCTAGTCAAGTCGCATGATCATTCATTCTACTCATCCGTGCTATACATTATCCTTGCGTCATCATTTATGTGCTCTATCCTATCTTTATTTCTCTCTTACCCTCTATTGTATCATCACTCTTTTCGTCTCTGGAGAGCCATGCTTTGATATTCGTATGGGCCATTGTAATCACCGTTACACCTCTCCTAATGTACTGTATTGGCATGTAATCCATTGGGGTATCAATCAGTGTAACTGTATTCAATACGAACAGCGAACTAGGTATCAGTGAAAACGAAGGACAGCAGGAATCAAACAAGTTCGACATGTAGTAGATAATCCAGGAATGAAATACTGAAACTAGGAAACTAAGTGTACAACAACTAGACTGGTATCAACCTCGACGATTACGCGTAAGACTGCCAAATCGTGATGATAAGCGGCCTTTGATAGAATTCACACTCCCTATAGTCGACATCGTCACAGAGGCACCAGAGTGTCCTGGGCCTGTGTTTCCAACCGTGATCAATGAGTCTCGTGGAGAGCCTGTGTTAGCATCACTTGGAGTATCTCGCCAGCTAGTCAACACTCCGTTGATGCCGTGACGGGCAACGTGTGCAGCGTGCACCTGCAACGGGGTGCGCTTGACGCCTTCATGATGATAAGAGACTGGGGGACGCGATGATAGGGGTGAAATTGGTTGAGGGCTCATGGATGAACCACCAACTGAAAGAGGGAATCCAAAGGACGGTCGTCCCGATGAAATAGACAGCGACCGTTGATGGGAATGATTATCATACAACGAGTTTTGATCGTGAGCCCGTACTGAGGCGGCAGACGATTGTGGGAGGTGTTGGAAACCGTTTTCTGCAGCTATACGCTGTATTTCTTCGGCAAAGTTTTTTCTGAAGAGCTCTTCCAAGGTTTGATGGAACCGTAACATCTCTTGTGGACAGATCTGACCATGTAATTTCAGGCAGCTGTCTGTCACCCGCACCTATATCGCTAGGTAAACAAACTGGGCAGCTTTTTGACAGTGATCCTCAAACGCACCTGGTCATCTATTGCGGCTCTGAGACGGTGGATCATTTCGACCCTATCAGGGTGCTTGGCCGAGTACGCAGGATCAAAGAATATTTCACGATAAGCCGGAAGTCCATCCACAGGCGGGTCAACAGCTCCATTGAGGCTCATAGAAAGAGCATTTGTCGAGAAGACTTGGGCAGTTTTTGCAAGAGCGGCATACCGCAGGTGGAACGAGGCTAGTTCCCTCGACTTTTGTTCGACCTCATGGAGAGCATTTTCTACAGGCGATATTTCGGCTACTTCCCATTCTGTAATGTCCGATCTCCGAAGGACAGTGGGGAAAGCTTGTTCGGTAGTGAAGGACGTCTTCTCCAGCCATATCTCCTCATTGCCATCGCGATCAAACTTTGTTATTTGCTTAGTGGAGCTGAAGACATTGATGGCACTGTCCGGAATCATTAGTTGCGCACAGCTCGGTGAAATGAAGGAACTAACCTGTGTTCGTAGTAATTACGAATAGCTAGTGGGACATCGGGACTGGTGAAAATGGGAAGGGTCCGGTCCGGTTCGGGAGTCACAGCAGTACACTGGACGTACTGATCATTGCCAAATCGCTGATCTACTGTGGGGTCGCTCTTTAGTAACTGAGCGCCCGGGTGTTTGTTAAGCAGCCGCTCGCAGAAAGTGCCAAATTTCTCCCATTCGTATCCACGGTACTGCATACCAAATTTTCAGTGAATATATCAAAGACAGGCTATGACTGACGTACGATGAATTGTTTATTCCTCAAGGCGTCAGGGAAGTCTCCATAAAATACCACTCTGAAATAGTCTGAGTAGTAACGCTGGTCTGTGATGATATGCTCGAACAATGCAGCCTGATGACGCAAAATTTCTGCCAGCCGCGCACTACAAAGATGATCGGAATCAGTCAATAGATAGCGAGATGTCGCAAGTACATACTAGTTGAATGTAACCTCAGCGTGTTGCTTTGCCAACTCTTTACAAATTTCGATTGCGCTCTCGTATGCCTTGCCTTTGCCTACACAATACTAAGGATCCATCGGAAAGTATGGGAGCTGTGCGATGGACTCACCCAAGTAATCCAAAATCAATAAGCACAGGGTCTCCTTCCGATGGAAATGTGATTGTTGAGGCAGCCCAAGGTCCTCCATGGGTCCCACAAACGAGTAAAGATCCCAATTATGCAAATCAGAATGGAGCTTCAGAGTCAACGCAGCTTCCACGTAATTTTGCGATTGTAGGTGGGCCTTCGAACATATCAGTACAAATTAATCCTTAACAACACAATGACTCACGTTGACCAACTGGTGCACGTATTTGATGTACATCTCTTCCCTACCGATGTCGCGGATGAAGTTCATCAGGCGCAGCTGGGAGGAGAAAGTATTTGAAAATCTTGTTCGGGTGCTCAATGGATATAAAAGGTACTCACAGTGGCAATCACACGGTCATCGGCAAACTCTTCGCCCTCAGGCAGTCTGCGAACGTTAAGCAGAAGCTTGAGGAAGGCATCTACCGAATCAAGGAAAGCCGAGACGCGCTCCCTAAGTTGATCGTCGACCTCGGACGACTCAAATAGGTGCCGTAATTGTGCAATGAAGAACACGCGAGAGATGTCATCGCCCTTGGACTGGGACATGAAGAGGGAATCTAGCTTCCTGACCAGTTCCGTCTCGATCTGGTCAAAGTGGCCGTATTGATGGTATTCTGAAATGATCATACCGAACAAGATCCCGACCGCATTGTTTCTTAGCTGGTCGTGGTGACTAAGACAGAGATTTACGATGTACCCGATCAACGAGCTCAGTACCGCTTGGTAACCCTGAATATTGTCAAGTAATTGAGATAAGATCCGGTATTAGAAAACACGCACCCCTTGGGAGACAGAGCTGGATTCTGTCGGTTCTGGCCAGGCAAGGGCCTCCCATAACCGAAGCAGTATGTCTGCACCTTCACCTCGAATATCGCCTCCCAGACGCCATACGGCACGCCGTTTCTGAATCCCAACGTGAGAACATATAATACAGAATACGATCATACGTGCCTGTGGACTGAAATCTTCAATTACAAGCTGCTCTGATGATAAAAGCTTCAGCAACATGAAGAAAGCGTCCTTCCACAGTTCCGCCTTGAACTGATGCGATGCTGACGGTGCGGGTATGAAAATCCGCTTTAGAAGCGTGGCAACAGGATCCATCATCTTGATCAACACCTTGTGCGTCAGGATGTTCACATTCAACCAGTTGCTTGGGAAGGCATCATTCTCTAGTATAGATGTTGCAACCTTGAAAAACTGTGTCAGCAGACTGGCGAAGTTTTCTTTCCCTTCAATGTCATAACTAGACTCCAAAAAATTGTAGATGTGCTTCGTCGGAGCCGAGAGTACAAGGGAAAGGAGGACTATGGCTGTCTCGCCCAAGCCAGGATTGAAGAGCAAGTTATCTTCGTGCGTCAGCGATGTGCTGGTAGCATTCCGGGGAGCATTGGGCAATAAAGCCATGAGAGAAAATGGATAAGACTCCGGGAATGTAATAGGTACTGCAGCGGTAGTTGTGGTTGGAGTGCGCGTCCGTTCCACTGCACGGTGATTAGCCGGATTCTGAAACTCGCGATAAGAGTCTAGAAGCCTGCAAGACCATGAATACATCATAACTATGCTAGTAGAGAGAATACGTACCTCGGCATGAGCATAAGTATATACTCGATGTTTTCCTGTTCCTGCCTGAACAAATTGCGATTCGCCATAACCGATGACGACACCAACTGCAGTTGTAACTTGTCTAGCATTACCGCAAGAATCGTCACACAAAGCCTGATAGATTCCAACCAGCTAACCCTTGCTGCATCGCGCACGCTATCAGAATCCGCTGTAGTGGTCTGCGTGAACTCATCATAGCGGCCGAAGTGAGGCTTGATCCACATAACGACAGCTTGAACGAGCAATGATCGCGAGTTGGGGTTATCGAACAAGAAACCTTTGACGATCTGCAAGTACATGATCAACCGCCATATGATAATTTTGCCCTTGCCAGTCGAGATGGCATTGACAAAGTTCGTAGCAACCGTCACAAGTTCGATGGTGGGGATGATCTTGGCAAGTTCTGGAAGGATGGAAGTAAAGTGCTGCAATGCAATGGTCTGTGCGCCGATGATAGACGCTGGTGACGTAGTCGCCATCATCTTGTTAACTTCAGTGAGATGAATACGAATTTCTTTTTTGAACATCGCCTCCAAGTGCTCAGCGGTTGCTCCATCACCCATGCCCAACTCAGTGCTCTTCTTGAGTTCTCGTGCGCGCGTGATGAACTTGAAAATATAATGCCAAACCTTGAGCGCTGCGCGTAAAGGCGAGGCCGAGTCATTGCCAGTTGGATTACGCAGTAGACGGTCCATCGAGCGGATCATGTGCGAAGAAGCTGCAGCGCAATTGAAATGCTGTTCAATGTAAACATCCAAGACGGGCTGGAAATTGCTGAATCGACGATCTTGCACGATACCGAGGACAGTTACCAGGGCATTGAAGACGAGATGGTCCATCTCACCGGCCTGGTTGTTCTGCGACTCCATGATACCGAAGAGCGAATCGAAGATGTCCCTGAGGAATTTGACGATTTCTCCTTCGCCCACGAAGGTAAACTTGGTAAGGACGGTCTGCAGTAGTTCCTTGTCGTTGATTTCCTCCCAGTTGAGTAAACTCATGAGCACAGGGTTCTGTGTAAACTTTGTGGAACAGAGAGATGACCGTATGATGACGGTGTCTCTCATAGGCGAAGCCAGCCTCAGCAAGTCTGGCGATACGAGAACTTGCTCAGGGCGCTGTCCGGGGAGTACCCACGGTGACGACGCCAAATACATGTCCGGCGTGATTTGTGGGAGCTTATCTGCGCGGTACAGTACTAAAGTATGGCTCCCATCTTCCAAAAATGCTCCTTGACCGGGGAAGAGTGGCTGAAATGCAAACGCGAACGGCTTATCCGCATTGAGCCCTCGTCCAGAACGATTCCGGAATGTAAAGAACAGGTGCCAGTTGGGAATCCCGCGAAGTGGAAGCTGGAGTTTGATGAGCTCGCCGAATGTCGGTTGATTGTTACGCATGAAAACCATTGAATGGAACTGAGTTACATTGGGCTCGCCACTACCCAGAGATATGGCATTCTCAATGGTGCGACCTTCTTGATCTCTGACTTCGATCGATACCTGAGCGTTCTGAGACACTGGACCAGGACGCGTGAAATTGACCATGCTGAGTCGTGCGGAACCGCTGGGGGAGGATGGGAAGTCCCCTGTCCATAACTTGATGTAGAGCTCGTTGCGCACATCTCCGGGAAACACCACATCAGGGAATCCAAGTCGGAGGGTCAACGGGATGCCTTGAAGAAGAGACATATTCTCTCTGATAATGGTAGATGAGTCGCCATGGAATATCTTCACAGAAACAGCAAGCATCGCAGCCCTGGTCGCAACGTCAGGACACGTAAACGGATAATCGATATCGTTATGCTCACCTTGGCGGCTTCTCGAACTCCTTCGAATTATTTGCGATGATGTCCTGATGTAACATCGAGAAGAGTGCTTCATTGGTAGGCACAAAGATCTGCATGCTGTACTCCTTCATCGGGCTCACATCTGTACCATCGATCATCATCTTCGTGAGCTGTGATAGCTCGAGCACTGCGCAACCAAACGGCCGACGGAAGTTCATCGGGACATCCGATATCAAAGTCGTACGGGAGGGTGTCAATGGGACATCAGACAGCGATACTTCAGACGGCCTACGCCCGCCATCACCAGGGGCACCTGATCCCATAGTATTATTCATCTTGAGCGCGCCGTTCCGCACGATACGACAAACCAGGAATAGCGGATCTTGCGCATCCGACTGCGCGATATCAGTAAAGAGCGAGCGGATGCGGGCGTTGGGGTCACGTGACAGCACACCGTTGTGATTGAGTACGATGCAGCACTCTTCGGTAACGAACCGCGGGAATTCAGAGTGCTTGTAGACCGAAAAGAAAAGCTCGGCCGTCTCGCCTGGTGCACAAGGGGTTGCAACAAAAGCGCGGAGATCAAGGAAAATGTGGTAAAATTTAGCTGCAGTTGGCTTCTCAGGCTGGTGTGGACCCAGGGAACCGACCTGCCGGGAGATGGTTTTGTGTCGGGATATATCAGGGAATGCAGAATGTGCAAGGGTGGGTGTGGGTATCGTGGAGAATTCGGAAGGTCCGATGGTAAGCTTGGATGAGTTGTCTAAGGGTACATTGATATATGCGAGAGAAGTTTGCATGGCATACATCCGCACAGCGCTGACCCAGCTGCGAGGGTCGATCTCGCCCTCTACATCCACTGTTACTAGTGCACCCCATGTCGGATGGCGAACGATAATGTCGAGATCCTGCACCACATTGCCGCTCACCAGGCGCGCAACGCAATCCCTCCTCAGACTGACTGTCTCCTCTGCGCTCAATGTTTGCGCAAGTAACTGTCTTCGTCCAAGGTGGAGCGCTTCAATATGCTCGCGAACTGTATGGAAGAGCTTGTAATCGCGCCTTGCGAGGTACTGGAACATCATGCTATGCCATTCTCGAAGTGCGCTAGCAATCTCGTCGATGATGGGCTGCATCGCACCAGAGGCTGTATCATCACCTGACTTTAAAGATGGACGTGGAGGAAGGGGTTTCATATTTTCGGATTCTGGAACGGAGTGTATGCTCGCAGGATATACGACAAGGGCAGCACGAGTGGACTTGGCTTGGTCTGGCGGGGGCCCAAGTTTGAATGATTTGCGTTCATCGTCATATGTCAGTTCTCTGACTTCCCGGTCTCTATCTCTGTGATCGCGAGGAGGTTCTGGACCTGAGTTTGCGCGCTCACGCTTCCATTGTGCAAGGTAGTCTGCACTGGTTACTGAGCCATTGTGGTTCGAGATGCTGGCCGTAAGGGAAGTGACAAGATCTGGCAGACGTCCTTCGGCGTCTGAGAGCTCATCACGGACAAAGATATGGGATGCAGGAAATATGCCAATGAAAACCTGTTGCGGTTCCTCGGTTTTGACTGGTTTGGCGGATGAAGATGAAGTTGGGTCAGAGGATGTAGACCAGGTGACTGGTGGAAGGCGGGCAGTGCAGACTACGTAGCTGTATGTTATTACAGTAGTAAGCACTCCAGACGATACGAGAATTCCGTTATCAGTATAACGCACCCTCTGTACCATATGCCATCCGCTTGGTTTCCTCTTGGGGTATACTTTTCGAAGGCATAGACCTCATCGCCAACTTCGAGGGAGACCACATCCCTGTGTACACCACTCTCATCTGCGGAGCCCTCTGTAATAGTCGACATGGGCCGACGACTTGACAGTCTGGTATCGCGTTTGGAGGGTGATAGTGGATGGACGGCATAGCCATAGACGATGAGCGGCAAGGGCTCCCAAACGCCCTTGCGCTGTGCGTTTGCAGAGCCCATCTTCGTATTATTATTTATATGATTAGCCAAAAGGCAGTTAAGTCGGTGGAGATGTTTACCAAGATTACTAGAAGACTGCTGAAACGACGTCCTGGCTCGATAGCGCGTAATGAAACCGCAAAGACCTTTTACAAGCTAGCACTTATACAAGGTCGTGGATAGAGATAGAAAAGCTCGAAGCGCGTCACAGTTGCACGAGCTGGGAATTTGGTCGAGCACGTTGCATAACAAGGCTTCGTATAAGTAATTCATTTTCATTGACAACGATGCCAGCATCGTGATCATCACATCAACAACATTGCCAGTTGCACATGTAAACATTGCCATTCGTTTTCTTTCCGTCTACAATGTATCAACAGCTTATAAGCGAGTCCTAGCCATCAGCGGCTGTCTATTTCGGATCCCTTGGCAGGCGGATCTACTCCACAGACTCAAGTCATGTGGAACAAGGGAAATCTCATTTTGGCAGGGAGCTGCGGCGATCCTTCAGTTCTAATCATTTTTTGCATGATTTCATGGCACATGCATGCAGCGTACACCGATACGTTCGTTCGCGTGTCGGGGTTTAATTCAACGACTAATGAACGAGTCAAATCCTTTTGATCCTCTGGTGATAAGCCATAACGTTGCCGAAGTAACGGTGCTATGCAGCTCCTGATGATCTGCGTCGACAAGTGCTGCGCTCGATGGCCCATGGCATGGAAGGGTTCTCCCCCAAAAGTATGCTCCCGGACCATATCCCGTGCTCGTTGTTATTGGGGATTCCAATGGCGAAAGACACGGGACATGGATACTGGCTGGTTTTCTCACGCAATACAATTGATGGTGGCTCATAGAGTTGTCCATCAGGCCATGGAACAAAAAATTGTGGCAGCGTTCGATGGCAGGCCAGTCCCTGACTCCTCCGGGGCAAATCTCAGAGTTTGACAAATTGGCAATAGCTTTCGATTCCAAGCGCACACAATGCACTCACACGATAAATCCAAACACGGAGTGAAATGCCCTTGTCTGCGAGGTTTCTTGCTACAATGGATCTTTCACCATGGCAATATTGATGATAGCTTGCTGATACAAGTACATTGTGTCTGAGTGCTCAGCGCCACTTGTCAGCAGTTCACATCATACTGATATCTGCTCACTTGCTTGCAGGAGCTTTTCATGTATGAACCACATCCCTTGTTCGCTATCTCTCCCAAAATAGCAAGGATTTAACCATGATGTCAATTCAATGCGCTCTGTGGCTTCCTGGTATGGGCGAGGGTTTCGTGGCTGGTCCTAGGGAGTCGACGCACCTGGCCTTGGCGATTTCGAATCCTCTGAACCTTTTGGATTGGAAAAATCCATAAAAATGTTCATTTTCTTGAAGTCTTACCCGGCAATCATCGGTGAAGAGGCTGGTAGCACTGCGGAAGTCGTTGCTGATTTCAAGTAAGGGAATAGGGTGTAAGTGACGTCAAAGATAGTAATTAGGACCATATTAACGTTTCTGCAACAGAAGCGTACACGTGTAACAAGTTTTCTATCTTCCAACAATACTGCACCATTGCTGACTTGGCTGTAAAGGCCTCGTAGGCCACAACAAAACAGAGATCCCGCGCACTAATTCTTCTCTATACCCAGGGGAATATCTCTTTCGACCAAGCGGCTTCCGTGCAGGTTGGCATCATACCCATCGTCTTTACCTTGTAATACACAACAGCTTGCAGGACTAGGTCACCTTACCCCATGGGAATGGCAAGTATGCCGGGAAACCTATCATCATAATTGGTGCACATCGTCCGTCGCACGGTATGATTCTTGAAAATTTGTTCCTTGGTTAAGTGTCCACAAAGTACATATCGTTCGCAACTAATTCAACCACCAGGTTGCCTGTCAAGATTATATATCCAATGGCGATCGTGGTGGCTGACCCAAAGCTTAACCTGGGTTCAGCCAGTTCACGAACATTGACGAAGGCGTTCAAATTGTGTATCTCACCGTACATTCCCTTCACCGATGTTGGCGGATGCGTAAACAAGGTCGAGGGTAGCATCGCTCCCCCCCCCCCCCCCCCGAGAGAATTTCATTACATTACGTCAATGAAAGCAGCAGCCGAAGGCAATCAAATCGATCAAATGTCAAACTTGACGACCTGCTCCCCGCTCCCTCGCTCAATTTTGATCAGCTTCTTTGCCACACAGGCATAGATCGTCCGCGTGCCACCCGCGCTACCACCACCTTCCGCTAGCGCTTCCTTGAGTTTATTGAGCGACATCGAGCAGCCGGGCTGTTTGAGTAGAGTGAGCAAAAGCTGACAGGTTGTGATCTGTTGCGAGGTAGGCTGGCCATGGATCATAGATGGCGCAAGCGATGAAAATGAGGATGCAGTTGGGGATGTAGGCGAGGGGGTCTGAGAGGAGAGAGACTCGAGATGGGCACTAGGATATGTCAGTAGATTAGATATGAAAAAAATGAAGTGAACGTACAGAGTTTCCTTTGCCCTTGGAGGTTTGCTTCCTGATCCCGTGGGGTCGAAAGGATGGCCCGGCATGATGATCTCGCCCACTGTGCTCCATATCTTCACCTATCAAACGCTGCTTCAGTTCAATGCGTTTTGGGGTTATATGACCAGGATACTTGCCACAATCTTTTCGATCTCCACATTCATGCGCACTTTTGGTTTTCTGGCGGACTCAGGAGGTCCTGCAGGAGTCTGCAACTCTGAAATTGCAGGCAACGGTGTTTCAGGAGGCGTAGTGCCTTCTGGCGGCGTGGTATTTGGTAGTAACGATGAAGGCAGCATCTTGAGCACCACTGTTTGTTCTCCCTCTCCATCATCCACCTCCAGCTCACTGCCTGGGGGTTCTTCCTCGAGCTTGTCTGATGGATCAGGTACCACAGAATCGTCCTGCTCAATATCGTGTTCTCCGTTATCTAGGCAATCGTCGTCCACAGGAAGACCTAGCGATGATAATACGGACCGAGGACGAGGAACCGGGCTCGTGAAGGACATGACTGATACGTCATTGATGTCCACCTCCTCATCCATGAGCTTTTCGGTGAAGCGAAGCGTCCGCGCAGATGCGGCAGGCGTATTCCAGAACATCTCTTCCTGAGCTTCAGGTACAGTGAGAGGTGAAGGAGCCCTAGCCAGTCTCGGCGCGGGCTTGGACTTGGGCGCAGGATTGGAGGTGCGAAGGATGTCATCTTTCTGTCAAGGTGTGAATTTAAAGGATGCATGAACATGACAGGTACACACCTGTTTACGCAGTTCGGTAAGACGAGCCTGGAGATCTTGTATGCGCCGTTCCTCGTCTGCCGCAGTGGACTCCTGCGAGCTGGGGTCTGATGCGGGATTGCTGCTTGTTAACTATACGGAGAACATCAAAAACTTTGAGGCCAAATATTGACAATACAAACCTGCTGTAATGTTTCACTAAGACTTCTGATATTCCGTCGCGCCTCATCCAGCCTGTTTATAAGTCCCTGTACCTGGGATCGCGCACGAGGCATTGGGCGAATTGAGTGACTGAAATACAACACAAGACAGTTTGAAACAGGATATATGCGGTAGAAAAATGCAAAACATACTACCGATCCAAGTACTTTAATGCAGCCTGGGCATATACTTCTGGCTCATACTCTCTCGGTTTTGTCATCTCCTGCCTTCGAGAAGGTGGTTTCTTCAGAGGCGTAGCCCCAGAAAATTCTACACGGGATATTACACCTCTCGCTTCAGACTCAGTTGGTACATGAGATGGTGGGTGTACCAGTGTGAAGAGCCCGAGTTCGGATGAGTCGATGTCACGAATCAGATCACCTAGAGCAGTATTAAGGACAGCTGTTGTAAAGAGCCCATCTGAAGTGGGGAACCCATCAGCACTGGCTTTAATTGATTTCGAGAGGGAGGCCAGGTGGTCAATCTGGTCGGATAGAGAGGGCATTACACTGCAATTCACAAGGACGCGACGTACACGCAACGAGTTGGCGATCTTGGCTGCATCTCACGTGACTCATTCTTGAAGCCCTAATACAGTTGTTCCGATTCCGACACAGATCAGAAAATGGAACATCCTATGCCGTGTGAAGCTCACGGGGTATACACCTTACCACGAGAATGACAGGGAAAAAATCGATCATCAAAACAAAGCCGATTCTAAAATGACATTGTCGTTCGAAAGTCGTAATGGAGCATCCCTCTTATAATCGCAGCATCACACACGTACGCACCCCGTATTTTTCTCACATCATGTCCTACATAGTGAAAGCAGACTGATGTCGCAAGTTCCCGATGGGCGCCAAGATAGGCTTCGCTTCGGTCAAGGTTATAAAGTGGAACTTGCGAGAGGCAATCTGAAAGGAACCCTCCATTTTGATGTCTCAGCCAATCCCGTCAGAATTCGACATCGTTTTTGCTGGAGGTGAGCAAATATAATCCTGTAGTGATTTGCCCTCCTAAGCTACATATCTGTGTAGGTGGTGCTACAGCCTGTGTTGTCGCAGGTCGCTTAGCTGCATATGACCCCTCGCTCAGGATCTTGATTCTGGAAGCGGGTCAACACACCCTGAATAAACCTATACATGTCCAGCCGTATCAATATCCCCTCAACCAAGCACCGACGAGCACCACGGTCACATTCCACATAGGAAATACATCTCCTCGTCTCAACGGCCGTGCGCCGATCGTTCCTTCCGGTCGTTGCGTTGGTGGAGGCTCATGCGTGAATTGTGCGTAGCATACTTGCAATGATGAGCGATGCTCTAATGATGAGACAGTTATGGCATATACACGTGCACCTGCTTCGGACTATGATGATTGGGGAGTCGATGGTTGGGAATCTGAAAATCTGGTTCCTCTCATGAAGAAGGTCTCAAATTCGTTTCCAGGACATGCGTTCTAATTGCTTATACGTGCGCTTTATAGCTGGAGACATATGAGGTGCATCCCGATCGTTCAACTCACGGCTATGACGGACCTATCAAAGTGTCATCTGGTGGGTGTAAGATGGGTGTCGCCGACGAATTCATCCAGGTTGGCACGACCTATCATAAGAGGCAGTATGCCGATGACACCAATGATTTAGAAACATGCAATACATACAGTGTAAGCTATGTTATCCTTTCCTAACTGCGACCACTAACCAAATCTATCTCAGCCATGGCGGAAGTGAGTTCCTGCGCTCGTAGGCAATTGCGAATTCTTGGCTCATGCACAAAAGATACATCGACGGGACAACCGGAAGGCGTTCCGACGCAGCTCACCACTATGTCTACAATCAAGCTCACAACCCGAATTTACAAGTCTGGGATGGCAAGCGCGTGAAGCGCATCATCTTCGAGTAAGTGACAATCTGAGATCACAACACCAGCAAACGGTTGACTTTTTTTCCAATCAAGAGACAAGCGTGCAGTAGGCGTCGAGTTTGCCAGCGATCCAGTGTCTTGCCCGGATGCGGATCAGTCGTCGAGTATTGCGAGAGCATCAAAACTTGTTGTTATCTCTGCTGGGGCATTCGGCTCCCCGACCATCCTGGAGAGGTCTGGGATCGGTGCCGAGGCGATCCTCAAGCGATGCGGCATCGAGCAACTAGTGAATTTGCCTGGCGTCGGAGAAAATTATCAAGGTGCACTTTGATCTATCTATTCTATGAGCTTGGCTTAGGACGGTTAGATCACAATCTCACATTTGTTCCTTACTTGGCTGCTGACGAGGCTGTTACCATGGACGCCCTCTGGCGTGGGGACAGTATCCTGCAGGGTAAGCATGTTTCTCCCCGCGATTGCAGCACTTTACAACCACCGAAATGCAGAAAGCCTCGCAGAATGGGACAGCAGCGGCAAGTCATTGATTGCACAAAAGTTGGTGCAAGTGATCATTATCACTTCTGGCATCGTGCTGATTGGAATCTCAGCGGCTTCGATTCCAAAATCAAGTGGCGTCCTGATGACGATGAGTTGAAAGCCATGGATCCAGCTTTTCAATCACGCTGGAAGGAGTTCTTCCAGGACCGGCCAGACAAGGCTGTCGCCATATTGTATGTTTTTGCAGGGTGCGTGCGCATTGCTTAGCTTTGATGATTTGGCAGTGCTCATGGCAGCCAGATATGCTCAACCGCTGTCGAGGCCGCTGTCGAGTATCCTACCTCCACGCAACTACATGACCGCTTGTCATTGTACAGTACTGCCCTCTGTCTACCCCATGGTTTTCTCTGAATTATTTCAATAGCTTTACCCCGTGTCTATTGGAAGTGTCCATGTCAACGTGACAGAGGACGGAAAAGAACGAATGGACTTTACTACAGGCTTCCTAGACGAGTGAGTGGACGCATTTCACTTTAGGGCACTTTGCATAACCACCACACTCCGACCAGTCCATCCGATATCGTTCCTCTTAAGTTCGGGTACAAAAAGACACGCGAACTTCTTCGACGCATGGCTTCCTACCGAGGTGAAGTCGCTGCTGGCCATCCTGATTTCCCGGAGGGAAGCGCTGCAGCCTGCAGAGAAGCTTCCGGGCCAGTGGACTTGAATGCGCCTGACATCGTTTACACTGCCGAAGATGACGAGGCGATCGATCGATTCCACCGCGATATCGGTAAGTGTTGGCATCCCATTTGAAATTTCCATTGTCACAGTGAAATATTGAATTGAATATCAGTGCAAACGACATGGCACTCGGTGTGTGCGGTTGAACCTTCGATGATTTCATATCTGATGTTTGTACTTGTAGCTTGGGACTTGTGCCATGAAACCGGAGGCAGATCAGGGAGTCGTCGATGCTCGGCTTAATGTATATGGAGTGTCGAACCTGAAGGTCGCAGATCTGTCAATTTCGCCATTGAACGTTGGAACGGTGGGTACTGGACATAGGACTGTTGATGTGCGATCTCACGATATGTACAGAACACGTACTCGACGGCACTTCTCATCGGAGAGCGGGCTGCGATGATCATTGCTGAAGAATTGGGCATCACTTGTATTTGATAGTATCGTTAGAGGAGCATTCTCTGGACCTGACTGCTCACGCGCCGTAAACAATGCATCAGAGCACCGGACATTTGCGTAGGAAGCATCCCTCAAATCTATGGAACTGTATTCTCCAAATCATCGACCATGCAGGCTAATTATACTGAGTTCAACAGAGAGGTCCGTGATTAGCCGTAAGTAGATAAAGACGAGATCATCGTAAACAATAGTATCATTTAAGTTAGACCATTTTAATGGATTAAAATGCCGTACAAAAACTTCCGACAAATGCTCGATTCTTGAAAATGGCATTGTCGTTCGAGAAGCATCCCTCTTATAATCATGCATTATCACACACATACACACCCCGTATGGTTCTCACATCATGTAGTGAAAGCAGACTGAAGTCGCAAGTTCCCGATGGGCGCCAAGATAGGCTTCGCTTCGGTCAAGATTAAAAAGTGGAACTTGCGAGGGGCAATCTGGAAGGAACCCTCCATTTTAATGTCTCAGCCAATTCTGTTAGAATTCGACATCGTTTTTGCTGGAGGTGAGCAGATATAATCTTGTAGTGGTTTGCCCTCTTCAGCTACACATTACTCTGTATAGGCGGTACTACAGCCTGTGTTGTCGCAGGTCGCTTAGCTGCATATGATCCCTCGCTCAAAATCTTGATTTTGGAAGCGGGTCAACACACCCTCCACAAACCCATTCATGTCCAACCCTACCAATATCCCTTCAACCAAGCACCGACGAGCACCACAGTTGCATTCCACATAGGAAATCCATCTCCTCGTCTCAACGGCCGTGCGCCGATCGTCCCTTCCGGTCGTTGCGTTGGTGGAGCCTCATGTGTGAATTGTGCGTAATATGCTTGCCATAATGAAGAAGACCTTGATAATCAGACAGTCATGGTATACACCCGTGCACCTGCTTCGGACTATGACGATTGGGGAGTCGATGGTTGGGAATCTGAAAATCTGATTCCCCTCATGAAGAAGGTCTTAAATTCGTTTTCACAATGTTCGTTCGAATTGCTTATACGTTCGCTTTATAGCTGGAGACATATGAGGTCCAGCCCGATCATCCAACTCACGGCTATGACGGACCTATCAAAGTTTCATCTGGTGGGTGTAAGTTGGGTCTCGCCGACGAATTCATCCAGGTTGGCACGACCTATCACAAGAGGCAGTATGCCGACGACACCAATGATTTAGAAACATGCAATACATACAGTGTAAGCTACGATGCTTCTTTCCCAACTTTGACAATTTACCAGATCTATCTCAGCCATGGCGGAAGTGAGTTCCTGCACTCTTAGGCCATTGCGAATTCTTGGCTCATGTACACAAGATACATCGACGGGACGACCGGAAGGCGTTCCGACGCAGCTCACCACTATGTCTACAACCAAGCTCACAACCCGAATTTGCAAGTCTGGGACGGAAAGCGCGTGAAGCGTATCATCTTCGAGTACGTGACCATCTGAGATTGCAACCTCAGCACCCGGTTGACTTTTTTCAAACGAAAGAGACAAGCGTGCTGTAGGTGTCGAGTTCTCCAGCGACCCAGTGTCTTGCCCAGATACGGATCAGTCGTCGAGCATTGTAAGAGCGTCAAAACTGGTTGTTGTCTCTGCTGGAACGTTCGGTTCCCCGGCCATTCTGGAGAGGTCTGGGATCGGTGCCGAGGCGATCCTCAAGCGGTGCGGTATTGAGCAGCTGGTGAATTTGCCTGGTGTCGGAGAAAATTATAAAGGTGCGCTTTTAATTTATTCTGAGTGCTCGGCTTAAGACGGTCAGATCACAATCTCGTATTTGTTCCATACTTGGCTGCTGACGAGGCTGTTACCATGGACGCCCTCTGGCGTGGGGACAGTATCCTGCAGGGTAAGCATGTGTCATCCCACGATTGCAGCACTTATAACCACCCAAATGTAGAAAGCCTTGCAGAATGGAACAGCAGCGGCAAGTCATTGATTGCACAAAAGTCAGTGCAAGTTATCATCATCACTGCTGGCATCGTGCTGATTGGAATATCAGCGGCTTCGATTCCAAAATCAAGTGGCGTCCTGATGACGAGGAGTTGAAAGCCATGGATCTAACTTTTCAACCACGCTGGAAGGAGTTCTTCCAGGACCGGCCTGACAAGGCTGTTGCAATGTTTTATGTTTTTGCAGGGTGCGTGCGCATTGAATTGCTTTGATGATTTGACAATGCTCATGGCAGCCAGATATCCTCAACCGCTCTCGAGTATCCTACCTCCACGCAACTACATGACTGCTCGTTATTGTACAGTACTACTCTCTGTCTACCCCATGGTTTTCTCTAAATCACCTCAATAGCTTTATCCCGTGTCTGTTGGTAGTGTCCATGTCGACGTAACAGAGAACGGGAAAGAACGAATGGACTTTACTACAGGTTTCCTAGACAAGTGAGTAGTAGACACATTTCATTTTAAGGCTCTGCGTGACTATGACACTTCGCGCAGTCCATCCGATATCGTTCCTCTCAACTTTGGCTACAAAAAGACACGCGAACTTATTCGACGCATGGCCTCCTACCGAGGTGAAGTCGCTACTGGCCATCCTGATTTCCCGGAGGGAAGCGCTGCAGCCTGCAGAGAAACCTCCGGGTCAGTGGACTTGAATGCGCCTGACATCGTTTACACTACCGAAGATGACGAGGCGATTGATCGATTCCACCGCGATCGCAGTAAGTGCTGACATGCGATCTGCATTGTCACAGTAAAATACTGAATCGAACATTAGTGCAAACGATGTGTCACTCGGTGTGTGTGGTTGAACCTTCCGTAATTTCATTTCTGATATTTGTATTTGTAGCTTGGGACTTGTGCCATGAAACCGGAGGCAGATCAGGGAGTCGTCGACGCTCGGCTTAATGTATACGGAGTGTCGAACCTGAAGGTCGCAGATCTGTCCATTTCGCCGTTGATCGTTGGCACGGTGGGTACTAGACAGGGGATTGTTGATGTGCGATCTCACGATATGTATAGAACACGTACTCGACGGCACTTCTCATCGGAGAGCGGGCTGCGATGATCATTGCTGAAGAATTGGGTATCAATGGCATTTGATATGCATCGTCAGACCATTTGCTGGACCTGACTACTCATCTGCCGTGAACAGTGCATCAGAATACCAGAGATTTATGTAGGAAGCGTCCCCCCATCCATGAAATTGTGCTCTCCAAACCACCGACCGTGCAGATAGAGTTCAATGGAGAGGTCCGTGATTAGCCGTAAGTAGACAGAGAAGATATCACCGTAAATAATGTTGTAAACTGAGATAGTAGGAAGAAAGAAAATCGTGGTCATTGGCAGGACCGATTGGAGCACCCGTTGCAGCAAACCGGTACCATGTAAGACAATAAAGACAGTGATGGTACCAATCGAGCGCACCAATAGGCTATGCGTGAAAGGAACAATGCATCAACGAGGACATCATCGGGCCTGCACAATTGACCGAACCAAGTCCTTCAAATATCAATCAACAACAACGCACGCACTAGCACAACACGTCACCAGGTTTAAATCTTTAAATCTTTGTCCGGCGTGATCCTTAGCGACTGTATGGTGCGGCATGTACTGATCACCTATCGTAAAATACTGCTTCAAGTCAATGCAGATATCACAAGATGGTCGATAAAACTAAAATACCCGCAGACATTCATGAATGCTTTTAGCAGCACGACCAGCCACGTCCATGTTCCCCGCTGTCTACCTGCACTGCTGCTGGTCGCTGTTGCTGTTGTAAATCGGCGTCCGGTGAAGGAGGGGAGGTCCATGATAGTCTTCATCACGGATCAAGGAGTCTCACTCCCAGGAGTACCCGCTGCAGCATTTCGCTGTAGATTGAAGCATGGAACACGTAAGAAACAATTATAAAAATGACCAGGTGTACCTGTTGACCCTGGGTCAAAGGAACGTCGACGACAGGTGGCATCGGATGATGGGGTGGCAGGGTGAATAGGCGTCGTAGGTGAGTTTTGAAGGTAGTAAGGTGGTGGGTGGTGCAGGTGGAGCCTCGGAGGAGTCGAACGAGGAGTTCTCGTCATAGTGAACCTGAGGCTTTTGAGACACCCAGGGTGCTGTCGAGCTTGTGGACAGGAAATCTGAGAATGCTATAATGAATGATGTGAGAGAGAAATGAGGGGTACGCACTTGATGAATTTCGTGGAAGA
Source organism: Suillus fuscotomentosus (assembly GCF_016647785.1). Classification (NCBI taxonomy): domain Eukaryota; kingdom Fungi; phylum Basidiomycota; class Agaricomycetes; order Boletales; family Suillaceae; genus Suillus; species Suillus fuscotomentosus. Next base: position 668,606 of record NW_024539522.1, read on the forward strand.
AATTGGGTACTGCATCGTAACCATCCTGAATTTGTCCGGGGATCTCTGCCTGCATAATGGTCAATAGCGAAAGAGGTGAGGAAGAAAATGTATACGCCAAGAATATGGTCATGCTGTTCAGCGAGCACGCTACATCGTTTCCTAAACTCTGAGTGAAACTCGGGCGAGTATGATACCATCGGGCGATGTCACTAAAAACTCGCCATTGGACCAATCAAGGCAGCTAGCTTTCCCAGATTCGTCAATAATATTCTTATATCTTTGGTTTATAGATTGCTCGATGTATCACTCAAGTTGTTGCTTGAAATCAGTTTATCCTTTCGGCCGAATACTAGGCATTGGGAGAGCTTGAATCACCATGAAATGAACCGTGGGCTCTCGCGGTGAGTGACCCGCTTTTCTTTAATGTACATCCATTCCTAACTTTTCGTACATCTGTCCTTTCCTCTTGTTCGTGGTGTCCAGCCTTCCAAATACTGACCTAAACGATAGTATCGGGAGTCTTGGTGTAGCAGATGTTCGAATTTGGATCTTACCGCATGTTGGAGGGCGAACGGGCCCGCCAGACCGCAATGGTACTAACGTTTATCAACTTGAAGGACATTGCCAAATTGGTCACAAGGTTTTGTATCATCAAGCCATTTGCGCGTTCAACAACACATCAACAATACCTGCGACGCCACGCAGCGCCCTGTTTTTCTGATATTATTGTTCAGATGTGGCCTATTGCAGTCCAAGTTATTATTGCCACTTATCAGTCTTAATCTTGTGATCCGTGACGTGTCGTAAGTTCCCCATGGACCAATGATAGGCTTCACTTTGCTGGTTATAAGATGGAAGGAGCGAGGGGCAGCCTGAAATTAACCATCCATATCGATGTCTCATCCAATCCTGTCAGAATTCGACATCGTTTTTGCTGGAGGTAAGCAAATAACATCTTGTAGTGCATTGCCCTCGTCACACATCATCCTGTACAGGTGGCACTACAGCCTGTGTTGTCGCAGGTCGCTTAGCTGCATATGATCCCTCGCTCAGGATCTTGATTTTGGAAGCGGGTCAACACACCCTCAATAAACCTATCCATGTCCAACCCTACCAATATCCCTTCAACCAAGCACCGACGAGCACCACAGTCACATTTCACGTAGGAAATCCATCTCCTCGTCTCAACGGTCGTGCACCGATCGTTCCTTCCGGTCGTTGCGTTGGTGGAGCCTCATGTATAAATTGTGCGTACCATGCTTGCCACGATGAAGAAAACTCTGATAATAAGACAGTCATGGTATATACTCGTGCACCTGCTTCGGACTATGACGATTGGGGAGTCGATGGTTGGGAATCTGAAAATCTGATTCCCCTCATGAAGAAGGTCTCATATTCGTTTTCACGATATTCGTTCGAATCGCTTATACGTTCCTTTATAGCTGGAGACATATGAGGTGCAGCCCGATCGTTCAACTCACGGATATGACGGACCTATCAAAGTTTCATCTGGTGGGTGTAAGTTGGGTATCTCCGACGAATTCATCCATGTTGGCACGACCTATCACAAGAGGCAGTATGCCGACGACACCAATGATTTAGAAACATGCAATACATACAGTGTAAGTTATGTTGTCTTTTCCTGACTGCGATCACTAATTAGATCTGTCTCAGCCGTGGTCGAAGTGAGTTCCTGCGCTCGTAGGCAATTGCGAATTCTTGGCTCATGTACACAAGATACATCGACGGGACGACCGGAAGGCGTTCTGACGCAGCTCACCACTATGTCTACAACCAAGCTCACAACCCGAATTTGCAAGTCTGGGACGGAAAGCGCGTAAAGCGCATCATCTTCGAGTACGTGGCTATCTGAGATCGCGACCCCAGCAAACGGTTGACTGTTTTTCCAAATGAAAGAAATAAACGTGCTGTAGGTGTCGAGTTCGCCAGCGACCCAGTGTCTTGCCCGGATGCGGATCAATCGTTGAGCATTGTAAGAGCATCAAAACTGGTTGTTGTCTCTGCTGGGGCGTTTGGTTCCCCGACCATTTTGGAGAGGTCTGGGATCGGTGCCGAGGCGATCCTCAAGCGATGCGGTGTCGAGCAGCTGGTGAATTTGCCTGGTGTCGGAGAAAATTATCAAGGTGCGCTTTTAATTTACTTATTCCGTCCGAGAGCTTGCTTGGCTTAGGACGGTCAGATCACAATCTCGTATTTGTTCCATACTTGGCTGCTGACGAGGCTGTTACCATGGACGCCCTCTGGCGTGGGGACAGTATCCTGCAGGGTAAGCACGTTTCATCCCACGATTGCAGCGCTTTACAACTACCCAAATGCAGAAAGCCTTGCAGAATGGAACAGCAGCGGCAAGTCATTGATTGCACAAAAGTTGGTGCAAGTTGTCTTTATCACTGCTGGCATCGTGCTGATTGGAATCTCAGCGGCCTCGATTCCAAAATCAAGTGGCGTCCTGATGACGAGGAGTTGAAAGCCATGGATCCAGCTTTTCGACCACGCTGGGAGGAGTTCTTCCAGGACCGGCCAGACAAGGCTGTTGCAATATTTTGTGTTTTTGCAGGGTGCGTGCGCATTGCTTAGCTTCAATGATATGACAATGTTCATGACACCCAGACATGTTCAACCGCTCTCGAAGCCGCTCGTTCTTCCTCCTGGCAGATACATGTGTACGGGGTATTATACAGTACTGCGTTTCATCTGCCCTGTGATTCTTTTGTTAATCTTTTGAATAGCTTTACCCAGTGTCTGCTGGAAGCGTTCATATCAACGTGACAGATGACGGAAAAGAAGAAATGGACTTTACTACAGGCTTCCTAGATGAGTGAGTGGACGCATTTCATTTTAGGGCACTTTGCATGACCACGCCACTCCGCCCAGTCCATCTGATATTGTTCCTCTTAACTTCGGGTATAAAAAGACACGCGAACTTCTTCGACGCATGGCTTCCTACCGAGGTGAAGTCGCTGTCGGCCATCCTGATTTCCCGGAGGGAAGCGCTGCAGCCTGCAGAGAAGCTTCCGGGCCAGTGGACTTGAATGCGTCTGACATTGTTTACACTACCGAAGATGACGAGGCGATTGATCGATTCCACCGCGATATTAGTAAGTGCTGACATGCGATCTGCATCGTCACAGTAAAATACTAAATCGAACATCAGTGCAAACGACGTGGCATTCTGTGTGTGCGACTGAACTTTCCATGATTTCATATCTGATATTTGTATTTGTAGCTTGGGACTTGTGCCATGAAACCGGAGGCAGATCAGGGAGTCGTCGACGCTCGGCTAAATGTATACGGGGTGTCGAACCTGAAGGTTGCAGATATGTCCATTTCGCCGTTGAACGTTGGCACGGTGAGTACTGGACAGGGAATTGTTGTACGATCTAACAACATACACAGAACACGTACTCGACCGCACTTCTCATCGGAGAACGGGCTGCGATGATCATTGCCGAAGATTTGGGTATCAATTGCATGTGATATGTATCGTCAGGGGCGTGTTTAATAATTTAATGACTCCTTGCACTTGGTTAAAGCCATGTTCAGGGACTTCCAGTGGGTCTTGGTCGTCTGAGAGCATCTGCCATAGTGTGAGGTTGGTCAGCGCGACTCTTGTCATGAGCTTAACATGCCTCATTCCTGCGTAAAATGTCGACGCATGATGTACGTGTCACAACGCGACTCCTCCTGCTACCGACCGAGTCAGCCAGTCTACTGGTATTGTCATCGTTGTTATTAGAGTTGAGGTACCTTCACCCCTAACGCCCGTAGGACTTTCTCGTCCAAACATCTAACAATTCTACATAAAATAGTGCTCAGAATAGAACAACAATAGAGCCTTAAGTACTTCCTGCTTTGACTCGGAGGCGTGATCTATATGATGGGCTCAGGCTTGAAGTGACTTGTAGTGCGATAATGGATATGTTGATCAGCAAGTGACGCCAGAGCTGGCCAGATCTCGACAAGACCCGACGGTTGTCTTCATCCACATCTAAAACGTTTCCGAACGCATCATAGACTAATGACGTAGTCACTTATCGTACCGAAGACCTTACCTGTCGGATCTTCTGCCAGTGCCAGTTGTATGTCAGGACTGAAAAAAACGAGAGAACTGAACCAATGAGGACTTCTTTCTTTCAGTGTGCCAAACACCCTACAGGATGGAGGCTCCGAGGTGAATGCCTAAGTGAAATACACGAGGATCCGCTACTAATCGGGACAGTAGTGATTGAGCATCCTGTTCCGCGACAAAACGGAGCAATGTACTGCTCTGGGACCATGGAAGAACAAGAAATGGTCCAAATATTCCTGTTGTTCCAAACAAAGGGACGATGTTGTCGTACACACTGCATAGTATTGGAAAAGTTCCCTTCCTGCATCAGTAAAACCTCACTTTTATTTTCTGCTATTATCTCACTTTACCCGCCTTGGCGCCAGCGCTAAGGCGCGAAAATGAATATAAGGAGTGTTAATTGGGTGTCCTGAATTTTCTCAAAGGCGCCACAGAGTGGCTAAGTGAAATTGTCGGTGCAAAGGGAAATAAGGCACGTTCAGAACGAAAATAGTAGTATATAGTCAAATTGTGTTTAAGTAGCTACACGCTAGTATCCAAAACAAAGTGAAGTCAAAATGCAATCTCGAATGCGTGGTGATCAGCGTATTTGTTCACATAGTAGGCTTGAAATGCGTCATATGAATGATAAAATTTGAGCTCCCGGGGCACAAATTGCACGCCATACATGGGAATAAGATGCGCAGCACGATAAATAGAGTCAATATGAATGACCGCGTACCCTGGAGCACTGTCTGCTCCAAATCCAGGACGAACTATCCACATTCCTGTATCTTCATCTGGGGCGTCGCCAACTTTGTCGAACCAGCTTATTAGAGCGCAGGGATATAACCTGCCCCGGTACCTGAATGAGAAAAATGCACGAACACGGGCGACTTCGAGGCCTTGCATGCCAGGCAAACTGGAGTCTGTGTTGACGAAAACACAGTCATGGCGCTGGTACTCGTTCTGCCAGATGGGGCAAGAACGAATGTGTTCAACACGCATACCACCGATCCCGCTCAAATCACTTGGCGCATAGAATCGTGATGATGCAGAATTGAAGACCGAGATTTTGCTAAGATAGAGGGGACATTCGGCGAGGGGTATATTAGATGGGTCGCGAGGATCTTTAGGATGCAACTGTTGGAATAAGAAGCGTCTGAGGAGGTCAGGTAGACTAGGAATATTGAGTTCTTCGGCAAGTGCAGGAATAGTTTGAGCACGTTTTTTGCCCTCTGTACATAGTTTATTAGGACATTCAAAAGGAAGAAAAAGAAGTCTTACGGCGTGTTTTCGCCAGCTGGACATAAGCTTGTAGAACCGTCGGACCATCATCAATTTCCAGGTCCTCATCGATGCCGATCAGCAGAGGTGCTGGTGCCGGCACATTTTCATCAAGTTCATTGATCTGCTGTGCGGGTACTATTGTGCACATTAGTATATAGGATATCTCACGAACTGTTTACCCACCCAAGGCGTCCATAGTTACTGAGAGGCAAGTACCAGTTAACATTCCCCGACGTGTGAAGTCAGCTCGTGCTGCAGAAAGTTTGTCGAGCCGTTGGTTGGTCACAAGTATTTGACCAAGTGCATTATAACGGCTGGATCGTCTCCATGGCTCCTTGACCGCTTTGATGTGCTTGTTTTCAGTAATTGATGAGCAGAGGCCGTTCGGTGCAGCAAACAATCGTATGTTTTGGACATAGTGCTTGAGTGAATGTTGACGAGGTAGGGAAAAGGTAGGAACCACTCCTGTCGTCCTGAAGATGTTACGGTAATGGTGAAAGCGTGAGAGAGCGTCTTCGATTTCGACTAGAGTGTCTTCTGTGATTATGTTACGACGGACTAGGTAACAAAATTCGAGAAGTGCACGAAAGGTGCGCACGACATCTACGGGTACATGACCCTCGATGGCAGGCAAGTAGACCTGAAGAATTAATAAGTTCTGCGACCATAGCATGACTAAATTGATGAATTACCTTCATCAGGGCCTTCGAATCATCTCCTGTCCATTGCTTGAAGCCACGTCCCTGAGGAAATTGTCTCAAGCCTGAAAATGAGGCGACAGCAGCAATTCTAAGACAATGAGTAATGTTATGTAGTCTAAATGCGGTCAAGCTTACCTGTAATCAATATCATCCATAATTTGATCCGCCTTTCATTTCGTATGCGTGTGTCTGAGGTATTTCTCGACCCATTCGACGAGGTGGTCCTTGAATGCTCCTTTGACGAGTTGATGGAGAATATCCGGTGAGATCATCTGATGGATGTCAGCTCTGGGGAAGTCGTTCGTAAATGCCTATTAAAATAAGATCATTAAGAACGGTGCTGCAAGGAGTGCTCTGATTCACATACTACAAGTTCCCCGACTATTCCAAAGTCATCCCACAGGTCACCTAAGGAACCTTCTTGAACGAGTGCTTCTGTGTATTCGCGACAACGACGTAACACATCTTCGTCGAGATCCTCGCGAGATGCCATACATCTGCAAAAAAAATTGTAACTTATACAAAGATACATACTAGATGACAAAAACGTACTTAGGGCACCAACCACGCACGATACATGCTAACAGCGCTTGTTCCTCATAATCTGCTATGTATGGCCCTAGTCCGTATATAACCCGACGGTAGTGACTGTCTCCAAAACAAGTGACTTCGGGGGTTGTCATGCCTGGTTTCAGCGTGTTGAGAATCTTGGAGAGTGACGAATGGAACAGCTGTTGACGGAATTTTCGGAACACTGCCTCGGTAGCATGTTCCTTTGTAGCTGTAAAAATCAGTTAGTCATTATTGTAGAAGCCCGCACCACGACGCACTTTTCGGCATAGCAAGGAAGCCAATGACTGCTACTCCATCACGATGGGCTCGTCAAACATTGTTGCGAATGTTCCCAATTGAGGTGTATAGCGGATAATACTCATTATTACCTGTCCCGACTGAAACTGTTGTTTTGTCACTGCCAAGGATGACAGGGACAAACATAGAGCCGAGCGTGCTCGGGTCCTTAGCTATTTCATCCTACATACAGAATTAGCAGTCATTACAGGATGAAGACTGCACTTACTGCCTGATCCCATGCCCAGTCACCAGACATAAAATCCTTCCACTGGCGTATGTTGGATTTGCAAGCATATTGCGCATGACTTCACGTGGGTCACAAAACCAGACTTCATATTTGTCGTCCATCCACGGCTTGGTACCATCTTCAGGTCTCTCACCATCGTAAGTTACTGTAAAATTTTGCCAATTCACGTCCCCAAATGGTGAATTATCGATGATGTCGTACAGATCACGATGATCTGCGAATGGCGGCTTGTCGCCATGTTTCGCAAGGGTAGACGCCCATAAATCCAGCAACCGGTTGATTTGACCTGCCGGCATCTGATTTTGCGTATACAGGAACTCTGCCGTTTCGAATTCTGTACGATTGCGAAAGGGTGTCCAGTCGCCAGTTGCTACGTTCTCCAAAGGTGGGGGCGGAGTGCCAGGGAGGAGGAATATACCATCCGTGTTGCATGGTCTGGCTGTAATCACATTCAGCCACAGTGACAGAATCATGCGAATGAACTTACCATTGAGACCTGTATGATAGTTTCAATACAGGTGATCCCCAGGCCCAACAAATTCTGTATCAATGTTTGGTTGAGGCGATGGTTGATGTTGGTGCTCCAAGTCGGCATATCCTTCATCCACATCCATGTCGATATTGTGGTCGACATGAGGCTGTGGGCTTGGCAGACGGGACTCTGGTATGATGGGTTCCGGAGAGCGTTGGTGGTTGTCCTGAGGTAGTACTGGCGGGATGGGATGTGCTGAAATGCGATGTTTTGTTCGCCCGGCGATAGTTTTGAACCACCTTGGACAACTTCTACATGGTAGTTGGAGCGAACTATGGTCACGACGGCGTAGTTGACTCCGTGGAATGTTATCGGGCATTGCAGCAATACTAGACTAGAATGATGTTCAGTTCTGGCGATTTGTACATTGAAAGGTGGAAAACTCACCAATCAGAGATCTGCGTGTTGAAAGGCGGAAGGATTACCAGTATTAGCTCTGGTGGTTCACACACCGGAAGGACTGCCAGTATTAGTTCTGGCGGTTCACGCGTTGAAAGGTGAAGGATTGTCAGTACTAGTAGCTCTGGCACATTGAAAAGAGGAAAAATCACCAATAGGAAATCTGTGTGTTCAAAGGTGGAAGGATTGCCTATGTTAGCTTGGAAATCTGCGCGTTGAAAGGTGAGAGCTCTAGCAAACAGCAAAGTTGAAAAGAAAGACAGCAAACTTACGTCAATTAAGGACAATTCAGTACACATGCGGACCCAGTTGCAAAGGACGCTGTAAATGACTAGACTGACGAATTGAACCTTTAAAGTTTCGGGTTGATTTAAGTAAGGAACTTACAAATTCGCAGTCAAACTTCAACTACACGTTGTCCTTGACATTTTTTTCACCCATCTCAAGCTTGCTGCAGCACTCATTTAATCTGCTACTTGTCAGCAATTATGTCCGATATCACTGAGGGAATCCGCACTCGCCGAGACAATAAGTTCAAACACCCAGGCTTGCCAGACCTGCCAGTGCAAGGACGAGTTCCGCGACGTAGCAAGGCCCAGAAAGCAGAGGACGACAAAATCCTTGAGGAAGCCCACCAAGCTCAAGAGCGGGCTGCAGTCGAGGGGCTGCAGTGGCTTGCTGCAATGCAGATGGTGATGGAGGAGGCAGAGGAACAAGGCGTGGTGACTAAACCAAAGCCAGTCAAACCCCATGCTCGCCCTGTCAAGAAAAAAGTAGTGCCTGCCAAACCAGTAAGAAGCTCCTGGCAGCAGGAAGCGCTGGTGTTACTAGTATCATGAATACTGACTCACCCAAGGCTGGTACCGGCGTCGAGGACCAAGAAGAAAGCAGCCAGGACACCAACATTGAGGATGGAACAAAGAAGAAGAACCAGAGGGCCGTCAAAACATCTCTGAAGGACGCAATCAACAATGCACGAGGCTCACTCACAGGAAAGGTTGAGTTAATTCAGGGGCCACGTGTTGGCGACAAGAAAGGAAAGTCTTCTACAGCAACGTGTGTCTTTTTGTTCTGATCAAAACCACGATGTTGATGCTGACTGAATTGACTCTTTTTTTTCTTAACTTGACCTCAAAATTCAGGACCAACCCCAAGTTTTCATTGATAAAGCGCGTTGATGGTTGGATTTCTGATATTTCACCAGACACAACCGAACTACTCAAAACTTCCAGCGCTTCTAAGACTCGTACCACTGCCTCAGCTTTGTCATTGGCGCATGGGCCACCAAGCAGTGCTTTATCCAGTTCCTGCGCTACATCAGGTTTGGCCATAACTACCAAGTCCTCCAAATCTAAGGCCCCCCCTGCTCTAGCTAATGCATCTGATGCTCCCAAGGCTCTTGTTGGCCGCTTTGATGACGAGTCGGATGATTCTCAGGAATGTTTGGATGCCTTCATTCAAAAGACGAAGGGGAAGCAGTCTTCACTTAGGGTGCGTACTAGATGTTTTGTAATAAATTCTAATTCTAATGCACAAAGCCAATTATATAGATTACCTCAGATGCAATGCCTGAGGATGCGCTGTCTTCAACAGAGGACTTACAGGATATTGATATCGACGCACCAATGGACCTGGACGATGCATTGGTGGACCTGGAGGACAATTTGTTTGAGGGCAAAGATGCCAGGATGTCCAAGGCGGTGGACAGTGACAGCAGCCTAAGCAATGGAATCTTGTTCCATCGGAGTAAGAAGCGCAAGCTTGCAGACACCAAATCCTCCACCCTTGTCTTGGAGAGTACCCCCTACGAGGATACATCAGATGTTGAGGTTATTGATGTCCCTTCAGGCCCTGTCGCAATGGCCAATACAACGAAGACAGCTGTGCATTTGACCTCTTCGGTAAGCTTATTTTATTGATGATTATCACAACTTATATTCTCTGACAGACTGCCATTGCTGTCTCCCAGTTGGCCACCACAAAGATGCAACCACCTGCAAAGAAGGTGAAAATTGAAGAGGACATTGATGCCAGCACCGCGCAACTAACGCTCACAGCCCCACCTGGCTATTGGATTGAGAAGCAATACAAGACGCGCTCGAGCTACCGAAACTATCATCTCCCTCCTCATTGCCAAGATCAACGGTGGCCGAAGCAGTTCCTCCCAACACTTTACCTGTGGGCCGGGAGTCAAAATGACCTCTGGCAATTCTTAGACGCTCCTCTGGTCGAGGCACTCCAATCCATTTATGATGTCGTATATTCAGAAGAATCAGATCTTGATTACAAGGTGACCGCTCAAGGGTCTGTCTTTGGCGTTGTAAGTCGCATTTTTTTTCTGTCACTATTACTAACGGTTACAATCTCAATCAGGCCATCCAACGTCTCGCAGAGTGGCGCAGCAATTTTGGATCAACGGGACTGGCTAGTATGATGGATTTTTTCACTAGGAATGCTGACACTGATCCAGAAACACTTGCTGACGCGCTTCTGGAGGACTTCGCTTTCATTTATGAGGACATGGAAAACCTAGACCCGATGCAAGCCTTCCGGTCTCCATTCATGTTGCAGCTCTTCGCAACCGCTCATCTTCACGCCATTCTCGGGCATGTTGAAGTCCCCGCACTTAAAACATATGTGCTGTCTGTCGTCGGGATGACTGGTGTTATTGGCATTTGTGCAGCTTCAGTAAGTACTCTGTACATTCAAGTAACATTACTGATAATTCTACAGCTCGAGCGCGCCATCAAACGTCTCCGTGTCAATGCCATTGACATTGATGTGGACACCCTAGATCTGGGTCCTGCACAAATGAAGCGCAAGCTGCGGACACCAAAGACCTTCAACAAGGCCACCGGCAAGGATAGCACTACCGAGAATGCCTTCTCCATCAACAACTGGGGATCAGTAACTGCATCATATGTGGTTGCTATCAAGGCGAAAGGAGACGACTACATGAGGACCACAACATTAACGGCTCGGAAATTGCTGAAGAAATCGGGCAGTGTCGGCCTCCAGAAGTACTTTCGCACTGATGATGATGGCTCAGAGGCCGTTGACATCCGCGCCATCCTGTGGTAACAAAGATTGATTCTTTTTTTCCTTTATTGACGAGCTGATATCATTCTATAGATGTCATTTCTGCACTGCTCACTGCAAGTTTCCAATTGTGCAGCGCCCGTCTTCAAACCATTGCATTTTGCCTATCCCACCATCGCCCCGGTTTGCTCGTTTTGTGTTTCATTATCCGCATTTCATATCCTTTAATCTCCTTCAATTCTTTCGTTTTACATTCATTTTCGCTCTTACAATCACTGCCCTTTCTTCCTATTTTGACCACTTTTTCACACTTCACGTCGCCATTTACTCCATTTTAACCAATGTTTTGTACTTTGTATTGGACAATGTGACGCCGTTTGTGCTATTATTACTGCTTTTTTTGTCGGTCAATGCCTAGTAAGTGACTTTTAAGAGCAATAAAGTAGAATTCAGAGGGCGAGTGGCCTTTTTCTCAAATTTTCCGCTGTCTCTTTCATGTCACCCCAATGGCTCCTCAAACCCGGTTAAAGTGAGAAAATTAGGATAAATTAGGATTCATCACCAAAAATAAAAGTGAGGTTTTACTGATGTGACGGGGATGAACAATTAAGACGCACTATAGTCATGCAGATACCTCATACTAGTCTAGGGCAAGCCATAAGGTGAGCAGTGATGAGACGTAAGACTTGAGCTTGAAAGTTTGTTGGAGAGGTGTGATGCTCGGTTCATGTCTCGGTAGGGCTTGAAACTGTGAAGCCAAATGTTGGATGCATGTAGCCAGTGCAGTCGGTTATGATTGGGTGGGATCAATCTTGCTGTAACGGTGATGGTGACTCCTGGGTTGTATTTGGGGCGTCTACGTAGACGAAGAAGGCTAGCGTGGTGAAGTAACATAAAATCGCAAAGGGGAACAAGATAAACGTCTGCAGTACCCTTGCCATGCTTGGTGGTAAAACCAAAGCAAAACCGCAACCAAATTAAGCTTTTTGCAGAACAGGTTCATTCAAGGGCTCCTGTAGGAGACACAGTTCATTGAGACCCGTAGTAATGAAATCTATGAAAATGATTATTCGTAGACGTGAGTTAATGTGTCAACTCGAAAGCAATGAAAATGTACTTGCCACCATGACGAGAGGACCCGAGACTCATCCGAGACATCTGACCCATCCTACCAATCTCATGGTCACAACATGCCACATGACCCACAGTCATTGGTCGGCGCGCCGCGGCCGCATGTGTCGCGGCTGACACTGTGCCCATGGCTGCTACTAGTTAATTGGTTGTGCCACAGGCTGTCACCAGAGTCATGGTTGAGACAGATAGCCACATGTGGAGCATGAGTAGTTGCTTATGGGTATGAATAGCGTTACCATCAACGGGACGACAGTTTAACGGGGTGTTGAGGTCAAATCTGACGTGCCGTTCAGCAGGCTTCTTGAACGAAGGCGCAGCGACATGGGGAAGCTGTATTGGAGGGTTTGGTCACCCCTTGTAGCGAGCATTGTGCAAAGCTGGAGGGAAGGTGTTGGGATCAGGGATATCCCATCGAGGACGAGTTGAATAATACATGGGGGATGCGGTATTAGTGTTCTATGACTTTGGAAGCTGGAAGAGGAGGCATCCTGGTGAAGAGGAGATTATATACCATCGGATAACAGTATGGCAAAGCCTTGCCCGGAGTGCAGATATTGGATGCAACATCTGATCGAACCATGTGAAACCAAGCTGGCCTACCATTGGCAGGCATGCAGGAGGTGCTAATCAGCAATATTGAGTGCATTGCAAGGTGGTCTTGTGACCAGTCGCCTTACACAGCAGTCACGAGGGTAAAATAGAATCTGGCCTATCGATTTGGGAGTAGCTGTGATATAATGATATGAAAATGAGGTCACGTCAGATATTGCAACTCTGGCGCAATGATGGTAAGATGACCGTTTCAGAAGCGTTGAAGCGCTGAGCTTTGTCATCGAGCGGTGTTTAAACTCAGCTGGACTTGTAGATCTGGGCCGAGGCTCTGACTGCAGGAATCCTCCTCAAACTTTGGTCACAGATAGTAGTAGCGGGAGCGTCCTGAGAGGTGACATGTGCGATGTTGAAGCAACAAAGGTTATTGTTATTTTCCGTCGATTCTGGATGGACAAACTTCTATCCGGGCTGCTGCACATATCGCAGTCATTTGATTTTTGAGGTTCGGATATGAATCAATGATAGGCGAAACTTTGCCAGGGTGAGTATGCCAACTTATCTAATCCCCGAATTTGTTTTCTGATTTACTGACTGTGACACGAGTCGTTGAGTGCATAAGTCGATCCTCGACCTTCGTGATCGTCAGCAACATCAAACATTCAGGAGGTACTAAATACAGGCGGTTCGTAATACTGATGGCTCTGCTCCCCTAAGATGATGATCCCCTTTGAGCGTAGATGTCTGCAACGAGGGCACTATGTACATCACTGCTCATCGACTTGTAAAGACTACTTAACTTGTTGTCGAAAGCTACCCTGGCGTGGGACAAGTCAAAGTCACTTGGGATGAAAACGCCAGTCGACAGTTCTCTCAACGCCCACTCAAATAATGTCCCGATGAAAGCAAATAATGCCCCGAGATTTCAGCTAGGGCTGATGTATTGCTGGAGGTTAAGTTGGTAGAACAGTATGTGCTGCATGAAATGCCGCACTACTCTGTTCCCGAAGGGCATGCCGAGTATAGTCTGTCCCCCCACCTGATGGTAAAGCCCATGAGCATTACTGGCCTCGAAAAGAGAAAAGAATGCCAGACTTACCTTGATATCTCCGTTTAGGAATGTGTCACCTTGCAGAAGGTTTCTGATGGTAACCTCCATCTCTTCCTGCGTTTGGGTTGCCAACGCGTCGTTTAAATCGTAGCCAAATAAAACCGCCGTCCGAACTATATCCTTGACCTGTTTCCTCAGGTACTTGGCAGTCTCACCAATTTTGTCTGCGTCCTTTTTGGCCTCACTCCCGAGGGACCACAGAACAAGTTCAGCTATTCTCAATATGATCAGTTGTCAGTTTAAAATGAACATTGTGAGAGACTTACGATTATTGAATGTGGATATGACGGCAATGAGACTGGCAAGCACCTTTTCCGATCTTTTCTGGGCTGAAAGTAGAAACGAGTCGTCGAACATCGACTGTTTCATGCACTGTTTGGCCCTCAATTTCACCTGGGGTACGAGGTTCCCAAGTCCGATCGGCACAGCAAGTGAGGGCAATGACTCAGACGTTGTAGACAATGGTGCTGCAGGAGGTGGTACTGGAATGGCTAATGGTACTGCAGGAGGTGGTACTGGAATGGCTAGTAATGGTACTGCAGGAGGCGGCACACCTAGCATCGGGCTGTGCTGTGACGGTCCAGCGTGATTTTCGACATCGTCAGTGAGGCAATGCTTGCCACGATGAATGTCAGGCCTGTCGAGAATTTCGTAAGGGGTGTATTGAATTCTGGGTAGCGGCGGTGGGTCAACCTGATGCAATAAGCATACATTCGACAAGCGGGAGTGCAGATGTGGGGCTGCGGCTGCGACTTCAGCCTCAGTGGCACCGGCGGTTGCGTCAAAACTCATGATCATGGCCATGAATTCTTCGATGGATAGTGGGGTCTCCGCGGGGGTGTGATGAGCTTGACTAGGCCCAGGAGTTGAATTACTGTGGGGGTCTGACTCGTGTTCATGGAGCGGTGGTATGATGCCCAGCGGGGCTGGCATGTCCAACGACTCAGACCAGCCTTCCATCACCAGCAGGTTCATCATTTCTTCACACCACCATGACATCTCGGAATCTGAGTCTGGAGGTGGCTGATAGCTGCTGTAGCTATCATCAGTAAGTTCCTGACGACGTACAACTTGATCTGAGACTGGAGGAATCATGGTCACAGCCTGCCAGAGGACAACGGCAGTGGTGCGGAGACTCGAAGACAAACTGACTCAGTACCGAATACGAAAGTTTGATATTTAACATTACTCACTGATACTAGTGACTCTCCTTAGACAAGCCCCTGTACAGTCAGTCTCTCAGCCGCAGTCGCATATGAATCGCTAACCGGACTCCCTGCTGTCAGATACTCATAATGAGGATAATGACAACGAGGCATATTACATGTGTGACTTACCGTCATGACTGGTTATCGACAATCGATCATCGAACATTATAAGGTTCGACCATTCAATAGCCATTGCTTCTTAGAGAACCGCTTAGTTCTGGCGAGCCTCCGCGACCCGCCGAGTGACAATAAACACCAACTTTTAGAGTCTCTGAAATATGATAGTCAGTATTGTGATATTAGTTACGGTCACCATACGGTAGCGATCTGGAAGGCCGTGAAGAGTCAGACACATGACAGCGATTTAATACTAACTGGTCGCAGTCCAACAACTCTGTGAAGCCACGGTGGGTGGCCGCCCAGAGATTCTTTCGATTCAATCGGTCGGAAATCAATTGATGCGGTGGCATCCGGTGGTGACCGCAGTAAGACTCGAACTTACCCAGATCCTGGGCTAGATTTCAATCTAAAGGATATTTAGGAGTCTTCTAATCGATTGAAGTAAACTGGCCTTCAAGCTTCAAGTCCAAGACAAACCAATCTGAGTCACCCTGGCGGCTGCACGTGTTTGATTGAACCTTACTTTTACGCAATCAGTTTGGCAATAGCCTTAGTCTTGGGGACCTCAGCAATCACGGTGCGAACACGAAGTTAGATTCTAGTAGAAGGTAAGTTCGAGTTTCAAATTAATTAACGAGTTGCACGTTGAACATTGAGGGGCAGGCAGCACAGGTCTGTACTAGTAAGTTTTGCCCAAATGCGGCGAGGATAACAATATGTTTGTTATCATTTACGTTGAGCGCCAAACCACGCCCACCAAGTGCCATTTTAGTCGAGTTTCTCCAACGAAACATCTAAGTTTCACTACCATGAAACGTCCGGGTTCAAACTCCACTCAGGGAAATTAATACATCGTGACCAATGCCCCAACTGGGAGGGTTTTCCAGTCACACACTAGCCTAGTGGAATCTGTGTTCGTCCAACTTTCACCCGACGTCCTCCAACATGCATCAACAACTTGTTGAATAACAACCAGCTATGGAGCATTTCCAGGCTGGCGAGCCAGAAATGCATCCCTGTTTTACTCCTCCAAGCTCTACCGGACAACCCAGTCCTACTCGTCAGGATGAGGACTCCAAGTTGTCCTGTCAACTCTGGCCCGATGGCATTCAGACACGTGGCCGGGTCACTGGCAGTGAACATAACTCTTCTTATCGCGACAGGCGACACTACTATCGTCCTGATCATATACCAATGAGATTCAGAGTGTCATCCCAACACTTCAGGAGTCGCCGATCCTCATCACCATCATCTGACTCGGACGTCACAAATAATTCGTCAGAAGACGAACTTTTTGTTCTTCCAGACCTCCCCCCCTCGAAAAACTTGTCTTACTACGTGCAACGTGCAAAAAGACAGTTTAAACCTTATGACACGCACCGTGGCCATGGGCCTAACGCAATTGAGCTTCAGTTTCTTCACAAGTCTGTCGGAAAATACTCTGGCGAGACTGATATGACTCTGGCTGATGTTCAGGCGGTAAGTGAGCTTTCAATGCTACAATTCCACCATAATGAACATTTGATACTAGGGTAAAGAACTGTTCGAGCGTGGCTTGCGAGGCATGTCTGGCAAGGCCATCGCTTAAGCCGTTGTTGCGATGCAAGCTACCCGTGAGTCCAAGTGCTTACATGTTCTGACAACGGCTTGGGAAATTGAATCATCAGTTCAGCGCACAAAGCTTCTTGAAACGATGCTGGAGCAGGATGCTCTAGAATATGCTCGTAGCGACGCAGAAGCTTCCTCTTTCAACAAGCTTTTGGTAGGGCGTACCTCGAAAGAACTCAATATCAATATAGACTTCAACATCGGCGCATATGGCTGCGATATGACGTCTTTCATGGTTTCCGATGTGCAGCTTGATCACCTCGAGGCTTTTGCGCACAAATTAGGTCTGCCTGAAGAAGGTAAGGACAATAGGATGGATTCGGAGGGAGGGTCCCCCCACTGCAAGTTCGATGTCAATAGCTGATGTGAGGTACTACGCTGATCATGTGTATTTGAATACTAATTATATTATAGACCTTGGGAGTTGGAAATTTGTTCGTTGTTGTGTGGCGTATGTCTGAGATCGTTGTAAATCCGTTATTGATCTAGACCAGTGCAACAAATAGCTATATGTTTGAAATGTATGCAGTATGTTAGATTGAAAACTCATCACGATCATAGGTATCTAGTGGTGAACCATCTGGCAGGCCCCCTGCCCCAAAGACATAACACAACCTATGTTATGTTATGTTACGGATCATAATTTCAGGAATAGTCAAGCGGGAGTCTAACACTTTCAGATATTGTCAGCCTCCTACCAGAGTCACTAGCGCTGCCATCAAAGAATGCTGCAGGGCGAGTGAAAGTGAAATCGAAGGCATTCTCGTGGAAAAGGATGTTGCCTTCATACTTGTTTCCACCATCTAACACTGTTTGTCTACTACTACTACTGCTAGATTCCATGGCCTTACTACCGTGACCATCCAGTGAGTGCTGTTCTTTCATTATTTTTTGTGTAGTCGTACGTGATTGGACACTGATGGGACTATAACATATTTTACCGAGTGCCGCAGACTAAAGAGCGTTTTTGTGTTCTCTGCCAAATTCCAGGTGAAAATTTGGCACATCACCGCATGTCTACTACTTCGAACGTTGGACGATCTGTCTGTCACTCCCTGACGGTCTTGCAAAGTTTAAGGATCACTGGCCCAACGACGATGATCTCAGTACAATCCCCCAGTAAACTGAAAACAAAATATTTTCTTTATCTTTTTCATGGATCACAGTTGGGGTATCATTGAAGGCAATCATATTGAACATTCTGAGGACGCGGCAGTACCTTTCGGACTCGAGTCACTGGAAACGAGGCCGAACCCCGAGGGTCACGTGACCGTACACAGTCTTTCAAAGTCAGTTGTCTGTTGACCATAGAGTCATAGATGGTCGCAAAGGTAGCATCGAGCTCACTTTCAGAGCTCGTAGGAATACCGTTAGGTGACCTTACTGAACTCAAACTAGTATTGCTTCAACCACCAATCAACTCGGAGTCTGACGAATGCACAAGAAACTGCGGCTTGTTCTTATTTTACTCTTTGTTAATCTACTAGCCTTGGCCGTCGCAATGGTTTCATGCACTGCCCCAGGCTGCCTCTGGGAGAAATCAGCTGACAGTAGTCGAGGTCTTTCTAGGCATCGTGCATCATGCAAATTCTACCACCGATCTAGAACCCTAGCCAGCCAGAAACGACAAGAAAGGACGAAGGCTGCCAGAGCTGCTTCTCTGGTACGATCATCATCAGGAATACCACAGCGAGGAGAATCGAGCAGTTCTTCGGTAAGTGGCTGATTTTTTTGGTCCATCCCATGAATAGAACAGTTGAATTGTCGCATAATTCTAGACAACAATATTGCCCATTCCTCATGTGGAGTGCGATCATTGCTCCAAACCCATTTTTCTGTGCGATCCATCAAGCAGATGGACTCAAGCTGGCGCGTCTACTGGTGAACGGGGCCCTGAACTCTCAGAGCAGCGGCAGCTTCACTTTGATACCCATGACAGTGTTGACAATGCAATGGACACCGACGTTTCAAGTACGCCTTACATTCACTTTGGTCAAATAACTTGTTTGTTAAAACTGCTGTTCGCTCTCAGAAGAACCTTCACTCCCTAGGCTGCGACGAGTACCTAGACGTTTTGAGGATGTTCCTCTTCCTGACGAGGACACTAATCACTCGGATAATGTCGAATTTTTGCCTTCTCGAAGTTCAGCCCCACCTCAATCCAGGATCCGGAGAGTTCTCTTAACTTTGCGAGATACACTCCAGACCAGTTTTAATTCTCTCGGACTATACCGGCTTTACCCCTGTCGCCCATCCTTTGAGCCTGATAAATTTGTCCCGTCCTTGTTACTTTCAAGCACGTGTCCAAAAGCTCAACAAGAGAATGATACAAGCATCCACCCACCTCCGTACCCTTTTCCCAACATGACGATCTATCGAGTCATGTCTTGGATGAATTCCGGGAGCAATAAGAAATCGGAGACTGAAGTTGCTCGTCTCATGAAAGAAGTATTACTAGCAGACGACTTCGACTTGAAACACCTGGAGGACTTCTCGGTGAAAAGGAGTTTACGGGAATTGGACAACGACACCAACAAGAATAAGATCGAGTTTCCAGACGACTGGACCCAGGCCGATGTCACCATCAACATCCCCACGAAATCGAAGGATGATACGAGACTTTTTTCCGTTCCTGGATTCCATTTTCGCCCCCTGGTTGAAGTCATTCAGTCAGCTTTTGCGGATATCCAGGCTAATGTGTTTCACCTCTCACCCTTCAAGAGCATGTGGAAGGATCCGTTGGACTCTCATCAAGAGCGAGTATTCGACGAGTTGTATACCTCGGACTCTTGGTTGGATGCCCAAGACGAGCTGCAAAAGCTTCCAAGGGAGCCTGGATGCACACTGGAGCGAGTAATCGCTGGCCTTATGTTTTTTTAGATGCCATGCATCTGGCAAACTTCGGAACGGCAAAGGCCTGGCCCCTTTATTTGTACTTTGGAAATCTTACAAAGTACGCGCACTCTGCACCGAAGTCCGGCGCATGCCACCTGGTAGGGTTTCTACCATCAGTGAGTTTTCCTGCTGTACCTTTAAGGATCGCTGTCAATATTGTCCCATCAGCTGCCTGACAAGGTCAAGGATCTTCTGAGTAGTTTGCCTCGCATATCTAAAAGCAGATGGCTACCCTCCACACCCACTGCCGGCACGAATTGTTCCACGCATGCTGGGATATTTTACTAGACGGAGAGTTTATTCACGCATACAGACATGGTATAGTATTGAAATGTGCAGATGGTGTGTTACGCAGGATATTTCCGCGGATATTTACTTATTCAGCTGATTACCCTGAAAAGTGCATTCTATCTACAATGATGGACAATTACTCAATGACTTTCAGGGTTTTAATTGCGACTATCAAGGATATGGGCTTATGCCCGTGCCCCCGTTGCCTCACACCGAAGAATACATTTACTTCCTTAGGCCTCCATAAGGACATGAAGAGCCGTCTAAAAAATCTTCGAGTCTACATCACAAGTAACATTGTCAGAGCACGCGAATATATTTATCAGTGGGGCAACACTGTCGATGGTATCAAGGTCGAGGAAATACTTGGAGAGGGCTCGTGGGTGCCTGTTATGGTGAGCTCAGATTGTCGATCGCTCTCTCTTATCGACTCAGATGAGTGACTCACAGAATAAATTTGTGGAGAAGCTAGGAGCGCTAGGCCTTGATCCATTTCGAATGCTCATTGTGGATTTTATGCATGAATGTGAGCTGGGTACCTGGAAATCGTTATTCACCCACCTCATCAGGATCCTTTCTGCGCTTCCGGAGGGAAATCAGCTAGTCGCCATCCTAGACTCGAGGTAAGTAAAGTTTGTATACAGCATCGGTCATGTAACAAGCAGCAAACTCTATCCTCTAGATTCCATCAGGTTCCATCTTTCGGTAATGGGGTGATCCGAATGTTCGTGAACAACACATCTGAAATGAAAAGACTTGTGGCACGAGATTTTGAAGACATCTTGCAGGTTTGTTCCACTTGACCTTTACTTATCTATCTGGATTGCTGATATCCTCTCTTCAGTGTGTGATACCTGTGTTCGAGGGGCTGTTTCCCGCTGATCATGACGCAATCGTACAATCTCTCTTATATAGA
Source organism: Suillus fuscotomentosus (assembly GCF_016647785.1). NCBI lineage: Eukaryota > Fungi > Basidiomycota > Agaricomycetes > Boletales > Suillaceae > Suillus > Suillus fuscotomentosus. The sequence goes on from NW_024539522.1 coordinate 689,549, forward strand.
TTTGCACAGTGGCATGCCCTTGCAAAGCTCAGAATCCAGTCAGAGTTGACCTTGTGTCTCTTCGAGAACACATTCAAGGATCTCTCCAAGCAGTTACGGAAGTTCCGCGACTTCACCTGTGCTGCTTTTGTCACTGTTGAATTGCCGAAAGAGAAGGCGGCTCACAATCGAAGGTTCGCGCAGCGTGCTGAATCTAATAATATTTCTGGAGAATCTGGCGGACCGAAGGTGAAAAAGTTCAATTTGAGTACTTACAAGTTCCACACAATGGGAGATTATGTGCGTACTATCAAGCTCTTTGGAACGACAGATTCTTTTACCACTCAGATTGTGAGTCTCTTCTGTAGCCCTTAAGGACGTGTTTGACATTATCTTATCACTCAGGGAGAGCTGGCACACTGGGCCTTAAAAGCCTTTTATCCACTAACTAGCAAGCTTGATCCTTCAAAACAGCTGGCGAAGCATGAATGCAGGCGTCGTGTACTACGGCGCACCATGGAAGCAGGTATCTCCTCCTCCAACTACCAATCGCCCAACTCTCTTGCTCCATCGTCGTTCAAAGGCCATCATTACATCACAACCAACCGAAATGATCCGGTCTCATTGTTCCTATTCCTCCAGATGCACGATGGCGACCCAGCCACTAAGGTAAGGGACGATTCCACTTTTCTTCAGCTGGCCGCCAGTTCACTTATGACCGCTCTAGAGCTTTATTCCGAAATTGAAGGATCATATTTTGTACAGACTGAATAATCTAGATGTCAGTCATTGCGACCACGTATTCACGGATAAGGAACGTAGTTCGGTCATAATTCCCAACAGTACGATCTACTCAGTTCACACAATGCAGGTGCACTATACGACTTACGACATGAGGCGAGAATACGACCTCATCAACCCCAGAACATACGTGGATATTATGGTTCTTTCGGGAGAAACCACCCCTAGACACCCTTACTGGTACGCTCGCATACTGGGTATCTATCACATGGACACCTGGCTCGAAGGTCAAACCGAGAAACAGCACCTAGAGGTCCTCTTCGTCAAGTGGCTCGCACCACTAGCACCGTCGGACTATCAGTCTGGGATGCGGCGCGCTCGCCTTCCCAAGTGGCGTTTGTAGAAGAATCTGATCATGATGCATTCGGATTCCTCAATCTGAGCCAAGTGATTCGAGGTGTACATTTGATTCCTGCATTTGCCTCAGGGCGAGGCGTAAGCTCACTGCGGTGCGGAACATCATTTGGACGTCCCAACAAGGAGGTAGATGACTGGGAAGAACATTACGTCGGGATGTGAGTCATGGTGCCCTCTCGTAATTTAAATAATGAATCTTACTGTGTGAATTAGTTTTGCTGATCGCGATATGTTCTTGCGTTATATGCACTTAGGCATAGGACACCCTGTAGAATTGCGGAAGATTGTCAGAGAATGCTTTGACGACTACGAGTCAACAGTACTAACCGAAATGGACGACGCAAACGATGGTGAGGGCCGCAAAGATACCGGTGAGCAATATATGGATGACAATCCTGACGAAGATGAGTCAGAAAACGATCTTAGCAAAGACGAGTCAGAAGAGGAACATGAAGGGGGGGAGGATAGAGAAGAGGTCGACGAAGCGTACAATGACCTCTATTTCTGACACTGGTGGTCCAGTAGTAACTGTCAATTTACGTTCTTAACTGACTCAACGGTTTTGCCAGTACGACAAGCCCTTCACTGTACGTCTCAGCCAGGCGAAACTAACTCGAAGCTCTCGACGCCACGCCTGTCCACTGGAAGAATTTCGTAGAGGTATTTAGTACATCCTATATCACGATCATGCATCTATCCTATCCCATGTATGCAGCCCCTCGATCACACTCTCGGCCTCTTCGCTCGAATCTCCTTCATCTGTATGGTCTGAAATTCGTTAGTCCGTTTTTTTTATAAAGTTTTGAAACGACTCACCTATGAGCACTAACGCCCAGCACCTCTGAGTCCCAGTATATGCTCAAGCTCAGTCATCTCCATTTCGAACATGCGACGCTCCCTCGCAACCCAGAGCACCATCATCGTGCGCAGGTCGTCTGGCCAGACCGGAGGCAGCGGGTAGGGAGGGAATGGTAACTCCGGCTGATAGACTAGTTGACGCACACGGCGTCGCGCGACAGCCCAGGTATTGTACATCATTTCCTTCGACAATTTCAGCGTTGTAGCGAACGAATGAGATCGCGTACTTACTAGATGGTCTCTTGTCAGCCTGAAAACTACCTCCCGAGGCCTTGGGATGTGCTGGAGAAGATGCCGGGGTATCTGTAGAACGATAATCAGTGAGTGGATATTTAGAAAATGATCAACGCACCTCGTGATTTTGGTCCCCGTCTCCTCCATTAACATTGTTGTTGTTGTTCATGCTAGTATTAAGTATAGATCAGTAGATATAAAACTGAATTGAGAGTGAATATATTCTTACCTTCGTCGTTGATCAGCGCGTCCAAGAGAAATGTCCCGATTCGGTATTTCATCCGGCATTTGTCGGATTCGGAATGCTCGTCCAAGTCAGTGTCACGCGTAACAGTTAGTATCGCTCTTACTACTAAGTACTGAAAATTGCATTCGGATACTTGCCAGATCATCATTCAAATTCAAGTTTGTTTCTTTTCTTATATCTCCTTCATGCTGACTTGAACGCGAGAGTCCTTTTTATCAGACAGACTCGTTCGTCAACGACTCGGACTCACCTAGCCGGGATGCTCTTGCGAAGGTTTGGCCCTTCGACCGGAACCTCAATTGGCCCCACCCAAATGACCGTGCGGAGGTTAGTAAACGAATTGTCCGTCAATGGTGGACTGACTTTTCCCATCACTAGTCCCAACCATCGCGCAAGGGTGAGTCGTATTCTACATGGCCTGTATCCTGTCGGGCTCTCTCAAAAGCGACACTCTCAAGGGCCGCATCATCGAGGTATCCCTCGCCGACCTTGAAGGACAAGGAAGTGAAAACTGCAGTGCCAGTAAGTTTGGATCTTGGATATCTTTTCTTGAGTTCACTGACGGCTTCTAGATACGCTGACAGCAAATTCCTTCTGACATCATCTCATTTGCTCCCTTCCAGTCAGAGAATGCCGAGCTACTGTTATTTATCGCTGGAGTTGCCAGGTATCAGTCGATCAACTCGCAGGGACTTACGAGCAGTACCATTGGGGATACGTTGTACTCTATCTATTCCTCGACTACTACCGAACGTATCAATCTCAATCTCAATGACACACTGGTTTACCTTGAGCTCGTCAGTTTTATGTCATACAATCTTGATCCACCTCTTATGACTATCTTAGGAGGATTACCGGCGTGGTGTTGTTGAGTTTTCTGCCATGGTAAGGTTGTTGGTCCGTTCAACATAGTCTAAATTGACCTAGCATTATTTTGCAGTTTCTTTGCTCCGGGTTCATGGCCACAGGCAGGTTCCCCGATAATATCATCCCAAACAACAATTGTTCCATAAGATCAAACTACGGATCGATGAGGTGCAGGGAAAGAACTGTCTGACAAATTTCCACGGCATGTACTTCACTTCGGACAAGCTACTCTCCCTTGTCCGCAAGTGGCAGACCCTCATCGAGGCACACGTCGATGTGAAGACGACTGACGGCTATAGGCTTATCCGCCTCTTTGTTCTCGCTTTCACCAAGCGTCGCCCAAACCAGGTCCACAAGACCACTTACACTCAGACGAGCCAAATTCACGAAATTTGAGAGATATTTGAGATCATGACCGGGGAAGCGTCGAGTTGTGACTTGAAGGAGTTGGTACAGAGGTTTGTGCCAGAGGCTATTGGACGAAAGATAGAGAAGCACACCCGCAACATTTACCCTCTACAAAATGTCTACGTTCGCCAGGCAAAAATTCTCAAGGCACTGAAGTTTGATGTCTCGAAACTGCTTGAACTTCACGCCGAGCCAACAGATGTAGTAAGTAAGATTAAAATTGACTATGAATAGTACTACCTAGTATGTCCGTAATCTACCATTCCCTACAATGCAATCCAAGTCACCCTACTGTTGGCAAGTCTGTGGCAACAGTTAAGCGACCTCACTCACGATACGACGAGCGGAGTCAGAAGCATAAAGCCGTTATATTGCGAAAAATCTTGGATAACATTATAATCGAGCCAATATTTGACGGGAACTGAGAACAATCAGTAACATCAATGCTAGTGAGCTTCTGTCCCTTACTGGTTACGAAGATAGCGTGTTACGATTTTGTTATTAACCGTCAGGCCAATCTCCATTTGCTGTCAAGGGCTAAAGCCGTTGTCCTGCAGAAAGTCTTGGATAGCATTAAAATTAGGCCAATATTTGATGGGAAATGAGAACAATCAGCGACGTCAACGCTAGTGAGCTTCCGTCCCTTACTGGTTACGAAGATAGCATGTTACGATTTTGTCACTGACCGCTAGGTCAATTTCTATGCGCCGTCAAGGGCTAAGGCCATTGTCCTGCGGAAAGTCTTAGATAATCTGTTAATATAAAACATAAATGCTTGCAAGTGAAAATGTTCAATAACACGGACGTCGTTACACTTACATTCGTTGCTGGCTGCGAAGGCAGCTTGTTATGACTTTGTCATGGTCTCATCTAGCGAGTCTATGTTGGTGGCCATCCATGACTAAGTATGATCAAGTCAAATTTCTTGTGGTATGTATAGTCATATTTGGTAGGAGCAGAATTACATCATCCTACAGCTGCGACAGCTACAATTTCAAGGACTCATGCATTCACTGATGATATTGTAGGACACGAGCCGACGTCACTCGTCGCTCATCTACGTCCAAAATGGCATGCGCTCATACCTCTCACTCTCCCCGCATCAATGCTAGGCTCGGCTTGGAGCTGTGTACGAGGTCATAGGGAGTGTGGCCGGGAATTGCTCTAGAAGGTACGTGGTTTTTCAACCAGACTGCGTAGCTGACCGCCTCGGCCCACAGGTATTTTGGCAAATCATGTGCCAGGAGCATCGCCCGAGCATGCGATACTAACGTCCGGTTCAGGCGTTCTGTGACGCCGTTTTGCTGGGGAGAGTCATGGACAGTAAGTTGCCATTCGATCCCTTGGTCCTGCAGGTACTTATCAAACTCTGCAGACATGTACTCTCCTCCTCGATCTGAACGGAGTATCCGAATGCTTGTGTTCAGGCGCTGGTGCATGATGTTGGCCTCGTATTGTTTAAACACCGTAAGTGCCTCACTCTTTGCTTTTAAGAATCTGACCTTTGTTTCACGGGAGAAGTCATCCGTGAAGGAGATGTAGTAAGTACTACCGTTGATGCTTGCCGTCTGGGCCGGACCCCACACATCTGTGTGGATTAATTCCGCGTAGGTAAGTGCCCGATTCTTGGTCTCGTCTGGAAACGGCTGATGTGTGGCCTTAGCTTTTACGCAGACTTCGCAAAATTCCGGCGCCGTCGACGTGTCGACGTCCATCCCCACCACCATCTTCGCCTCTCCCATCTGCTTCACTGCAGATTGGGATATATGCCTGAGTATACAGTGGGCTTGCAATAAGGTAAGCTGTCCTTTCACAATGTTTGCGTGGTGCTTAGGGTGTGCGGTGATGGTATAGAGTCCATGGACTTGCGGTATCTCAGCGATCAGCGTCCTCTTTGGTCCCGCAGAGAAGATTCGACACACGCGGCCTTCAAAATGGACAGCCAGTCCTGCGGCTGTTATCCGATTCGTGGATATGAGGGTAAAGGCCATCTTGGGCGCATAAAGGGCGTTGCGGAGAGTGACAGTGGTACGTTTTGTACCCAGAGGTAAGTCTATTTTCACGTTTCCCCGTCCTATCGCACTAACTTTTGATCCATCAGCCGTTTGAATGTCCTGTGGGGCTATGGACTCAAAGTCCTCGAATCGTGAGCGATCAGGGCAAAAATGGGATGTTGCGCCGGAGTCCATTATGGCTCCACGGTGGTCCATAGGTACGTTGAGACCCTCCGCTACACCTGCTAAGTCTGACGTAGCAAAGGCATAGTCATCTTTTGGGGGCTCTGGCTGGGACGCGGTATTGGCTGTTTGCTTCTGCGAACGGTCATTTCGACCTCTCCTCTGTTGGGGACCCTGTCCCTCCTTGTCTCCTCCCGGACGCCAACAGTCACTTTTGTAGTGGCCTTTTCGGTTGCAGTTGAAGCAGGTAATCTCCTGGTTCTTTTCGTTCGTGCTTCCCGATGGCTTGGGCCGTGAGTGATGTGGTCTGGCTGCCGAGAATGCAGCATCCTTCCCTTGTTTACTCGGACGATGTTCGGTAAGCTGCCGATGCTCATACTCCTCGGTGATAATGCTAATTAGTTTGTAGGGGCTTAGTGGGGTCTTCGTGATCTTGGCAACGGCGCTAATGGAGGACAGTAGAGGTCGGTAAGATTCTGGAAGGGATCCTAGGATGATGGCGTGGAAATCCATGTCGACAAGTATCACACCCATTCCTGCTAGTGACTCCTGCAGCCTCAACAACTCGGCAAAATGCGCCTTCACGTCCCCTCCTTCCTCACATCTTGTCTCCTGCATGCGTCGACGTAAGTCTATCTGAACCAATTCCGTTTTTCCTTTGTGTATCTGACATATTTCATCCCAGATATCAGATCCAGCTTTTAGCTTTTGGACCCTTAGTAGAAGGCGATCGGTGATCGTCGAGAAGATCTGTTGCTTTACCAGTGAGTTCTTTTGCTGGTATTCGTCGATCTTCTTGTCTAACTTGTCTATCTCAGTCTGCGAGGGCATAGACCCGTCCGGCTTCGTAATGGCCTTCGTTTTGGGGTCAACATTGAACGGGGTAGGCTCGCTCGCGCGACCATCAGTATAGCGCATCAAACCTCGGGCACCTATAGCTGTTAATGTTCTTTCCTTATAGGTTATCCAGTTCGAGCCATCCTCGGCAAGCTTCAGAACGTTAAACAGGCTGGAGTTGGTGCTGGGGAGCGCGGGTTCCATGGTCGGGTCAGGGCCCATAACCTGAAGAGATGAATGTCGAGCGGGAGACGTGTGAACGCTAAGACAAAAGGTAAATCTCAGTCTCTCGTAGAAGAACTCATATTAACGGTGTATGTACCTAAGACAAAAGGTAACTAGAAGACATTAGAACATTGTAATAGCTGGGTGCAGAGATCTACTCACATCTCAGTCTCTCATAGAAGAACTGAGATGTTCATACACTACAAAGGCTTCTTTTAAAGGTGAGTAGCTTGGATACATGAATATTGAAGAAAAGATTGAACATATATTGTAGGACACAAGCCGACGTCACTCATCGCTCGTCTACGTCCAAAATGGCATGCACTCATACCTCTCACTCTCCCCGCGTCACTATCTCGGATCTTTCGGTGCTCGACGAGTCGGATCTCTCAGTGCTCGACATTGATGCCCAGTGAAACATTAATGATGAGTAAGGTATGGTGGTGATGAGAGCAGTCGCGGTGGACAATATCATTTGCTGGCGTGCGTCGAGACTGAGGAAATGAGAGTAAATTAAGACGAGCCCTTGTTGTTGTCTGGCCTTAATGAGGAGAGTGCTTGGTTGGGAGGGGTCGCATTCTAATTGTGGGTGAGAAGGTTCTTAAATTAGCGTGAGTGAGACATGAAATTTAGATATCATACACAGCAATGATGATGCGAGGACGACAGTTTTGAAAGACGGAAAATCCTCCATTGGAGCGATTGAGGTGGGAGTCTAGAAGAGATACATTTGGTGCACAGGCAGATGTTGGGAATTGATGTCATGATTTATTTGAACACGACCTTACGTGACGGAGCAAGGTTTTAGCGGCGTGATTACACAGCTCGAAGACAACGACACAGGTTCTCGGTCGAATGACAGTTGAGTCAAAGTCTCTGCAATTCGAGTCTCCAGTAACTGGGGCCATTCGGAACGAAACAGATAGGTACGAATGGAGGGAGGAAAATGGGTAACAAGCAAGTCGGCCGAAGGCCTCTGTGAGGTACTCGTTGGAGTAGGGGGTCCTAGAGCTGAAGAGATGCAGAGAGCCTTCCAAGGCAGATTCCGAAGGCTTAGTCAGCCGGTGTAGAAACAACTATCCAGATGGTGGTATTCTGAACTATGTGTTGGGTCTGCTTGCCTAAGCTGCTATGCTTGTGGTGACAAGTGCGTTCGACCCTAAAGGGGAAGCAAGTACAGCAGAGATCTAGAGGTTGGTGCAAAGGGTGCCGTTCGTCGGCCGACGTAGAGCGCGGGAAAGCGCGTGAGGCGCGAGCGCGAGAACGAAGCGCTTAGGGCGGCCGATGCGCGGGAAGGTAGCGCTTGAGCGGCGCGAAGCGCGGGAAAAGCGCAAGGTGGGTTTACAAGCAGAGGTTTGTAATAGACGTTAAGGATGTTCTTATTGCCAATAGATACTGACTATGGCATGTGACGGATGAGCTTTACACTGATAGTGAGGTGCAGGGAGCTTCTATATGATTTGATGATGTAAAATATGAACTACAGGCGCTTATATATGTCTAAAAATGCGCCCCTGAAGCGGAGCCGAAGCGAGTAGGTAAGGTATGTAATAAGGGTCCATGACATGAGAATTGAGCAATCATTAAATAGAATATGGTCTGATATGGAGAAAATGATAGGAACACATACCAGTGAGGTTAGTTTGGACAATGGATGGACGTGCGACGTAGGGCGCTTCGAGCGCAGGAAAGCGCGCCTAATGCGCGCGCAAGAATGCTGCGCTTGGGGTGGCCGATGCGTGGGAAGGTAGCGCGCGCTTGGCGCGGGAGAGTTTTGCTTCGCATAGGGAATGATTGGAAAGGTATTGGCACAAGTTGTGCATCAAACTGTACTCTGAGACAGGTCGCATATATAGCCTCTGCAAGGCCACAGAGATATCAGTCTCTACACTGGAACAACCATAGAGAGCACAGCATACAAGTACACACACACAACCACATATGAGAGCACAGTCGAGACACCAAGCACTACTCCGTCGTGGTGAACAGAGCGGATTCGAACCAATTCAAGCTCACATTCAGCACCTAGTCCTTGCCTATAGCCTTAGCTCGCAGTCTTGGTTTGGTTACCCAAATAGAATTTAGAAACCTTCGATTCAGAACGCTAAACCCATTTACAGAAAACTCGCAGTTTATTATGTCGTACCACATCTTAAAAAACCTGTACATATTACAAAAGAGCTGTGTCCATCCTATCTTTTACGTTAAATAATTCATGCCCGACACTGACAGTTTAAGACCCAGAACAGCGACAGGACAAGCGATAACCAACATTCGTTTAAAAACGAACTGGACAATTTGGTCAGAGGAAACGTCTGTTGCCTCCTCCTCACTCGACACACCAGAGCCATCCACGAGCAATACACCAGATCGCTCCAGCGTCTCGTCACTCAGCAGCTTAGCAGAGAACGAAGAATACGACAAACCAATCCCATTCCCAGAATTAGAGGTCCCAGAGCTAGATTTCCATCTACCACCAATCGATCTCAAACTACTACGACGTCGCACAAAAACAGAACCGCTCACATCCATTTCTATGGTACCAGACTACGATTTAGCAGCATTCTTTGAAATCGCACAACTTAAAGCTTTCATGCCTACGGAAACTCCACAGATTTTCCACGGTGATGGACGTGCGTCGGAAAATCCAGCCGATTTCTTAAAATCGTTCAACTGAGCAATGCGCCAGCAAGTAATAACGACAAGCAGCGACAAGATAGACGCCTTCGGAGACTATTTAGGAACCAGCTCTCAAGCGGAGAGATGGTTCAAAGCCCTTAACTCCACAGACAAAGCTACATGGTCCATATTTGTAGCAGTGTTTGAGAGATGCTGGCCGCCAATAACAATAGCAGAGAAGACGAAAGCAGAATACGAGAGAGAGTTGTTGGATCACGCGCTAAGAGAGGAAGATGTAGGAAAGAAGACGACGCTCTATGATAGAGAGTGCTGGACCCATGTCGCTTGGGCGGTGAAGACACAGCAACTCGCTACTGATGCAGGAATAGACCAAAGCGCGTCTATGATTTGGCAAATCCGCAGCAAGCTACCAGACGTAGTGAAGGACCTACTCAAAGACGAGGAGTATAATACGTGGGCAGACTTTACAAAGGCGGTAATGGAGCTGAAAGGGAGCAGACTTGCGGAAAAACAAGAGCAACATCTTAAGCAGTCTCAGGAACTCAAAACACTACGTGCGGATCTAGCCAGAGTCCAACAAAGAGCACCACAGCAGAACCCAATCACCGCTCTCCAAAGCCAGCTTAGCAAAATGTCGCTCAACACACCAGCCCAACCAACGATACCATTGAACAACAGTTCGTACACGCGAGTACCAACGTTACCACTTAGTCAGAACACGCAGACTACGTACAACCGCCAGCCAAGCACACCCCAGCAGCAGTTCGTTGTCACGGAGGACATGAAGATGCTAGTCAGACAACTCGTCAATGCCATACCCCAACAACCGGATAGCCCAAGTGGCAGGACAACGTACGCAAATCAGCTCACAAAGTGGAATGCAAAGTGGGGCGAGAACACTCGTGTCACGCATGAAACAGGATATCCGCTCAAGCCGGGCACCGCAGCCATCAGTTCGGGAGAATGCTTCGGTTGTGGAACTCACGGGCACAACGGACTGTAACTGCCCACTACCAGCAGACCACGCAGAGAGGTTATCACGCAAGGAGGCAGCATGGAGAGCAATCACCAGCAAGGTATTAGGAGCCTTCAACCGCACTCTAGCCACACCAATCTCGCTTGTCATCAATCATACTCCACAGTACAACAGCGCATGGATTGAAGAACTCACCGAGCAAGAGGAGGGAAAAGGGGAAGGGTCAGCATAAGGAACAATACTACGCTGACCCAGAATGAAACGGAGACTCACGCCAGAAGCAATGTCCTCGTGCGTATGGGGGCACTGTGCGAGGACACAGACCCACCTATATGCCCCAAACTTTCAACTACCCCAATAGTTACTTGTGTATCAGCGCCACTTAACACAATCGACGTCATTGACCTGTACTCAGTGGGACACGTCACAATAACTAAGGAACAGCTGGAAGTGAAGGAAGCAGTACCTTTCATCCACCAAATCACACTGGAAGGGCTGAAAGGAGAAGCAGTCAGAGTACGAGCACTATTCAATGATGGCGCTATGGTAGCGGCCATGTGCACATCAGTATTCAACAAAGTCAAACACTGTCTTACCAACTGGGGCCCATCAGAAAGGAAGCTGAGAATGGCAAACGGGAACATCATCAATGCAGACGCCAAATGGTCAGGAACAATAGACATCGACGGAGTACGAGTGAAAGGAGATTTCGAAGTCTTTGACAGTGGAGGAGGATGGGCATTCCTATTCGGAAAGCCACTGTTGCAATCGTTTAAGGCCGAACATGACTACACAACAGACTCAATCAAGATCACCAATAGCTCTCAATCGACAACTTTATACAACCAATTAGCGCACCCACGAGCATTACAACACGCAGAGCATGGTGTTAGCTTAACGCAAGATATCAAGCAACAGGAAACCCACAGCAACAACGAAGCATCCACGCAGCACCTATCATATACGCCCATGGGACAATGGAAACCGCACACCATGACCCCAAAGCAGAAGGAACAACAACGACTGCGTCAGATATGGAAGCGAGCTCAGAAAATGATGAGCGAGCACTACGTAGAGCCAAATCCTGGAGAAAAAAGTGAAAAACATAGTCAAACAGTGGGGAGTGGAACACTCCCCTCGAGGGAAGTCGAACAAGATACCTTCCGCTGTGAAAACTGCGAAGTTGATAGCTCCAAAGTTACAGACTCACCAGTACCAATCCAAGTCTTAATTGATCTGAATCAAGAAGAACAAGGAGGACTCTTAGGAGAACTCCCAGAACCGCAACCAAACGAGCCGAATATCTTCACCAGGCATACATGGCCGGAGAATCCAGCAAGAGTAACGAAGATCCTATCAGAAGTCACGCTCGGCAAAGACATCACGGCAGATGAAAAGCAGCAGCTAGAAGACCTCATCCAACGCAATGCAGACGTCTTCGCACTATCCCTCAAAGAAGTCAAGCCAATCCCGGACGCATATGTCAACCTCAATGTCCCAGAAGCAGCAATGTTCAACTTACGAATCCACCAGAGACCACTAATGCCAGACCAATCCCGATTCTTCAGTGCTCGTATCGACGACATGCTAGAGGCAGGAATCATCGAACATGCGCCGGCAGAACTCGTTAAATGTGCTGCAACTACGGTAATCGCACAAAAAGCTCACGAACCTACAGGATTATCATGGGAGGAACTCCAACAGCGCATCAATGACCAATGCAGAACCACGGGAGAACAACCAATGTTCGAACTCCCGGAATGAGAAGTTGAAGCGGTGCCACCAAAGCAACATAAAGAAGCCCCAAGGAAATGGCGTATATGTCAGAACTTCGGACAACTCAATAGAGTCACCGAAATAGCGCCTATGCCTCAAGGCGATCTTTTAGCGAAACAACAGCGTCTAAGTGGACATAGGTACGTATCAGTGTTTGATTTCGCATCAGGATTCTATGCCCTCCAAGTACCAGACAAATGGTGCCCGTATCTAGCCTTTTACGTCGAAGGTAGAGGCTATTTCTGGTACAAAAGAATGCCGATGGGAATAACGGGAGCGCCAACAATGTTCTGCGAAGCCGTCGCAATAAGACTTCAAGACTTCTTGGTGAGCTACACTATGGAAATCTTCATGGATGACGGAGGTTGCTCGGCAGACACGTTCAAAGATATGATGGAAAAACTCGAAGCTATCTTCAAACGCTTCAGGGAGTGCGAATTTTCAATAGCGCCATTGAAAACACGTCTCATGGTCACCGAAACCGAATTCGCAGGTGCCACAATAGGACCTGCAGGAGTCAAATCGGACCTGTCGAAACTTACAGCAATAGTCGATTGGCCGCAACCGGAAGACACACTAGACTTAGTATCATTTCTCGGACTCACAGGACATTATCGTACACTGATCAAAGCTTACGCTAAACGTGAAGCACCACTCAGAGACCTCTTGAAGGATGTACCTCTCCCAGCGCAGTACAACAAGACCACCTACAAGAGGATAATGAGTAGCTACAAACTTACGGCTCACTGGAAAGCGGAACATACGCGAGCATTCTTGCACCTCAAATCAGCAGTCACATCACGACCGGTAGTACAAGGACCAAGATACGACAGATCACCATTCGTCCTAACAACGGATGGCTGCGCCGAAGGATTCGCGGGAGTACTAGCGCAAAAAGTCAGAACGCAGACCCCAGAAGGATGATGGATAGAGAAATTACACCCCATCGGATTCGCCTCAAAACGAACCTCAAAGGCAGAACAACGATACAAGTCGTATCTCCTAGAATTTGCTGCATTAAAGTTTGCACTGGATAAGTTCTCAAATATTGTTTGGGGATTCCCAGTGGAAATAGAGACTGACTGTAACGCACTGAAAGACACTCTGCTCAACCCCAACCTTACAGCGGCCCATGCACGATGGCGAGAAGGCATCCTGTCTTACAACATCTCAGACGTTAGACATGTACCAGGGAAATTGAACGTCGTTGCTGATGGACTGAGTCGTAAATGGGAGGGACAACCACTGTAGAGACTCGTGCATCTCATAGTGTGATATGGCGCTTTACTACTAGGGAGTATACAGCACCAACTCGCAGCATCACTCTGTGTACCATCCACAGTGATTCCTATATGACGCGCAGCTTTCCCACGCAACGCGCGCCATGCGCGCACCATTCTCGCGCTTCACGATGTATACGCGCGCGCGTTCCTGTGCTTGCGCGCCCTATAGCGCCAGCCATCCAGATGCATCCATCCACTGTCCACCAAGCTCTCTAGTGTGTATATTTCCATTTCCTTTATTAGCATAGTTCCACCTTTATTTTTATTATAGTTTCTCACTCATATATATTTTTACATACCTACTCGGTAGCGCTTCGGCTCCGCATGAGCGCGCTTAGGCGCGCTATATAAGTGCCAGCAGTACATACTATTATTTACCTTACTTTTCACCCAACTTTACCTAGTACTTACTACTTAGAAAGTTGCAGTAGAAATCTATTCATTAGCACAACACATCTCACATCCTTTATCTTGCTTATATCTTCACATAAGTTTAGTCTCTCTTATTTCCGCTTACATGCGCGCGCTTTCCCGCGCTTTGCGCTAATACACGCGCGTGTTCCCGCGCCTTGCGCGCACCTGCGCTTTCTCGCGCTTCGCTGAAGCACGTACCTCTAGATCTCCGCTGCACCTGCTTCCCCTTTAGGGTCGAATGCACTTGCCATCTCAAGTATCGCAGACTAGGCAATGCACGACCTACAACTTTTTAGATACAGTCAGGAGCATTTCTTTGTTCCTCTCAGTATAGTTGTTTCTACACCGCGTATACCAGGAGATGGAAGTGAGTGGACCATTAATGAGGACTGGGAAGCACGTACCAGACTCGTCAACGACATCATGCACATATCGGAAACAGGACCCCAAGATAGAAGCATTACGAACTCGGTTCGCAAACGAACCAGTATTTCAAGAGATAGTGGAAGCCATCTACAACCTAGACCATACTGAAGACCTAGGCAAGAGAAGGTGCGCGAAACACCGAGCCTCGGAATACTTCATCGACGAAGGTAAGCTTTGGCGACTCAAAAGTAGCAACACGACAAGAGCCAAGTCAAGAGTTGAATGCGTCACTAAAGAAGAAGCCAAAGAATTAGCTGAACGAGCCCATTCAGAAGGAGGACATTGGGGACGCGATGCGATTAAACTAACACTTTTAGATCATATTTGCAGTCTGAAACTCGACGCATCAATCCTAGAAGCTGTCAAAAACTGCGCTAAGTGCAAAAATTTCGGACCCACATATATGCACTCACGATTAGAACCAATCACCAGACGTCACCCGTTCGAGCTCTTAGTAGGAGACTACCTGTCCCTTCCCAAAGGGAAAGGAGGGCATAGCACGCTAGGCGTTTACCTCGACACGTTCTCGCAACACGTATGGGTATTCAAGTATAAGACTGCCGGAAGCGCAAACACCACGATCGATAGCCTAAAGCAAATCTTCAACACGTTTATTGCACCAGAAACGTTCATGGCCGACGGAGGAAGACACTAATAACGATGCAGTGAGAGAGTTTTGCATGTCAAGAGCAAGTAAACTACACACCGTTGCAGCATATTTGCCGTGGATAAACGGCCTTGTCGAAGGAACAAACAAGCTGTTACTTCACGTCCTAAAGCACCTATGTGCACCAGCTTTAGGAGAGGACAACGTCGAAGAAGCATCCTGGAACAAACTCCCAGCATCCTGGCCAGACCATCTAGACGAAGCAGTTTACGCACTTAATCACCGCCTCCTTCCAGCTCTTAAGTTCTCACCAAAGGAGCTTCTACTAGGATTAATCGTCAACATGCCTCCAACGCCGCTAGAAGAGAGCACATCAATACTCAGAAGCACAGACGCATCAACGCAGATCGCGTACATTGAACAACAACGTCTAGACGGTTACGAAGAGGTAGTCAGACACGTGATCAAAAGGAAGGCTGCATTCAGCAAAAAACTCTTGCAAAGATCACCTAGGGAAGTTACTTTCAAAATCGGCCAGTTAGTTCAAGTTTACCGCAGTGACCTAGATTATACATTCAAAACGGAACGGAAACTAATTCCGAAGTGGTCCATACCACGACGAATACAATCACGGAACCTGAACTCATACAAACTGGAAACCATGGAAGGAGGTTCACTACAAGGAGACTTCAGTACCAGACGCCTACATGGATTCACGCCGAGAGAAGGAACTAAGCTTGCAAGAGACCAAGACGCCTATGAAAGAAAACTCCAGGAAGCAGGACGAGGAGATGCGGAGAAGCCGGAAGACACAATGGGGAAAGAAACAACAGTCGAAGAAGAAGTAGATGAAACAAACGGAACAACAGAAACAGATAATGAAAACGAAACAGATATAGTAGAGATAGAAGGAGAGCGGGAAGTGGTATCGAGAAGATAGTATGGAGAGAGCAGCAGAGTAGAAGCTAACGTTGTGAGGACGGCGTCGAGGGCGGCGCCGGTTGTTTTTAGGGGGGTGCATGGAGTAGGGGGTCCTAGAGCCGAAGAGATGCAGAGAGCCTTCCAAGGCAGATTCCGAAGGCTTAGTCAGCCGGAACAACCATAGAGAGCACAGCATACGAGTACACACACACAACCACATACGAGAGCACAGTCGAGACACCAAGCACTACTCCATCGTCCTGCTCAGAAGTTTAAATGACAGTCGTAACGGCTAACAGGAAAGGATAAAGAACAATATGGCGAGGTCATGAGGACCTCGTTACAGTCGCATTCGGGCTAGGCTGGACTCGCGAAAGCAATCATTAATCACTATTGCCACCTATCACAGTCTTCACCATGTGGTTTGTGACGTGTCGTAAGTCCCCCGATACCAGCGTCAACGACCCATGGATATTATAAGATGGAAGCAGCGAGGGGCTGCCTGAAAGTAACCGATATGTCTCATCAAATCCTGTCAGAATTCGACATCGTTTTTGCTGGAGGTAAGCAAATCACATATTGTAGTCGTTTACCCTCTTCACACATCACTCTGTACAGGTGGCACTACAGCTTGCGTTGTCGCAGGTCGCTTGGCTGCATATGATCCCTCGCTCAGGATCTTGATTCTGGAAGCGGGTCAACACACCCTCAACAAACCTATTCATGTCCAACCCTCTCAAGCTCGCTTCAACCAAGAACCGACGAGCACCACGGTTACATTCAACATAGGAAATCCATCTCCTCGTCTCAACGGCCGTGCGCCGGCCGTTCCTTCCGGTCGTTGCGTTGGTGGAGGCTCATGTGTGAATTGTGCGTAGCATACTTGCAGCGATGAACAAGATTCTAATAGCTAGACAGCTATGGTATACACTCGCGCACCTGCTTCGGACTATGATGATTGGGGAGTTAATGGTTGGGAATCTGAAAATCTGATTCCTCTCATGAAGAAGGTTTCAAATTCGTCTTCAGGATATTTGTTCAAATAGCTTATACATTTCCTTTATAGCTGGAGACATATGAGGTGCAGCCCGATCGTTCAACCCACGGCTATGACGGGCCTATCAAAGTGTCATCTGGTGGGTGTAAAACGGGTATCTTCAACGAATTCATCCAGGTTGGCACGACCTATCACAAGAGGCGGTATGCCGACGATACCGACGATTTGGAAACATGCAACACATACAGTGTAAGCTATCATGTTCCCTTCCTAACTGCGACAAGTAATCAGATCTATCTCAGCCGTCTCAGAAGTGAGTCCCTTTACTCCCAGGCAATTGCGAATTCTTGGCTCATATACAAAAAATACATTGATGGGACAACCGGAAGGCGTTCTGACACAGCCCACCACTATGTTTACAACCAAACTCACAATCCAAATTTACACATCTGGGACGGAAAGCGCGTAAAGCGTATAATCTTCGAGTAAGTGACCACTTGGAATCACAACCGCAGCAACCCGTTGACAGCTTTCTGAATGATAGGGACAATCGTGCTGTGGGTGTCGAGTTCACCAGCGACCCAGTGTCTTGCCCAGATGCGGATCAATTGTTGAGTATTGTAAGAGCATCAAAACTTGTTGTTGTCTCTGCTGGGGCGTTCGGTTCTCCGACCATTCTGGAGAGGTCTGGGATTGGTGCCGAGGCGATCCTCAAACGGTGCGGTATCGAGCAACTAGTGAATTTGCCTGGCGTCGGAGAAAATTATCAAGGTGCACTTTGATCCATGTATTCTATGAGCTTGGCTTATGATGGTCAGATCACTATCTCGTCCTTGTTCCATACCTGGCTGCCAACGAGATCATTACCACTGACACCCCCTCTCGTGGGGAAAGTACTCCACAAGGTAGGCATGTTTCTCCCCATGATTCTAGCACTTTTACAACTACTGAAATGTAGAAAACCTTGCACAACGGAACGACAGCAGCAAGTCACTGATGGCACAAAAGTTGGTGCAAGTTGTTATCACTGCTGGTATCGTGCTGAATGGAATATCAGTGGCATCAATTCGAAAATCAAGTGGCGTCCTGATGACGAAGAATTGAAAGCCATGGATCCAGCTTTTCAACTACGCTGGAAAGAGTTCTTCCAGGACAAGCCAGACAAGGCTGTTGCAATATTTGCTCCTTTTGCGCGGTGCGTACATGTTGTTTAGCTTTAATGATATAAGAATGCTCATGACAGCCAGATATCTTCCACCTTACTCGAGGCCGCTCTCGAGCATCCTTCCTTCTCGCAGCTACATGACTGCCTGTTGTTATACAGTACTGCTCTCCGCCGAACCTACTGTTTTTTTTGTTAATCTTTTCATAGCTTTACTCCGCGTCTGTCGGAAGCGTTCATATCAACGTGACAGAGGACGGCAAAGAAGAAATGGACTTTAATACAGGCTTCCTAGATGAGTGAGTGGACGTATTTCATTTAGAGCACTTTGCGCGACAAGACACTACACGCAGTCCATCCGATATGGTACCTCTTAACTTCGCGTACAAAAAGACTCGCGAAATTTTTCGACGCATGGCTTCCTACCGGGGTGAAGTCACTGCCGGCCATCCTGATTTCCCAGAGGGAAGCGCTGCAGCTTGCAGAGAAACCTCTGGGCCAGTGGACTTGGATGCGCCTGACATCGTCTACACTGCCGAAGATGACGAAGCGATCGATCGATTCCTCCGCGACATCGGTAAGTGCCCACTTGTCATCCCCCATTGACACTGTCACTATAAAATTCCCAATCGAACATCAGTGCAAACGGCGTGCCACTCGGTATGTACGGCTGAACCTTTCACAATATCATATCTTATCTTTGTATTTGTAGCTTGGGACTTGTGCCATGAAACCGGAGGCAGATCATGGAGTCGTCGACGCTCGGCTTAATGTATATGGGGTGTCGAATCTGAAAGTTGCAGATCTGTCCATTTCGCCATTGAATGTTGGCACGGTGAGTACTCAACAAGGAATTGTTAATGTGCGATCTAACGATATACACAGAATACTTATTCGACGGCACTTCTCATCGGAGAGCGGGCTGCGATGATCATTGCTGAAGACTTGGGCATCGGTTGTATTTGATTTGTATCGTCAGAGGCGTATTTAATTAGACTTCCAGCGGTTTCTCG
This sequence comes from Suillus fuscotomentosus, assembly GCF_016647785.1. NCBI lineage: Eukaryota > Fungi > Basidiomycota > Agaricomycetes > Boletales > Suillaceae > Suillus > Suillus fuscotomentosus. The sequence continues at coordinate 708,754 of NW_024539522.1, forward strand.
TCGTCTAAGTTTGCATCTGCCATAGCATTACACTGGTCAGTGCGACTCTTGTCACGGGCTCGACGGGCCTCGCTCTTGCATGGAATGTCGATGCATGATGTAAATGTCACAACGCGACTCCTCCTGCGACTGACCGAGTGAGCCAATCTGCCGGTGTTGTCATCGTTGTGACCCCCATTAGGGTTGAAGTACTTTTGCCCCCAACATCTGTAAGACTTTTTCATCTCTAGCCGATCTACAAAAATAGACTCGAAAAACATAGACCCCTAAGTCTTGTTCTGAGGTGTGCGCGTGATCCATGTGATGGCTTACGGAGCAAGGTCGCATTCAGGCTAGGCTGGTCCCTATCAGTCTTCACCGTGTGAAAATACTGCGCCAAGTAATACTGCTGCGGGCGGTGTTCATAAACAGTGAGTGCGCATTAACTACACTTATTTACTGCTAATCGATAAACGATAAAAAATCTTTTAGATTGCATTGTAGTCTGATTCCTCCGCATACAATGTTCTTTTCTTTTCTCTTCAATGAGTGATTGCGTAGTTGCGGGCATTTGTCTGAAGCCTGACACGGTCAATGGCACCTTTCTTCGCGTTCTCGGTCTTCCTGGACTCCAGTGACACCTGTGTACAGCCCCACAGCTCGGGCATGTGCATGAGGATTGGTAGCTGAGCATGCTAACTCTTCGTTAGATGTAGTATACGAGTAGGGCGGCCATGGTCACGATTGTCATTGTGTTCGTGACATATGCCACCATGATATTAGTATGGATGTATAGAACTTTTCCGGGGTATTCCTGATGAACGAGTTTTCTTCCGCAGTCATTGGAAGCGTGCAGTTGACTGATGAGTGTGAATTTGTGTGTGGCAGGATGTGCGATGGTTTAGCAAGTTGGCTCATCAGAAACAATAGTCCAAGACACGTACGCAATGTTCGAAACCCATCTGCAGTTCCAGCATCATCACTCCGTCCCTTATCGCCTCCTTGAGCTTGATCCCTGTCGTCCTTGTTAACCTCGCACACAGAAGATTGCAAGACATACTAGTAGACTGATAAATTTGACCATTGCTAGTGCGACACAAGTTGCTCAAGCCACCGATAGCAGAAAGTCAGCTTGATTTGGAATTGAATATGAGTTACTGACAGCACCTTATATCGCGGGCACCTTCTTTCCATATTTGGGGGGTGCTGCAATACTTATAAGCTTATGGTGCCCGCGACACCCGCGATAAGGTGCTGCGACACTAGTATACTTATGTACTAGTGCCCGTGTGATTTGTGATGCATGTGTCGTCAGTCGGAGTCTCCCAATACCGGCGTCAACTACCCATGAATGTTATAAGATGGAAGCATGCAGCGACTCGGGGCTGCCTGAAAGTAACCCTCCACATCTGACATGTCTCATCCAATCCTGTCAGAATTCGACATCGTTTTTGCTGGAGGTAAGCAAATAACATCTTGTAGTGGATTGTCCTCTTCACACCGTGACATTACTCTGTACAGGTGGCACTACAGCTTGTGTTGTCGCAGGTCGCTTGGCTGCATATGATCCCTCGCTCAGGATCTTGATTCTGGAAGCGGGTCAACACACCCTCAATAAACCTATTCATCAGTGAACCGGTGAAGAAAGTAGAAAGCCATATATCACAATATATAGTACACAATCGCACACATCAGCATAATTCTGCCATCGGTCATTACATTATCATATTTGACCTTGTAGAGGAAAGAAGCGTTTTTCATTTTCTTATATCTGCTTCCGATGTCAAAGCTACTCAGGAAAAACCTCCTTCTCAAATTGGATGAAATGCGATCCAACTTGCACAAATCTGCAAGAATTTGACGATTTGGCAATCTGTCCAATTATTTTAATCCCTTTCAAATTTTCGTAAATAGGATCTCAATTCACGACAATACTAGCACATTATTTTCAGGCAGCTTTTCCAATTCAATTAAATGATATCAAGCAAATTCCATTAAATTTTAAATCTGACATAAACAGCGAACATCTATCTATCTATTATAGACGAGAGCGAGTGAGAGATATGTTGTTGTGTCGTCGTTGTATTGTCGTCGTCGTGTCATTGTTGTATCCGTCGTCATCATCGTTGTGTCGTCGTCGTTGTGTCGTTGTGTTATCGTCATCGTCGTCTCGCATCATGTCATCGCGTCGTCGTCGTGTCATCGTCATCTCGTCGTCGTTGTCGTCTCGTCATTGTCGCATCGCGTCGTCGTTGTCGTCGCATCGCATTGTCGTCGCATCGTGTCGTTGTCGTCGCATCGTGTCGTTGTCGTCGCATTGCGTCGCGTCGTCGTCGTCATTGTCGTCGTCGTGTCGTCGTCATTGTCGTCGTCGTATCGTCGTCGTCATCGTCGTCGTCGTATCGTCGTCATTGTCGTCGTCGTCGTGTCGTCGTCATTGTCGTCGTCGTCGTCATATCGTCGTCGTCGTGTCGTCGTCGTCGTGTCGTCGTCGTCGTGTCGTCGTCATTGTCGTTGTATCGTCGTCGTCGTGTTGATGTTGTTGGGTTGTTGCTGTCGGGTCATCGTCGTTGTCATCGCACCATCATCGTCGGCCAAAGTGGCAAGTGAGAGTAGCGATGAGTGAGAGCGAGTGAGAGCGGGAAGAAAAGTTCAAGTTGAACTTTTGTGAGCGCACCGTCACATGAACAAACATATACAAATGTTGGACTTAGGATATTTCCAGCGCTGTAGCACAATTGATCCCGCTGATGCCTTGTAGAGCGCCGCTGTACTTTCACATTTGCAATAAGCAGCAATCAGAAACATGTAAAGCATTGTTTTGAAAATACTTAATGTAGTCTTATTGAAAGCGGAGGCCGCTGGAAGCGGTACAGCCAGTTTCAAAAGTTGTCCGCTAAAGGTATCTTCTCACGAGAAGGGCTTGAATAGCATTGTAATGGGATAAATAAATAGGGCCAAACGACAATGCACGAAATAATTGGGATAAGTCTACTACCACCCCTCATTATCTGAAAAGGAGGAATGTCATAGCTTTGTGACTAAATCTAATGGTATTTTATATTTGTCGACAAATGCCCGAGGCTCTTTCCATCAAAAGGCCTTAAATAACATTGTAATTAAAAAACAAGATCAGGTAAGATGTCGAAGCTCAAAACAATTGGCTCAGGTATACTACCACTACTCATTGGCTGCAAAGGCGGAATGTCCCAGGATTGTTATAAATCATTCATGTTAAGCTGGATTTACAAGCATACATGAGTATATATGTGCAACTCAAATTGCTCGCAGTATATAAGCTAATATTTGGCGGCAGCAGAATTACATCGTGCTATACTTCCCACGGCTACAATATCGAGGACTCATCAATTCACTGATGTCATGTCCAACCCTCTCAAGCTCTCCTCAACCTAGCACCGACCAGCACCACGGTTACATTCAACATAGGGAATCCATCTCCTCATCTCAACGGCCGTGCGCCGATCGTTTATTCCGGTCGTTGCGTAGGTGGAGGCTCATGCGTGAATTGTGCGTAGCATACTTGCAATGATGAACGATAATCTAATAACGAGACAGTTATGGCATATACACGTGCACCTGCTTCGGACTATGATGATTGGGGAGTTGATGGTTGGGAATCTCTGAAATTGATTCCTCTCATGAAGAAGGTCTCGAATTCGTTTTCAGGATATGTATTAAAATCGCTTATACGTTCAATCGATAGCTGGAGAAATACGAAGCGCAGCCCGATTGTCCAACTCACGGCTATGACGGACCTATCAAAGTGTCATCTAGTGGGTGTAAAATGGGTATCTCCAACGAGTTCATCCAGGTTGGCGCGACCTATCACAAGAGACAGTGTGCAGAAGATACTGACGATTTGGAAACATGCAACACATACAGTGTAAGCTATGATGTTTCTTCTCTATCTGCGACCACTAACCAGATCTGTCTCAGCCATGTCAGAAGTGAGTCCCTTTACTCGTAGTCCATTCGGTTTATTAGCTCATGTAGAAAAGGTACTTTGATGGGTCAACTGGAATGCGTTCTGATGCGGCTCATCACTATATCTACAACCAAGCTCACAACCCGAATTTACACGTCTGGGACGGAAAGCGCGTGAAGCGTGTCATCTTCGAGTAAGTTGCCATCTGAGATCGCAACACCAGCAAACGGTTGACTTTTTTCAAAACGAAAGAAACAAGCGTGCTGTAGGCGTCGAGTTCACCAGCGACCCAGTGTCTTGCCCGGATGCAGATCAGTCGTCAAGTATTGTAAGAGCATCAAAACTTGTTGTTGTCTCTGCTGGGGCGTTCGGTTCCCCGACCATTCTGGAGAGGTCTGGGATTGGTGCCGAGGCGATCCTCAAACGGTGCGGCATCGAGCAACTAGTGAATTTACCTGGCGTCGGAGAAAATTATCGAGGTGCATTTTGATACATTTATTCTATGATTTTGACTGAGGACGGTCAGATCATTATCTCGTCCTTGTTCCATACCTGGCTACCGACGACATCGCTACCCCCTTTCGTGGGGACAGTATCCTACAGCGTAAGCATGCTTCTCCCACGATTCCAGAACTTTTACCACTACTTGAATGCAGAAAGCCTTGCACGAAAGTTGGTGCAAGTTCTCATCATCACTGCTGGCATCGTGCTGATTTGGATCTCAGCAGCCTTGATTCAAAAATCAAGTGGCGTCCTGATGACGAGGAATTGAAAGCCATGAGTCCAGCTTTTCAACTTCGCTGGAAGGATTTCTTCCAGGACCGGCCAGACAAAGCTGTTGCACTATTTACTCCTTTTGCGCAGTACGTCCATATTACTTAGCTTGGATGATATGGAAATGCTCATGACAGCCAGATACATTCCACCGCCATCAAGGCCACTATCGAACATCTTAGCTCCTCGTAGCTCCATGACTGCCTGTTATTATATAGTGCTGCTCTCCGGCTACCCTGCGGTTCTTTTGCTAATCTTTTCATTAGCTTTACCCTGTGTCTGTTGGGAGTGTCCACATCAACATGACAGAGCACGGCAAAGAACGAATGGACTTTAATACAGGTATCCTAGATGAGTGAGTGGACGCATTTCATTTCAAGGCGCTTTGCATGACTAAGACACTCCGCGTAGTCCATCCGATATTGTTCCTCTCAACTTCGGGTACAAAAAGACACGCGAAATTTTCCGACGCATGGCTTCCTACCGAGGTGAATTCGCTGCTGGCCATCCTGATTTCCCGGAGGGAAGCGCTGCAGCCTGCAGAGAAGCCTCCGGGCCAGTGGACTTGTATGCGCCTGACATTGTTTACACTACCGAAGATGACGAGGCGATCGATCGATTCCACCGCGATATCGGTAAGTGTTGGCATCCCATTTCCATTGTCACAGTGAAATATTGACTCGAATATCAGTGCAAACGATGTCGCACTCGGTGCGCGCGGGTGAACTTTCCATGATTTCATATCTGATCTTTGTATTTGTAGCTTGGGACTTGTGCCATGAAACCGGAGGCAGATCATGGAGTCGTCGATGCTCGGCTTAATGTATACGGGGTGTCGAACATGAAGGTTGCAGATATGTCCATTTCGCCGTTGAATGTTGGTGGGGTGAGTACTGAACAAAGAATTGTTGATGTGCGATCTAACGATAAATACAGAACACTTATTCGACTGCACTTCTCATCGGAGAGCGGGCTGCGATGATCATTACCGAAGACTTGGGCATCGATTGCGTTTGATTTGTACCCTCAGAGGCGTATTTAATTATGACTTCCTAGACCTGATTAGGGCCAGGTTTAGGGACTTTCCAGAGCGTCTTCGTCGTCTGAGATCGCATCTGCCATAGCATGACACTGCTCAGTGCGACTCTTGTCACGTGCTCGACGGGCCTCGCTCTTGCATAGGGGACTAAATCAACGGGGACTTCTTTCGGTATGAGCACCCTACAGAGGCAGAGGTTCTACGTGAATCCTGATAACTTTGGCTGTAACTTGTAACTACGCAAGATTCTTGCACTGCAACCTAGTTTACCTTGCCAAGGTAAATTTTGTCGTTCAAATCAACTGAACCCCATGGTTACCACATTGATGGTACTTCAAATCAAAACCCTCATGCACACACCCATGTGAGTCTTGTTGTGGAATCCATCTACATGCGTACTCCGAATTATATGTGATGAAAGAATGTTATAACCTGACTTGAAGCGGGTGCTAATGACGTACTACGTACTTAACCTTTTAGGTTCGAAATAATCACGTGATCACACTCGGCGCAATGTGGCCTACGTAGTACGAGAACAACTTGAATGATCAATCACTATCACAGTCTTGTTCGTGTGATTTGTGACGTGTCTCCCTAGCGGCCACAGTTCATTTCGTCGTTTTGCAGATGTACTTACTAATGACAAGGTTCCTGAGGTCTTTTTACGTTATACTGCTGGTACCTTGTTGTCGCCACGGCTTGGCACCCGAACGGTGGCGGAGTGCCAACAGGTTACTACACACTCGCTTGAAAGTAACCCTCCATATCCGATATGTCTCGTCCAACGACTCCAATCCTGTCAGAATTCGACATTGTTTTTGCTGGAGGTAAGCAAATAACATCTTGTAGTGGATTGTCCTCTTCACACCGTGACATTACTCTGTACAGGTGGCACTACAGCTTGTGTTGTCGCAGGTCGCTTGGCTGCATATGATCCCTCGCTCAGGATCTTGATTCTGGAAGCGGGTCAACACACCCTCAATAAACCTATTCATGTCCAACCCTCTCAAGCTCTCCTCAACCTAGCACCGACCAGCACCACGGTTACATTCAACATAGGAAATCCATCTCCTCATCTCAACGGCCGTGCACCAATCGTTTCTTCCGGTCGTTGCGTCGGTGGAGGCTCATGCGTGAATTGTGCGTAGCATACTTGCAGCGATGAACAAGACTCTCATAATGAGATAGTCATGGTATACACCCGTGCACCTGCTTCGGACTATGATGATTGGGGAGTCGATGGTTGGGAATCTGAAAATTTGATTCCTCTCATGAAGAAGGTCTCGAATTCGTTATCAGGATATGTATTCAAATCGCTTATACGTTCAATCTATAGCTGGAGAAATACGAAGTGCAGCCTGATTGTCCAACTCACGGCTATGACGGACCTATCAAAGTGTCATCTGGTGGGCGTAGAGCGGGTATCTTCAACGAATTCATCCAGGTTGGCACGACCTATCATAAGAGGCACTATGCCGAAGATACCGAAGATTTGGAAACCTGCAACACATACAGTGTAAGCTATCATGTTCCTTTCCTATCTGCGACCACTAACCAGATCTATCTCAGCCGTCTCAGAAGTGAGTTCCTTTACTCGTAGTCCATTCGGTTTATTGGCTCATGTAGAAAAGGTACATTGATGGGACAACCGGAAGGCGTTCAGATGCGGCTCACCACTATGTCTACAACCAAGCTCACAACCCGAATTTACACGTCTGGGACGGAAAGCGCGTGAAGCGGATCATCTTCGAGTAAGTGGCCACTTGGGATCACACTTGCAGCAAACGGTTGACGGCTTCCCAAATGAAAGGGACAAACGTGCTGTGGGTGTTGAGTTCACCAGCGATCCAGTGTCTTGCCCGGATGCGAACCAGTCGTCAAGTATTGTAAGAGCATCAAAACTTGTTGTTGTCTCTGCTGGGGCGTTCGGTTCTCCGACCATTCTGGAGAGGTCTGGGATTGGTGCCGGGGCGATTCTCAAACGGTGCGGTATCGAGCAACTAGTGAATCTGCCTGGCGTCGGAGAAAATTATCGAGGTGCACTTTGATACATTTATTTTATGAGCTTGGCTGAGGACGGTCAGATCACTATCTCGTCCTTGTTCCATACTTGGCTGCCGATGAGATCATTACCACTGAGGCCCTCTCCCGTGGGAACAGTATTCTGCAGGGTAAGCATGTTTCTCCTCATGATCTCAGCATCTTTACAACTACTTGGATTTAGAAAGCCTTGCGCAAAAGTTGGTGCAAGTCCTTATTATCACTGCTGGTATCGTGCTGAATGGAATCTCAGTGGCATCGATTCGAAAATCAAGTGGCGTCCTGATGACGAAGAATTGAAAGCCATGAGTCCAGCTTTTCAACCACGCTGGAAGGAGTTCTTCCAGGACCGGCCTGACAAGGCTGTTGCAGTATTTTCTCCGTTTGCGCAGTAGGTGCATATTATTTAACTTTAATGATATGGAAGTTCTCATGACAGCCAGATATTTTTCACCACTCTCAAGGCCGCGATCGAGTATACCACCTACTCGTAACTACACGACTGCCTGTTATTATACAGTACTGCTCTCCGGCCACCCTGTGGTTCTTTTGTTGATCTTTTGATTAGCTTTACCCCGTGTCTGCTGGAAGCGTTCATATCAACGTGACAGAGGACGGCAAAGAACGAATGGACTTTAATACAGGCTTCCTAGACGAGTGAGTGGACGTATCTCATTTAGGGCACTTTGCGTGACCAAGATACTCCGCGTAGTCCATCCGATATTGTTCCTCTCAACTTCGGGTATAAAAAAACACGCGAAATTTTTCGACGCATGGCTTCCTACCGAGGTGAAGTCCCTGCTGATCATCCTGATTTCCCAGAGGGAAGCGCTGCAGTCTGTAGAGAAGCCTTCGGGCCAGTGGAATTGGATGCACCTGACATCATCTACACTGCCGAAGATGACGAGGTGATTGATCGATTCCTCCGCGACACCGGTACGTGCTCAATTGCCATCCCCATTATCACGATGAAATGCTGAATTGAACATCAGTGCAGACTCCATCCCACTCGGTATGTAGGCTGAAGCTTTCATGATTTCTTATCTGATCTTTGTATTTGTAGCTTGGGACTTGTGCCATGAAACCGGAGGCAGATCATGGAGTCGTCGACGCTCGGCTCAATGTATACGGGGTGTCGAACCTGAAGGTTGCAGATCTGTCCATTTCGCCGTTGAATGTTGGCGCAGTGAGTACTGAACCAAGAATTGTTGATGTACGATCTGACGATATACACAGAACACTTATTCGACGGCACTTCTCATTGGAGAGCGGGCTGCGATGATCATTGCTGAAGACTTGGGGATCAATTGTATTTGACAAACGTGCTTACGTAATCGCTGTACAAACATAATTCTTTTTCCTTGAACCAACAAACAACTATACCGGCGATACCATACTTATCTACAATTCGAAAGCCAGGGCCGGTACACTGCATAGTACATGATACGTATAGCGAATCCTTACTGCAGGAGCGAGTCCGTCAGGCTACCGTTGCGTATATGTGAATGTTTTTGCGACTTTCAAAGCCAACGGTGGCTTCATACCACATTGACCCTCGAGGTCCTTCTGTAGTTTATTCTGCAACTTCTTATCCTCCGGATCAGGATACCCCATCCATCGCTTGAACGCGCTGCCTATCTTCTCATGTTTCCATCCCCCTGACACTGGCGCAACAGCTGCATGATTCCGGATCAGCTGACGCACAACTTCTCTCGATGCCTTGTACTTTTCATCCTCATTCCTCAGGGTCGTTACGCATGCATGTCCCTCCACGACGATTTGGGATGCCTCTAACGATGCACAGTTCCGCGTCCACCATTCCTCCATGATTCTCTCGTCCTCGAGGCACGTCACCACCATGACTATGGGGACTCGCCGCCGATATAACACTTCGTGGAATAACTGGTAGTTGCTCCGCAATGCTCCACTGTCACGGCCTTTTTGAACGCAATATATCAACAAACTGGTGCCGCCGCATGCATCAAGCTCGCGGAGAAGGCGGCTGGCATTCTTGATGGATCGGTGATACTCTTCTGGCTCGAGTTCTGGGTTCTCGATGCCCATCGTGTCGAAGACGTTATGCTGCATCTCATCATCAAAGAGCTTGGGTAACGTATATTTGGTCCATGTGAGGGTGCAGCGCTTGAGGTTGGAGCCTGTCTGAGCGATGTTTTTGTCTGCAATGAGGTTTATGAGGGAACTCTTTCCGGCGCCCATTGCGCCGAATATAACGATGTTTTTAGCGCGAATGACGCTTCTCTTTTTCGCCATCGTGATGTGTATAATGGGGAGCTGACGGGTTATGGGAAGTGGTCAGGTGAAGCGAATTGTTCCTTTGGGCGGTCAGAGTTGACGTGACTTTTCCTAGCTATCTGTCAGGGCTGATGCCTTGTATGTACCCTTATATGATGCAGAAGCTTTCTGACACGACTTTTCCGTGCTTTGGATTGATACTTTGGCACGCGGCAGCCGTGCTGCTACGGGCGAAGGCGTAACTGGGATACGTATTGGGTACATCCAGGGCATGCATTATGCGTGCCACCTTACAAACTCCTATACAGAGCCGCAAGCATGAGGTAGTCAGTACGGAGGCCTTGAGTTATAGCTGGGCAGCACGCACAGGAACTGCTGTAGGTGAGCGCGCTCCACGTTGAATTTCCATATCTCACGTTGTAGGAAGATAGCAGAACCGAATATTTTAGTCCCGCCTACCAGTCGTATTACATGGTCATGATGAAACAGCCCCTGTGTCCAGCTATCGTAACGAATAAATGTAGTCAAATTCCCGTCATCTATTGAGTTTTTGAATCACGTCTTTCGCCAGGTTATCATCCATCCCGCAGCGCTTCGTGAGGACTCCAAGAACGTCTGACTTACTTGGACGTCCCGTTAAGAGGTCTTTCAACTTTCCGATGAACCTGGCGAGCCACCCATCTCCTCCATTCCAGTCCACCACCGTATCCTCATGCCTTTTGATCAAGTCCTTCACTTCCCTTCTGGATGCGTCGTACTTCTGCTTGTATTTTGGGTCCAGGTTGCCTGCCGCAGTGATACAAGCATGGTCAATACACTTGACTGCATGGCGGTCGAACGATTCCTTGTTTCGCGTGTACCAATGATCCATGGGATCCTCCCTCTCCAGGTGAGTAACGATAAGCACGACTGGTATCTTCTCCTCGAAGAAAAATTCATAGAATAGCCTGTAGTTGGTGACAAACGTCGGTGGTATTCTGCCTGCCTTGATGCAATACAACAGCAGATGGACTCCTCCGTTATCCCTCAGCTCCTTCATCAACTTGTCAGCATTGGTGACTGCATCGAGAAATCCACTAGGATCCATGCGATTGCCGTCGACCCCGGCAGTATCATAGATGCGATACGGCATGTCCCTGATGTGGATATCATACGCTTGATAGCGCAATGTGCAATGTTTGGTGTCCGGAGAGGTTCTAGCGACCTGGCTGCCTGCGAGGAGATTGATGATGGAGCTTTTCCCGACGCCACTCTCTCCAAAAATAACAATGTTTTTGGAAGACATTGCCAATGGACCTAGCACGGCGGTTCTTCAGTACTGAGTTTCTAGCGAAAAGGGGCATGACGGTGCGCTCACGATTATAGCAAATGTGTTTCTTCTGGCTGGGTGGACAATCTTTGATGAGAGCGATGATTCAATGGATTCTGATACTTATGCCACTGCAAGCACGACACGGTGCACAACGAATGTTACGACCTGCAATGCGAACATGAGGTTGGATATTGACTACCCTTTTTCGTTGAACCCAGAACCCAACTTTGCCGGTTGCAACGTGCAAGCAACGTTGTGCAGTGCTCGTTATGGAATGGAATGAATCATCTTAGACAGATCTGGATTCATAACCGCATAACCTCCGGTGATCCATAGCAGTCGGCCGCGAATCACTGAGTTCAATATGTTGACCCCTACTGCCCCGAGAGCCATATGCCTCGAACCACCGCATAACGCACCAGAGATTATGATGCTCGCTGTCAACAAGCAGACACAATAGACATCACGGTCTCGATAGGTCACTGTCGTTCAGCACGTGCTAGCCTTGCGTTCGCCTCCTGCTTCGCAGAAGTTACCTAGAAGGTTGGCCGGCCGAACCCTTGATCCGGCAACACCAAAAGCAAACTCAATTGGGTTAGCGTTGCTTTCTGGCATGAATATACCAATAGTGTCCACAAATATCAATGACTCCAAGTTGCGATATTAACACCTATAGGTCTCGATGTGATCACAATAAACCTGTGGTTGGTTACGACAACATCCACACGAGCGCACTTCCGTCCCTTGCTGGCTGCGATGCATGGCGGCATCTCATGACTTTGTCATAAACTCCTGCTTGTCTATATTAGCAACCGTCTACCACTGTGTATGAGTAAATCAGATATCTCGTAGCATACATAATACTATGATGTTTGGTAGGAGCATAATTAAATCTAAATCCTTCTATAGTAGCCACAATATCTGAAGGAGTCACGAGTTTACTAATGTGACCTGCACAAGCCACGTCAGAACGCCCCGCTACTACCAGCATCTTCTATGATGTGTGTCTAGGGTATGATGCGTAGGATTCGATGAGGCTGCGTAAAGCGTTTGGATCATCGGGGAGCAAGGTGATGCACACGTGATTGGAAAACTGCATGCCGAGGCGTATCAGGTCCCCCTTGTATTTCGTCCACCAATCATCCATGTTTGTCAGAGACTCCTCCAAACCATCGACCACGGCAGAAATTGATACGCAGCTGGTGGAGCCGACAATGTCAGTGAAATCTTGATATTCCCTGGATGCTGTTGGGGTACTTTTTCCCTTCATGCAATATAGGACAAGAGGCGCCCCACCGTTCCTATACAGCCTTTTATATGATGCTCCTAGTCGCCATTTTGCAATAAATCGCGGGAAGAAACTCATCGAGGAAGAAACTTCCCAAAGTTCGAAACGGCGCTCTCCAAGGGTAACTCCAGCGACACGTTTCAGCATAGGGTAAGGCCCACCCGGCACTGCATCAACAATATTTTGCCCGACAATCAATTGAATGATAGAGCTTTTGTCGACTCCGGTCTCCCCGAATAGCAACACATTCAAAGGAAGCTTGTCGCATGGGAGGATGAGTACATACAGATCAATGTAACGACAAGTGCTCACCAACGTCGAGACTCCGGAAGAGGGTTGAGGTGTTGCAGCGTTTGGACTGGCCCAACTTGGAGGGCGCAGATCCTCCTCGGGGGTTGAATGTGTGATATCACCAGACGCCGTTCTTTGCCCTGCATCAGACATGTCCGACGATGCCCGTCGACGACTGCCCTCTTCCCCGACAAGAGTCGTGTGCTGTGAGAATAATAGTTTGGCCTTACATGAATATAGACAAGCCATAAATGAACCTACATCGTTTATCGAAGCATCTGAAACATTTATCACCTGTAAGGCCGACACATCAACTGACGAACACTGCCGGATCCCAGTACAACGTGCGTTGGTAATGTAGGGAGATAAATCCGATGTCGCAGGGCTCGGTCTGTGTGCCTCGTGCTCGATGAGAGACACCGTATGTTCCCCTCCTAATCCACAAATAGTCTTGTCCTGTGAAGAGCAAAATTCAGCAAGGTAGGCAAAAACCAGCCGTGAATGAACCTACATCGGCTGACAAAGCCTCTAGTTCACTTCTCAAGAAGCCTATGACCATCGAAGCAGATGGACGTAACACCATGGCTGACCAACACTCAAGAATCATATTCCAGCGTGCATCCGTGAGATCGAGCGAATCTGATGGCGCAGGACGCAACATCTGTTCTCCCCCACGAATGTGTTCAGCGACTGTCGACTCATTGGTGACTGTATACCAAGGAGTATACAGAGTCAACAGCTGAGTATAACGATCGTGAGCAATAGTGGGTGCAAACTTGCAAACTTTAGACTTACGTGGAACATGATGCAACCAAAAGAATACATATCATTCTCTTTGGTCGGGCTGCCGCCACGGAGCAACTCAGGCGCGGTCCACCTGACTGCATCAAGTTGAACTTGCGATCCGTCAACCACGCGGTTACCTAAATGGCCACCCAAAATTGTTGCCAACCCGATGTCAGTGAGGCACGCGCGGTATTTCCCATCTGAGATATCCACTAGAATATTGGGCTGAAACTTTCTGTGAGCAGAGATTCAGGTGAAGAAGTTCAACGAACACTAGTGACATCCCCGTGGACGATGTCCAGACCATGAACTAATGACGATCATATCAGTCGAAGGAAAACGAAGAAGGACAGGAAGACGGACGATATTCAAGCGCAGATGCTGTACCTAGAAGCTAATGGGGATTGATATGAAGAATTCAGTCTAGATGCAAACATCGGCTCACCAAATCTAGTTTCGACCTAATGTTCAGTTCAGTGCCCCGTTGTTGGATAACGCCAGGGAGCGTAGTCTCAAACCATGAAAAGACAAGGGCTGGTGGGACTTCAGGTGACCCAAAATCTCTTGCCGTTCCAAGAAGACGGATGATATGATTATGATCGAGGATCGCCCAGGTCTTAGTTTCGCGATGAAATCTCTACCAATTAATATTTTTAAGGATGCATAGATCGCAAAAGAATAACAAATTCTCACTTCTAATTCTTCCTTTGAGATGCTAAACTTGATGATTTTGACAGCAACCTGCAGTGCAATAGTCAACAACTACATCAATGTCACGCCAGCATTAGCCGGACCTTGACAGTGGGTCCTGATGTCTGTTTGCATTCACATTTATACACGTTGGTGAAGTTGCCTCCGAGTCCTGGGACGAGGTCTTTGATTTCACCAATGATTTGACCTGTCAGATCCACTGGTTGATGTAAAGCGGGCGCCTGAATTATTAATAATACATGCATTAGAATTCGCCATCGATTGCGATATGTGCCTAACCTGCGAGTCATTGACCCCAAGTTGTTTTATGCATTCAAGGACTTCTGTAGAATCCGGACGATCCTCCGGCTTCCGCGACCAGCATTTTTGAATCAAGTTCCAGTGACCGTTGAGGATATTCTCGGGGCGTGTGGGAGTGGCTTTTTTCGACAGTTCGACAGAGATTAGAACGGTGTTTTTCTTCTCTTTCCATGGTATATCACCCGAGATGATCTAGGTGGAGAAAATAAAGTTGGGACTACAGAAAGACAAAAGAGATCGCACAAAGAAAATGATGCTTCCAAGGGAATAGATATCACTCATGAAAGTTGGTTTGGCCGCGACCTCTCTCTCTATTCCAAGGACTTCAGGTGCACGCCATCGAGCATTGAGTTCACGTGCCGCAGTCGTCGTACCCCACTGCAACTCTGGGTCTCCTACGACTATCGCGAGACCAAAATCTGTAAGACGTGGATTCCCTTCACGGTCGATCAACACATTGGCCTGAGGCTTGCAAATGAGTGCGATGTCTACAAGAATATAATCGTGCATGCGCATACGGGGTGAAGGTCTCCGTGAACGACTTCCTCCAAGCGAACTGGGTGAGCCTATCAATAACTGAAATAATGCCTAGATAGAAATTGACAGACGATAATTGATGCCGCCAGCGACACCCTTGGACTAGTAGCGTGCAAATAGATGAACGTCTGTTAAATGTGATTGATGTGAATGAGGGACTCACCAATTCAACTCTAGCGGAAGCATCAAGGGTTTTGGCGTACTTCTTGAGGAATTGATCTAATGGCCCGGAAGGCATCCATTCTGAAACAAGAGCTGGCAACGACCCAGGAGGAGAGAATTTTGCAATGCCAAGTAGCGGCACAATATAAGCCGATTCACTGAGCTTAAGCCATACTGCGACTTCCCGATCCATCGCCTACAATGATAGATCATAATGAAGTATCATTTGAATCTGCAAAAGGAAACTTACGCTCTGAAGTTTCTCCAGAGATCTTTGAGGATGAATAATGGCTCGGATTATCTTCACTGCGACCTAGTACTAGATGTTCTATGCACGAACTTAAGATGCTCAGACAGACTGCCACAGACCTCCTTCTTGCCTTCATTGATGGCACACCGATAAACCTCGCTAAACGAACCATCTCCAATTGGAGATCCAAGCTTGATTTGAGACGCGAGGTCGCTAGTGATGATATTGTTGTATATGTGTAGATGCGGCCTCATGGACTGAGTGAGACCACCAGAGGATGTATATTATGGAGTCGCCGACTCACTTTGTAAGCGCATTCTCTTCCATGACTCGAATGTGGGTGCTAAGCGTTGTTCTACAACTTGAAGAGGCTATACACAACGAGATGGGTATGGAGTTAAGTATGCGCTTCAAGTTGCCCATGCTGTTACGTTTATATGTAAGAATTCATGTCAAGGGCAGCATGCCGCAAACTAGTATGTAAGAAGGGCACACGAGTTTGTAGCATGACTTCCGAGGATCCAGCTCGCTTCACAAACAGTGACGCCGGACCGCAGGTTGCCGGCGGTCTTAGGGTGCGCCAGATTAATGGAAGGGTGGCGCTTCAAAGATATGGTAACTAGACTTGTGACCAGTCTGACGTACGCGCGCGAGCAACAAAGAGGGTTGAGGTCGGCAGGAATATAGTTTTAGTGCACACGTCGTCCTATCCTGCCTTGATCCCGCCGGAAGTAATTTAGGGAACTGAGCTAGCTCGGAGTCATGAAGGAACATAACCGTTTTATGTAACAGTCTAAGGGTGTTCGACTTATTAAGTACAAATTTGATCCACGATGCAGAACTTCAACGTTGCAACGTCCAACGTTGCTGCAATTAAACGCGGTTGCAATCGGGTCCTACGTACTCTTCACCACATGTTGCAATTGTCCGATATCTCAATCGTGTCTTGTACATAAATGTAACTCATCAGAGAAAACCTCCTTCACAAAATGGCTCAAAAAAGAAGGAATTTCAGGGAATCTGTTAAACTACATGTATTTCGAGAGTATTTCAACGAATCTGTTAAATTACATGTATTTCGAGAGTATTTCAACGAATCTCGTTATATTCCTCAAACAATAGTTAAATAAGTGTGTCGGTCACTGAACGAGTTTACAAAGAAGCTGGGACAGAGCTCCAGAACGGTACTGCTCGTCCATTCACGAGGTACTACTGCGCCGAAATTTGGAAAAAGATGAACACTCCTGCGGATGTCCGATACATCGATAATGCTTGCAAGATGCTCTCCATGACGCATCAGATGGCAAATTTTGTACAGCCCATGGTGTGATTCAGGTTGCTGGAAGGGTGTGAACCATTCCACATACGCAAGGTGGGCGGGTGGTTTTAGAGGTCCAGCGGGGAATAACAAATTTGTAGCTTGACTTGTCAGCGTGAAGACGACGCGAACTTGCGCAACACGGTATCCTTTTTGGAATAAAGTCAGATTAACGGCCGTGTTCACACAAATGCAAACGCACCATTCACGCCCGTTATCCCACCATCCCCTTCGTTGACCAAAACAGTATCAAAGCGTGCGGGGATCGTGTGCCCTCTCTTGTCCTTTCGCGATGGTTGAGAATGCACAGAATCTACTGTTACACTCGAGTCCTGGAACCCGTGAGCATCGATTGCGTGAAATTTGATCCTGTGGAATGTAGCCACAGCATCAAAGGGAAGAATGATATGAGCAGCCTCTCGTTCCAGTTGCGCTGCAGATAAACCAGGTTGATTCCTGCCAACCACATAACGAGCCAATGCTGCTGTGAAAAAAATGGCGCCATAGTCCTGCACAATGTGATCCAATGGAACACGTCTGATGGTCGGGTGTTTCGTCATCTTGATTGCCCGACGATAATCCATGTCTGGTGGTGGCCTTTCTTGCGAGGCAAGATCACCAACCAGACGCCACTTAACAAAGTTATCATGCCACAACATCTTCTCACGTCTTTCGAGCCAGAGCGTCATTTGACTATACTCGTCTTTATGGTTGGTAGCCCTATAAGCATCCTTCGTGAGGTCAATATGTAAGCATTCGGTGTACTCGGTGTTGTAGTTGTCGGTCGTGCCATACATTTTGATTATATGTACATAGTGACGGAAGGAATGAAGCTTCGGGAGGTTGAAATTCGATCGGATCCCAAGATCAAGGAAGATATCCTTGTTATCGTGAAAGTGTGTCAAGGCATCATCGAGCAGTGCTAGAGTTTGATCTGTGTGAGAAGGGTATTGAGCAAGGTAAAGGAAATCAAGGATGCCGCGAATGGCACGAGTAAGGCGACCATTATTGAGATTTCCAGGCAACTGTATGCCAATGACAATACCGAGCAGGAAGCGACAGATCTGGTTATGCTCTGTTCCACTAACACGTGAGAGGTGACTGATTCCTTTCAGAAACAAGCGGATGTTGTGGTTTGGGGGAAGCCTACGACAACGAGCGTCGATCTCAGCTTCGCTACATGCCTCCTTGATCCACTCAGTGAGGTGCTTTATGATACCCTGGTAGAGCTGATGCAACACATCCGGCGTGATGGATTGGAATATGTTGGTGTGCGGGAGATCCAGCCAGAATGGTTTGAAGACAGGCTTAATGCCACACTCCTGGCACGCTCGTCTCCACAGGTCATAATCCTCGTCGACGAGGGACAATGCGGCAAGAATTGCATTGAGGTCTCGCAGGTTTACCGGGAAATGCGGACTTCCCAACTCCTTGTGTGGGACATCACACTTCGGGCACTCTCCTGACTTTACCCCAGTCGTCAACAGCTGTTCTGGGTAATCTGCAGAGTAACAAGCGACAATCGGATGCCCTCGACGCACAGCACCATCCCCACTGGCCATAGCAACGCCATCCTCGCCAGGGACTTTCAGAGGCTCAAGAATGCGGCGCAAACAAGCGTGAAACAAATTAGTTGCCGTTCGACGCCTAGCAGCCTTGTTTGTGATATGATTGAGTTTCGAAGTTGGTAGATAGGCAAGCAGAATCCACGCTTGTTTAGATGGTTTTCGACGGATCTCCTTCGGAATATTGCCTATTGTCATGTAGACAGGATAGGCAGATTTGTTTCTAAACATAGTGACCTGTGTCTTGTCAGACGAAAGGATAATGGGTATGACTGTTGCTCCCGGTTTCTTTGTTTCAAGTTCTTTCTAAAAGAGGTTCCATTAAGTTCAATATGACTCGAACAGATTGTCTGACGACTTGCCTGGGTGGACCACCACCACTTGCCTGTATGGATATCATGATACATTCGGATAGTCTTGTCGGCATCGGCATAATGGCGTTCAGGAGCATAGTTGAGATGTGGTGAGAATTCAGGATCTGAATAAAGAGCTTTGACACACTCCATGACGTCACACGAGTAAACATCAAATGCCTCGTCTGCAACAATAATTTCTTCGTGTTTGAAACGCGGTCGTTGACATGGTAACTGTCGGTCGATAATTTGATTGAGTTCACAGGAGTTCTGGTATGAAAGACCCAAGGCTTCACAAAGCTATATAAATGTCATCGTAAATATCGGCCCATCATGATCCAATTGAGAAAGCTCACACCATCGATTGCGAGCAGCTCGGAAAAAGCAGTTGAGCCAGAACTACGAAGTTTTGCCCACTTTGCGACCTCGTAATCTGTGCGAGACACGAAGGGGGCCCAAACGTTTTCTGCACCTTGCAGTACATTCTTATAAGACTCGAAAGCTGTAGTGTGGGAGTGGTGGACTGGAGCACCTGCATGGCGCCTTGGAAATTTCTCAACAATGGGCTGGTGACCAAGGGGCGCCTCTGCTTCTTGTCGTTTGGCTGGGAGTGATTGTGACAGTGTGTCCGAGTTGTCCGAGTTTTCAAAATCATCCCCACCATTGATATCCTGCTGGACAGGATCTGCAGGGTGTTCCCACCCATGCTCAAGCGCTGTGTCATGATACTCTTCATCCTCTCCATCAGATTCCAAGGGGAGCTCATTGTGGTTATCGTCTGGCCATTCCAGATCTTGTTCATCGTAGTAGCCAAAGTAGTCTCCTGTAAATTCTGCATCTCCTCCATTGAGACTGTCAGTATCTCCATCCTCTGCAAGACCATCAGAATCGTTATCGCTCGACTCTGGAAAAAGACCAGAAAGTTGTAGTTGAGCGGCGCATGATGGATTTATGGTCTGGGCTAGGTAATGAGCGTATCCAGTATGCTCGAAGTTTTTAGCACAGCCTGGGCAAGTGTTCATTCTGACAGTAGAGAAACAGGTGAGAAACAGGCATAGATAAAGAGACGAAGGTATCCGAACAGCATGCGTAAAGAGACAAAGGTATCCAAATAGTGTGCGTGGGCTGTTGATAGAGCCAAGTCAGAAAAGGTTTAGTTGCAAAAATTGACGTGATAACATACAGCACAGCAACCAAATGACAGTGGACTAATACGCCCTCACAAAGTGCAAAAGTGAAAGTATTACCACTGGCAGACGCACCCTCACAAAGTGCAAGAGTGAAAGCAGTACCCCAGCAGACACGCTCTCACAAAGTGCAAAAGTGAAAGCAATACCAAACGCGCCCTGTTGGTGAAGATCCAGGTCAGAAAAGGTTTAGTTGCAAAATTTAACGTGATGGCATGCGGCCCTGTGGCAGCAACAAACAAACTTACAAGCTTCAAAATGGCAGTGGACTGCGAACCTTGCAGTTTTTTTCAGTCCTTCCTCCCATTTGCCCCCTCATCAGCATGCCTCCCAGAGCATCTCTAACACCGTCAGAAATAGCCGCCCACAAGCGGAACAGCAAAACAAAGGCCAAGGCGAGTCAAGAATCTGGTGGTGAAAATCAAGGCGATACAGATAGTAAGTAGTACATAAAAGAAAATTGTGAGGGACTCACAATCATCAAGAACCATTGCAACGGTCGTCGAAGATAAAGGCCTTAGAGCGGAAAGGTTAGCACTTGCACAGTTAGAAAGCAGTTACTAAAATGCACCTGATTTCAGTTTGGAATGAGACAACGGCCAACAGTCGTAAGCGCGCACCCACAGTAACTGGACTGCAATCAGCACCTGCAGCCAAATTAGCACGGAAGATACCTGCAAAAAAGCTAGATCACAACAATGGTCAGTTACAGACTGCTACTTGAGACAGATGAGATACTCAACAGCAGACCGTGGTCAAGAAGCACATGAAGTTATCAGTCATGCTGAAAGTCGAGGTCGTGAGAGATCAACGCGCTCTTCGAAATCAGCCACGGTGTCAATTGAAGATAGTGACACTCTTAGTGAATACGGAGAGAGTGACGATGCATCTGAAAAATCAGACAACGACATGGAAGTTCCTGAGGATGATGACTTTGAGTCACTCTCCCAGGAGGAACTCATTAAAGAGGTACTTGACCCCATTGTCAGAAAAATTGAAATTGACCTTTTGACATAGATTCCCCATTTTGTGCGCATGGGTAGCAATGTATCTGAATGGATGGCCTCTGGCACTACTGCCGGTGTTCCTCAAGTTGATGTTGCTGACAAAGCCTCTGATGGTCATTCCAAGCCATATTACCGTGAAGCAACAGCCGTCACCAAACACCAGCCAGACAAGAAGAAAGACAAGAAGAAAAAGAGCAAGCTAGAAGAACGACAAGACCTTGAGGTGACGTGTTCCACTGCACACTCCCATGATTCCGTCTCACATCACACTGTGTAGAGACCTAAATTTGTGGAGACTGTGGTGCCGCCGCGGCCAGCTTCAGATGTCACTCATGTGTCAGCTTCTGAGTCTGATCATTCTTTTACATGGCCCATATTCACAGATCTAGTCTACTCAGCAGACGGCTCTATCAACCTCAAGGCTCAAAACACCCGGATACAGAATGTGTTGAAGGCCGCCATGTTCGAACTCAAGAAAGCCTCTCTCTTCGACAACGCATTCCCCAACATCACTCAGAAGTGAAAGATGGCCCTGGAAGCGGTCCATACCGCTGCTGGGAAGCGCAAGGAATATGCGATATTAAAGAGGATGAAGCACGACTTTGATTACGCACTGGCTCTGGCCGGGATCGTATGTACTCTTTTTGCATGGTTATTTGGATGAAACTAATACACTTACAAGCCGGAGGGACGAATGAGCTCCTTCCACACCAATCTCAAGAAGCTCGCACATCAAATTGTTGTATCGCATTTTGGACTCCAGAAAGGCTGCGCTGACAAGGTAGAAGACCTTCTTAAAAGTCACAAGTATATTTTTCCAACCGATGCCAAGGTCTGTTTAGTATTTTGTTATCTCTCTCTTCATTTCTCTGATTCTCATCTACTACCCAGGGTAAGGTCCTTGGGGACCAACCATTTTGTGATGAGGCTACCATTGACATCATCCGATTGTCATTCTTTGATGGTGGCGAGGACTCATTTGGCAGTCAGTGCCATGATGATTTCATTTCTGTCTTAGATGGAAACAATGAGCCAGAGCTACCGGTGGCTATGGTGTGTTTGACTGCAACTATGGTAGGCACCGGCTGTGATACTGTTTCAAACTCTGTATACTGACTACATAACATTCTCCACAGATTTATGTGATATTGAAGGATTGGAGTAGCGGCAACCCGCCTTCAAATGTGCAAGTCAAATCATTCAATGCCTCCTCCCACGTCGGTGTTTACAAGGCTCACCAAGCGACTCTCAACCGCATCTTCAATGGTAGTATAAAGAAGTACCATGCACTGATGGCACGGCTTTACAAGGCAGTCAGGTGCGTCTTGCTTGCGCCATTCTTCATTGTTGGGCACTCTGACTAACTCAACACCAGTGCAATCGAGAACTCGGCGTCCACTGCCTCATCAAGCACTTGCGACTATCTCGATCTCGATGCAATGGTCGAAGAATAAATCAAGCTATGAATATGGCACCGAGTCAGTTGCTTCTCAGTTTGCTGATATTTTCTTTTCTTTTCACATCTTTTGATTGTGATATCTCATTTTAATCAATGTTTATGTATGTCGACTTCAACCGAATTCAAAATAATTTGATGGTATTTGAGGAATAATGACTGAAACTCAAAGAAATTCGAAGAAATTCGAAGTAATTCGAAGTAACTACGACCGAGCTTGAGAAATCTGGTCGTACTCGATTTCACTGGATTTCACTGAAATTACGAGGAATTCTCCAAAAAATTCTGAAATTACCTTGTTTTTGTGAAGGAGCTTTTTCCCGATGCTCAGTACAACTGGGGAAATTTACGATAAACTGTAGATGTTGACCGATGAAGCTTTGAAGCTTAAGCTTCATAAGAGCAAACTGTAATCCCAGTTTCCAGGCCTCGAAGTCATCGGTGAATTATCGAATTGCTCTGGATATCAGTACTCAGTCATGACGTTACAGCCAAAGTGAGTTCCTCGCACACTAGTACAGTATAGCAGAAACGACTCATGCACGCAGTGAACTTGAACATGTCATTAATTTGGTATTTCGAGTCATGTAGTTCTAGAGTATTACAGTCAAATAGATCTTGACTGCGCCTACCAGGTGTTTCAAAACTACGCCATTCTCTGCGTAATACTGAATAAAATGCCAGCATCTGCTCATAGTGCGGGACTAATTGGACAAGCAAGGTGAAAGTCAGCATCACTGAGTGTTGACATTGTGTCACTTGTGTGACGTCTACTGTTTAGCTAATCGCTCGAAGTAGCCGGTGTAGAAACAACAATACTGAGAGGAACAAAGAAATGCTCCTGACTGTATCTAAAAAGTTGTAGGTCGTGCGTTGCCTAGTCTGCGATACTTGAGATGGCAAGTGCATTCGACCCTAAAGGGGAAGCAGGTGCAGCGGAGATCTAGAGGTACGCGCTTCAGTGAAGCGCGAGAAAGCGCAGGTGCGCGCAAGGTACGAAGGCGCGGGAACGCGCGCGCGTATTAGCGCGAAGCGCGGGAAAGCGCGCGCGTGTAAGCGGAAATAAGAGAGACTAAACTTATGTGAAGATATAAGCAAGATAAAGGATGTGAGATGTGTTGTGCTAATGAATAGATTTCTACTGCGACTTTCTAAGTAGTAAGTACTAGGTAAAGTTGGGTGAAAAGTAAGGTAAATAATAGTATGTACTGCTGGCGCTTATATAGCGCGCCTAAGCGCGCTCATGCGGAGCCGAAGCGCTACCGAGTAGGTATGTAAAAATATATATGAGTGAGAAACTATGATAAAAATAAAGGTGGAACTATGCTAATGAAGGAAATGGAAATATACGCACTAGGGAGCTTGGTGGACAGTGGATGGATGCATCTGGATGGCTGGCGCTATAGGGCGCGCAAGCGCGGGAACGCGCGCGCGCGTATACATCGTGAAGCGCAGGAATGGTGCGCGCATGGCGCGCATTGCGCGGGAAAGCTGCGCGTCATATAGGAATCACTGTGGATGGTACACAGAGTGATGCTGCGAGTTGGTGCTGTATACTCCCTAGTGTAAAGCGCCATATCACACTATGAGATGCACGAGTCTCTACACCGGCACAAGTGAATAACGTTCACAATCGAAGACGGTGTTAAAGTCTGGTATTCTGGGTTGTAAGAACGCTATCCTAGGTGTATGATAATAGGCCGTATTTAACTATTTTCTAACAAAGGTCTCGGGTAAAACAGGGAGTAAGTAGTCGGCCGATAAAGAGAGTGTTCGTCAGATAATGGATGGTTAGACTAGGCGACTGTCAGTGATATGAGTAGAAATACGAAGTTAATAGAATTGAAACCGGACGTCTGTGACCGAATGTCAAGCCGTTACATCTTCCCTTCCAGAGAGAGTCTACTCTCTCATTCCTTGGGTTCGTCTTCATCAACCAGAGGTGTTCATCGGCTCGAGGTTGGAGGAGGAGGAGCCGGTGGGCGTGCTCCCAGAGGTTGTAGTGGAGAGATTCTTGTTGAGCCCCCCAAGTCCTTTCATCACCTTGCTGTTGTGCTTCTTCATGAAGTTCTTTCCCTTCCTGTTCATCATACGGTGCTCCTCTATCTTCTCATGCTGGCGCATAGCCGCCACTGCGGTATGCCAGACCATACGATCCACCTGGTCCATGCATGAGGTGGATAAGGTAACGTCTTCGTCCTCATCGCACAACAGGTCGCTCATTTCGATAGACGACCCCTCACATTTAACGACACCTTGGTCGTTGATGAAGGTGGCCGTGGAGGCAAGGCCCTTGTGGTTATAAGCCCATACGAAGTATTCGTACCCCAGAGGAGGATCAGGGCGATTGGAGGGAGCTTTGTTGCGGAGGGCGTGAGAGTAGAGGATGAACACCTTAAGCTGTTCTCGAGCGACGAAGCGAACTTCGTTCACATCATCAGGATTGGTGACGAGGAAGTGATGGCCATGCTTGGTGAAGTTGACGAGGGGTTCATTGGGCATGATGGAGTATAGGGCGAGATAAGTGGGTGATGCTGGATTGGTGGCGAAGGGTAGTTGAGGAACGGGGCGAGGTTTTAAATGTTGGCCGTCCCATGATGTGACCGCACTTAGTGATATTGGGGGGTCATCATCAGGGCACGTTCCTAAGCCATCTGTCAGTTTGAAAATTGAGGATATCCCGAGCAGCTTGAAATATTTGGTTAGCGCGTCAAGATGAGCTATATGCTCATATGGCAACCAGGTGATGTCCCCAGCACACCATTTCACCTCAAATGTTGAATCCCCGCATGTACCTTTGTGCGACAGGATTTGGTCTACCACCCACTCTGGGTCCACTTCTCTGAAGTCCCCGATTTGTGTTTCCAGCCATCCAGGGAATAGTTGGTCATCATTCGGGATATGTATCTGAAGGAGGGAGGAGTGAAAAACGGGATGAACTCCCCTCTGTTTCAACCGGTTAGGTAGATCCAGGAGGAAGGAGTTGTTACCATAGTCCTTAATCAGTTTGTAGGGACCTACATACTTTGGTAGCAGTTTCTGTGCCAATCCTTTGGGGAAAGACATGTTCTTCGTTGAGACGTACACTAAGTCTCCCTCTCGGAAAGGACACGGCTGTTGTTTGTTGTTGGTGTTGCGTGTCTGCTTGACGCGAGCCTCCAGCATTGAGTCGTGTGCTCGAATCTGGGCCTCCTTCATCTTCTGAGCATACACTCGAACTCCTGGGTACTCGTTCTGCTGAGGGTCGTTCCAGACCATAGCTCGGGGCATCCGTCCATTGTTGATGAAGAAGGGAGAGAGAGAGGTCGATTCTGACTGGGCTAAGTTGATGGCGAATTTGATGGCCGGGAGCCGGGACACCCAATCCCGTTGGTTGGCCGGGATGCACGCACACAGCATCTGCGTGACCGTGCGGTTGGCTCGTTCTGTGGCCCCATCTGACTCCGGGTGGTAAGCACTGGACATGTGTTGCTTGATGCCCAGTAGTCTGTTGAGGCGAGTCCAAAAAGTACTGGTAAACAGCACATCACAGTCACTTACTATAGACCTGGGTAACCCATGTAACTTGTACACCTCCGCAAAGACCAATTCGGTGATGTCCTTCGCATTGTAGTTCACCCGGCTGGGTACTAAATGCACCATCGAGGTGAACCTATCGATTATCACAGTAATCGAGTCGTACTCACCGTCACAGTCCTTGGATAGTGGTAGGGGGCCTACGAAGTCCATGCCAATGGATTCCCAAGGTTGGGAGGGAATGGTGAGTGGGGTCAACATTCCATATGGCTTCTGATTCGAAGGCTTGCTTCTTTTGCATGTGTTACACGTGTTACAGTAAGCGGTGACATCACTCACCATGCTTTTCCACCAAACGTGTTCTCTAAGGTACGTTAACGTTTTAGAAGCTCCCAAATGGGCTAGCAAGGAGTGCGCTTGTGAGATTATTACTTCTCTCACTGTTCTACCACTAACTTTTATGTCGGGTATGCACAGCAACTTTCTGTCGTGGAGTTGGAGGCGGATTAGCCCGTGCTCTAGGTGGAAATTCCAAAAGTCCTTTGGTGAGTCTAAAATCCATTTGAAAAATGGGTCCTGGTCGTACTGATTCTTTATCGTTTGGATGAGCTCATCCTCATCTGGGTAGCCCAAGGTCAATACTGGTGGGGTGTGGCCCCATGTCTCCGATGATAGACCCATTGTTGGGTTACTGGTTGGTACGTCCATTGTCTCAGCCTGTTGTAGAGCTGACGTACATATGGGGTTCTGTAGGTTCGTGTCCTACTTCCTTCCCCTCCTTTCGTCCCTTCAGGCCATGAAGGATGAAATGCGGAGCCAGTCGCCTCGCGAACTCCCTCGCTGTCTCTGGATGACCGGTCTCTGCAGGCCCCACATCACGGCACGATGGTTTGGAGTGTGGCTTGCTGGGGTGAGTTTCTACCATATGGGGGGACGTGTGCTTACTGAAGCCCCCAGTAATCTGCTTAGTACGTGCCTTCCTGGCTGCTATGCCAGCTGGCTGGGGCTTATGACGATCCACCTTCGAGGACGATGCAGGAATGTCCGTCGAGCTTGTCAGTTCCGGCTCCCATTTAGAGGCCAGCCATGCACTGTGCCTGGATGCAGCCATTGCCTCTGGTCCCACCAGGATGGGCATGGATATCAGCCCCAATAAACATTGTCTGGGGCCATTGTCATTGTCGTGCTCGGTGAACTCACTTGGTGCACGCACTGTCCCTGGTGCATCGTAGGAGTACAGGCGAGACAGGGCATCTGGCAGAATATTCTCCTCGCCCGGCAGGTATTGGACCTCAAAATCGAACTCTCCTAGTTTCTCCAGCCACCTGGCCTGGTGACCCATGAGGTCTTTTTGGTTCAGTAAGTGAATTAATCCCTTGTGATCTGTCAACCAGGTAAACTTTGCGCCCTGCAGGATGTCCCTGTGGCGTAACATACCCTCAACCCCCGCCAACATCTCCTGCTCATGCACAGCGTAATTCTGCTGTGTTGGGCTCAGTTTAGCACTATACAAGGCCGCTACTTTTGACGACCTCCAATCGGGGCCTTGGGCCACAACGGCTGCTATGCCACGCCCACTGGCATCAATCATCAGCCATATAGGGTGAGCCTTTTCGCCATAGTCCAGTGGCACACGATGATGACTGCTACAATTAGCCACATAGTGTTTGACCTCCTCAAATGCTCGTTGTTGGGTGAATTCCCATCTGAAAGGTACAGTATCTCCGGTTACCTCTGCTAGTATGCCCATTGGCACTCTGACATTGTATATATCGTCCACCAGGAACCCCACAGCTCCCAGGAAGCTGCGAAGAGCGTCGCGGTTTATGGGCATCTTCCAATTGACGATGCTGTCGACTTTGTCAGGATCCATCCGGATACCTTCCTCATCCACTACCCTGCCCAATATCTTGAGGCGGGTGCACAAAAACTGGAGTTTTCCTTCGCTAAGGTAAAGCTTCTCGTGCTTCAATATGTTGAGTACTGTTCTAATGTGTGTCATGTGTTCTTCTAGTGTGTTAGAGTATATTATGATATCATCAAGGTAAACATCCATCCAGTTCCCAATGAACTCACCAAACAGATGGTTCATCAGGGCCGGATATGTGGCCAGTGTTACAAGTAACATCGGCTACATGGCCCCCCTATCATTTTTCCCCGTCATCCTCGCCCTCATATGCCTCCGGCTCGTACTTCTCTACCGACTATCCGTTGACCGGATCCTTGGGATCGTTCCCATCCCTCGTCCCCCTCTTATCGCACCAATGTGCGCACGTGCCCTCGGGCTATGACTCATTCTGACTCGTGCCACCAATGTGGCTTCCCTTATCTTGTCTTATCTTTCCTTTGACTCATGCGTGCTGCGCATTGTATCACTTACCATTGGCCCGTTCCAACGTTTCTCGGTCTCATTCCGCATTCGACCTCACATCACTAATCAGGCTCTGCTACCAGCGTACCTATACCCCTTTCGTTTCCCCTTTGCCCTTACCCACAGTACGGTAGCCTTGCCCTTAACCCTTTCCACTTAATATAAGTAGTTGGCCACCCTGTACTAGATTCCCTAACTTGAATCTACTCAATCTTCCCTGGAACATACTTCCCTCTGAAGCCCCCTCAGCTTCAGTCTCTAGTATCTTTTCTTAGGTGCTCATCGCGCCTAAGTCTACCTCGATCAACTACTCATTGTTTGGACAAGACTGTCCTTACCTTGAGAATGTCAGTAACTTCGAAGACATCCGTCTTAGAAGTCACGTGACACGCGCGTCTCTGATATCTGCCGACTCATCGTCGCCAGTCTCAGTCGCTATACCGGACCCTTCCGGTTATGTCACGAACGTTAGCAGACGACGCCCCTCTTAGGGCTCTGCATAACAGATCTATTTGAGTGCGTAACAGCCGGCGCATTACAATCGCCCTGCTGCAGTACCATACTAACCATATTCCCATCCGGGGTTGTTACTGCTGTATGAGCGACATGTTCAGGTATGATGCGGATTTGTTTGTAAGTGTCCTGGCCATCAATTATTGACCGAAACTTCCGTCTAGCAACTCGACGTAAAATCCTGTCGGTGTCTGGTAAAGGTGAGGACAATTTCCTGGTATTTTTGTTTCGCTCACGCAAATCAATTACTGTCCGCAGTTTATCGGTACCTGGCTTTCGAATGAATAGCATGGGTACTGTGTTTCCGGTGCTGGTAACCTTCCAATGTCCTGAGGCAAGGTACGCCTTCCTCTTTGCATCCCATTGAGGCCTTAATGGCTCCGGACACTTGGAAGGTTGCCATCTATAGACCTTCTCCATCTCTATCACAGGGATGGTGTGATTTATCGCTCGTAATGATGGTAAGCCCGTTTTGCTCGCCTTTGCACATAGAGGTTTCGCTAATTTCCTTAGGACTTCCCTAGCTCATTCGAGCTCATCTTCACTGGCTTCAGCCATGCGTGATTCCAGCACTGACACGTGTTCTCCTTTAACCAGCAGTGCTGTGTTACTTCCAATCACCACTCTGGATGGGTTCAAACCTACCAGCACTTGGTGCTGAAAAATGAAAGGCATCCCCAGAATTAAATCGTAATTCTGTAAGTTGATTATATCAAAGAAATGTTCCTCTCTGACGTTCTGATAGACAAACTCAGCCTTGGCGCCAAAATTCACTTTGGAGCGCAACCCCTGCATGGCCAACTGAATGGTAAGTGGTTTCTCCAATGCTATGTGTTTTACTCACAGCTGTTCCACTAATGTAGATGACATAAAGTCAGCCAAGGATCCCATATCGATTAATGCCCTCGCCGGTCTCCCATTTATATGCACCACCACCACCACCACGGGTTTAGGTATCAATCGTTTGAAGTCCCTGGTGGTCGCAGCATTACACTGAATAGCTGGGTACTGTCCAGGAGCCACTTGCTGGCCATTCAACTCAACCAGCCGATATTGGTGAGGTGTTTCCACGAATTTCATGTCCGGTATCGCAAACAGCTGATGTACCACCTCTTCTAGGGCGCAGTCCATAGAACTCAGAGGTTCTGAGTCCAGTAATCTAAGATGGTTATTCTCCCATTCTAGTTCCTTCGCCACCATCAGGCCGTTTAACTTTCGGTAAGCTTTAAGCAAGTGTTTGGCATACCAATGGCTAACGTTCAGTTTCTCATTGCTAAGGAACCGGTCATCTGCGCAAACATAAAAGTTAAGCTCCTGGTCAAATATCTCATAGACATTTTCGTTCTCATACCTGACTCGATGGCAATAGAAGCAATCCAGGCTGGATTCCCCAGGGAGCTGGACTTCGGCGTTTAACATAGTTGCTACCCTCTCAGCGATTGCGTCTCCCATTGGTGTTTGCTGCTGCATATAGCGCAGCATAAACCTCGGTATGTCCAATGGCCACGCTAATCTCTTCATGTACCAGTCACTAATGAAGAAATTCAGATTATTCAGCAGAAACAAGGGGATCTCGATGTCATCCTCCAGGTGAGATGCCCTGTCCATTATGAGGTGATGAGTTTCTGATGTTCTATAGATCAAGAACTGTTCTGAAGATAGAGTCTCCTCTTTCCCAAGATCATCCCCAGGATAAGGTGCATTTTGTCGTAGAATTGCTTCGGCTCGTCTTGCCAGGGGATCACCGATGGGTTCATCGGTTATCCCTCAAGTCCGACTAACCTGTTTCTTAGGTTTTTCATATTCAAGGAGTGCGCAGGCTAATGGGATCTCCGTTATCACCTCGGTGCTGTCACTGAGGTCTTGGAGGTCCCCATCAGATCCTGTTTCTACATGCATGGCATAGTTTGGCACCCCAGGTGGCTTGTCACGCCCTGATGAGGTAAGTGTGGTCTTACTAGGGCAACTGCGGGATATATGTCCTGTCTGTTTGCACACAAAGCAGTGTCCTTCGGCTACCAAACGATCATGTTCTTCCCTGCTCATCTGTTCTTCCTTAGGTGCATCCGGCCTTTGGCCCATCTGATTCCTGGACCGTTGGTTATGGCGTCCTTGGTAAGACCCTCCCGGCTTCTGGTTGTGTCAATCCTGGGCTCAGAGATTTGAAATACAAGTTCCTTGACTTTTGTAGACTTGACTTCCTTGGACTTTGCTTTGCCATTAGTTTCAGTAGTAGTCTTTGTGTATGTATCAAGATGGACAATGATTGTAGCCCTAAATTGAGGTATCTCAACGGAGGGTGATGGCGACGACATTGTCTTTCAGCGAAGCACTCTGAATTGGTGCTGGATTGGTCACTCAAGTGCTTATGGGGTCCTGGACGGGCATTTCCGACGCGCGAGTTCCAACTTTTGCGATTCCGCATATTTTTGAAAACAGCTGTAATAGAAATGAAACCGGACGTCTGTGACCGAATGTCAAGCCGTTACACGTTGAACGTCTCTTATTTTAAACTCCGTTCACCACATACGTTTGGAAGACCCTGCATGCCGTTCGCCACCTGTGGAACAGCAGTCACACTCATGGACCCAGGTTTTGCGCTTGAATAGTGAGTCCACTTTTATAATGTGCGTCGTCTTCCCTTATCATATTCTGCAGCAATACCGCCGTCGACCTCACGTCCCTAATCAACAAGCTTGAATCGCCAATCACAATCAATTCATTTAGCCAAGTTCATCGATGTACCATGATGGCCAGCGAAGGCACAAGGGAGGTTCGTCTGGGTTTGTCTGATTAGCCTAAGTAAACTTACCGAATGCCCGCTTCATATTCGTCAGGTAGCTGTGAAGGTAATCATTATTGATCATAATAGAGCTATGCCGAAACTAGAGAAAGTCAGCTTCTCAATTGAGCTGTACTGACTAACAATTGACTGAACATTGACCTTGTAGGCGATGCGTCGGGAACTTCGTTTGTGGTTGAGATTGAAACACTTGAATATCGTGCCGCTACTTGGTATCGTACACGTCGAATCACCATGGCCAGCTCTTGTTTATCCATGGATGCCATCTGGGACGTTATATATTTACCTGGAGAAGCAAGCAGCGACCCTTTCGACTTCCACAAAAGTTGGATTGGTATGTCCCTTGTTCATACCAATCACATTCAACTAGCGTTCATCGATTCTTGTGTTACTAGGTTAAAGGTGTCGCTGATGGCCTCTATTATCGTTCGTCTATTTCTCGCAGGTCGTAGTCTTTCATTGATGCCTACGCAGTTCACTCGATGGATGTTGTACACGGAGACCTTCAACCCGTATGTACGGTTGTTGTTTCTTTGCGGATACTGCACTTATTTGTAAGCCAGGACAATGTGCTGATAGGCGATTCGGGGAATCCATGCCTCACAGGTTTCGGTCTCGCAACAGTCGTAGGAGACCCAGAGTTACAGTGGAATTCGACCACTGCGGCATGTGACTTCGATTCTCGATGGCGTGCACCTGAAGTCATTGGAATAGAGTCTGATGAGCCTGCACGACCAAATTACGCGAGCGATATCTATTCTTTTGGTAGCATTATGTTCTTTGTGCGATCCATTCCATGTCACTGTGGTGTTACCCTTGACTTTTTCCGTTCAGATCGTCTCTGGGAATATCCCATGGAAAGAAAAAAACTCGAATCACATCGCCATTGCGCTGTCAAGAGGAGCCACTCCTGCACGTCCTGAGAACATCCCCAATGGTTTCTGGAGTTTGATTGAACGTTGCTGGTCCCGGAACCCCATGGATCGTCCGGGGACTGCACACATCCTTGATTGCACTGATCAGTGCAGGATCGATGACTCGCAGGTCCGGCTGCCCAAGTATTTCATCACTGGCGGATCCTGATGCATTTTACTTAGGCATCCATCTCGGAACTTCCACCTCTGTAGGGTGTTCATACTGAAACAAGTCTTCATTGATTCAGTTCCCTCGGTTTTTTAGTCCCGAAACACAACTGGCACTAGTAGAAGATCTGACAGGTCAGATCTT
This sequence comes from Suillus fuscotomentosus, assembly GCF_016647785.1. NCBI lineage: Eukaryota > Fungi > Basidiomycota > Agaricomycetes > Boletales > Suillaceae > Suillus > Suillus fuscotomentosus. The sequence continues at coordinate 741,738 of NW_024539522.1, forward strand.
CGGTTCGATAAATGACTACGTCGCCGGTGGTGCATTCGCAAACGTTTACAGATGTGAATGGAGAAAACCGTCGGGCCCTGTCAAGAAGGTCTGGCCAGTGGGCAGTGCTGGCGTCACTTGCTGATCAGCCTGTCCATTATCGCACTATAGGTCGCAGTAAAAACCTTCAGGCACCACATGAATCCCATCTCAGAGCAGGACTTGAGAGTAAGGGTCTATTTTTTCTGTTTTGAACGATATTTTACGTGGATTCGCTAGAGGTTTCGACGAGAAACTGCAATATGGGCACACCTCGTCCATGACAATATCGTCACACTTTATGGAACGACAGAGGGGTTCGGGTCAACTACAGCCCTTGTCTCCCAGTGGTTTCCGCACGGCACGCTGTCCCGTCTGATCACAGAACAGGGTGCTACATTAACCATCAAGTCCAAATTGAAGCTGGTAACTCAAACCTGTTTAGCTGCAATAGGCCTAAACTGAATTGTCCTTATTCACTAGCTTCACGGCATAGCATCTGGGCTCTACTATCGTTTGTACTCCCTTCACGGTCGTCTTGTTTCAACTAATGAATTTGTTGTTAGTTCACTCTTTTCCCATTGTTCACGGTGACATTACGAGCGTGAGCTCATCTTCTCTACAGTCAATTGCACTCACTAAACAATGCAGTCTAACGTTTTGGTAGATCTCAAGGAAGAAGAATACAAGGCTTGCCTAACGGACTTCGGTTTGTCAAATGTCCTCCGCGGACGTTTAAAAGAGTGTCAAATTGAAGAATCGATTGTTCGGCCTGGTGCCATCAGGTGGACTGCTCCTGAGTTGCTCAGGTCACGTGATTCCCCTTCCGATATCAAACCGACCACGCAGAACGACATGTATTCCTTTGGTCGTGTCATGTTCCATGTAAGTAGAGGCGTTTCAAGTCCACAAAATCTATATTTAATGAGTCATTCATCCCAGTTGTTGACTCTGATTGTTCCTTGGCATGACATTGACGATTACAGAGTCATTCAAAAAATCCAAAGTGGAGAGGATATTCCGCGTCCTGAGGTATCCGGGGCGACGTCTGATGTCACAGACGCCCACTGGGATCATATCGAGCAATGTTGGTCAGTTGATCCATCTGCTCGTCCATGTGCCTCCACGGCTATGAACTTCATAACAGGGGAACTAGAGGCTTTGAAACAAGATGTAAGCTCATGACTTGTCTCGTCACGTAGGAGTAGAGTTTCTGACTCTGACAGGATGTCTTTGTTAGCGGGGTACAAGAAAGCCGTCAAAATACATTCTTGGTCGCAGAGCAGGTATGAACTCGCCACTTGTGGTTGAAGTAATTTTGGCTTAAATGCTTATCAACCAGTCAAATATTTCTTCCGTACCATCGTTGCAGACACTTGTTCCGTCACGCAATGCCGTTCTCTCTAGTCCTTTAACACATCATCTCTTCTCTACGGTCTCGTCGCTGGTGAGAATCTAGTGGTGCATTGTTTTTACGTGTCCTGATCCTTCCACGCGGTCAAGTCACTTGCCGGTCCTTTGAATGTGCTGCTTTTCGGGGAGACTCAAGTTGGAAAAAGCTCCATCATCAACTTGATTATGGGACGCGACGTTGCGCAGACGTCGCCAGACGCAGCAACCTGCACATTGCAGCATACCTCCTACGAAGTCTGTCTTGCGGATCGCCAATTCAAACTTTGGGAAGTTTCCTCAATCGAATCAATGGGTTTTTTCCGAATCCTTTTTGCAAAATGGCGCCTGAAAAAGTCATACAAGAAGCTGTATAGAGATGATGGGGTCTACCTTCTTTTGTATTGCATGAGGGGATCGAGGGCTCAGAGAGCACTGATCAAGGATTATAAATTCTTCACTGACATCGTTGGCTCCACAGCCAGTGTGGGAGGTGGCATACCGGTCGCCGCCGTGGTCACCTCCTTGGAAGATTATCCTAAAGACATGGATGTGTGGTGGACGAGGAACAAGGACAATCTGGAACGCCTCGGAATGCGGTTCTCCGCACACGCTTGTATCACTTCTCTCCCTGACGATCCAACATCCTCACCCAGAATGCGCGCACGTCGACAGCGATCAGAACAAGTTATTCGCCGTCTTATTTGTGAGTCCTACAGAGCAGGCACCGAAACACCTCGCAGTTGCAGTGCAGCTTTGACTCGATGAAAGGCTGTTAAGCTTGCCTACACAATACGGTTTTTGAATGTCAGCCTCTGTAAGGCTGGGCCACTACACGTGTTACTTTATAATACTCCCAAGGTACTCTAGCTCATACATAGTTGGTACGACGTAATATTTGCTTCAATCTACCCATGTTTGTCACTACATAATTTACTGCAAAGCAAATGCGAAGTATGTAAAACGCACGCCCACAACAGACCAAGATCCCGGATCAATATCAGAGCAACGATGCAAGAAACCGTGTTTGACTATGAAATTTGAATCAGACATTCGACCGAGTGATATCAATATACACCACCACAGCAGGTCTGCGTGTATCGAATAAATCGAAATAGAAGTCACAAGTCATGTTATTGCAAAATGCATGTTAATGATCAGAGAAAGATGTCGATGATGTGTCATATATAGCAGAGGTCGTCAGAAGTAAGATGGTTAAAAACATGATAATAGGAAGGGAAGGACAGGAATGAAAAGGAAAAAGGAACACAACGATGAAAAGAGGAAACTCTTCCTCTTAAGTTCTTTTTCTCTTCCTTCTTCAAAGCAATCTCAACATGCGACTCATCCACAGGCTTCAAGCTTCAAGCTTCAAGGATCAACGGTGCGGCCGAGGAAGTAGATTGTCAAAGTCCAGCGATAGCAGTAGCATGGGCAATATACACACAACTTTTACAATTACAACTGGAAAGAACAGCCCTATAACGAAAGGGTATGACATTCTTTCACTACATATATCACTGAGTGCGTGGATGGATTCCATATTCATGACGACAAGAAGCAGATGAGGGTTGTGATTTGAAGTACAGTGCGGTAGCCGTTGGGTCCAGGTAAGAACGCTTGAAAGGAATATCAACTTGATGATTGATTCCTAGTGCCAACCTCAAAGCGTTGGGCTTTCGTACAAAATCCGCGAACAAACGGCCTTCGAGGAAAAGGAGGCGCCCATTTCTGAACAGCTGGTGCACGATTCTCGTGTCGACGAGACAGCAGCAGTATCGAAGGTGCTGTCACAAGCGGCTCGTGGTTTCTTGACGATCAGTAATTCCTCGATACCCAATTGGGCGCGAGGGTCAATTCCTCTGGTACGTACGACCATATTGTGGTTTATATTATCCAAGAGCGAATTGATTCGATCTATACAAATGGTGAGAATGGAATCAAGCGCAATGACGACCAATGCTCACCGTCTATGTGAGTAGGGAATGCGGACCTGCGGTGTCTAATCCAGATAAGCAATTTGCAGTACGCCGCCTTGTAAGGCACATGTTCCTCCGGACAAATCATGAGCAGGGACACACCCATTTTCTCTCTTAGAGTCTGGCGCGCCACCTTGATTACCAAGAGCATCAGCGAGAGAGTTTTCCAGAATTGAAATTATATTTACCTCTGTCAGAGCGATGATCTGCATGGACATACCATCATCAGTTGACTATAAGAGATGATTAATAACAAAAACAAGACCTTTTCCCCGTAGGGCTGCAATTCGCAGTCTTCCGAGTGATCGAATCCCATTATTTCGTCCGTAGCATACAGAAAATTCTCTAGAGTGCTCAGACGTTTAGCCAAACTTTTGAATACTGCTCGACGATCGAGTTTACGGATGTTGTTAGACATGAGGATTCACAGTACAAAGTGGGTGTAAGTATATGGAGAGATGGAATGAGATGGGAGGAAGAGAAACGCTGCCAGCACAAAATATATAGTGCTTGGATCCTTGGGACCACAAATTTTAGAGGCGCTCGCCACCCGTCATGTAACCGCATAAAAAGAACAAACATAAATATCACCGCATGGCTACGGTACATTCCATGAACTCTGCTAGTGAAGCGTCTTTGTGGTATGATGATTGTCCTTTGTTTTCTTCACCACGTTCATGTCGTCGTAGCAGTTACTAAAATGGGAAACACAATATGTGGATGGGTGGCGTGTGCGTCTGGCAACAGAGAGTATTTACTACCGTGACCAAGGTGCATACGGCCTACTTTGATGGATTCCTGAAACAATGGTTCTATGGACATATGCCACTCAAACCAAGAGACTTTGCAAAGCAATTCCATAAAAACGTGAGCCAATAACGCTGAAACCAGGACAGAAAAACCCAATAAACAATGCAATAGGTGAGTGAATTCCAATGATACCTCCACCAACGTTGTTCGGACACTTGACCTCCGAATGAGAAATTGTTTCTGTGTGCATCTCCTCAAGTGTCATTCGAGCTGGTGGGATCAGGATTTCACGGAAGTGAATACGTACCAACGAGACGCAATTGAACGACGCGCCTTTGTCAGATAATCTATCCCAAGCGGCATCGATTTCTGGCGAACTTGAAACAAGGCCATCTACGTTTGAAAGTTCCAGTCTTCCATAAATCCTTATAGCGTCTCATACTTGTAGAATATACTCACAAATTGCTCTGTAGAACAGGTTAGGGTACAACAGTTCTTTCGAAAATCAAGTGTTGTGGTGACAGTGAAAGATAACTCAACTGAACATGAAGAAGGTATTGGCCAGTCCTCGCTAGCTCGAAATCGAATGTGGTTCGGTGCTCTGGAGCCCAAGAATTTAGCAGTGAAAATTTATGTAAATGAGAGTTAATAGTTGTAATTTATCGAGTTTAACTTTATTTACACCAGGGTAATTGGACGAGCAAGCTCCTTAGCAGCTCGTTTTTTCGGGTCATCCCGAACTTCGCTTATGTCAAGGGCCTGTCCCTTCGTTGAGTGCCCCGTGCATCGTTTGACGTGACTAATACGTCTTTGCAATCCTCGTTGCCACCTCCTTTAGCGGAGTTATTTTGGCCTATGTCTAGCGGGACTTGGTGAATTGGGGTCCTTACCTCTTCTCACTTGAATTGCTCGTCTCGCTAGGTACGCCAATTATATTTCAGTTAGTTCTGTTCTCACTTGGATTGCTCGTCTCGCTAGCTATAGCTATCTTTCGCGCACATTGTTTTAATCATCGAATAAATTTCATCAGCAAACTACAATGGCCTTCTACAGCTCCTACAGAGTGCTACAGAGCCACAGCTTGGTCCCTTCTGTACAGCTCTGTACAGAACGTCCCAGCAACATAGTAAATAAACCAAAACAAAGTCGCAATTTTGGCATTTTAAAATGCCAAATGCAGGAATTGAACTTGGAATACTACGAGCAAAGTAACAAGACATAGTTACCACTGCATCATAGTGCCTTTGATAGCTAAAAAATACAATAACATTTATACCAATGTTACTCAAGCCTCATAATGTTTTCAACAAGTTGTACAATTTGCCCTTGTTCAAATCTATCACTTTTATGTTGTCTAATGTCTCAAAGTTCAAATAGATCTTTTCTTCAGTGAAACATTACACTAAGCCTTAGTTTAGAGCAAAGCTTATTAAATTTTTGTACAACTTGTTGAAAACATTATGAGGCTTGAGTAACATTGGTATAAATGTTATTGTATTTTTTAGCTATCAAAGGCACCATGGTGCAGTGGTAACTATTTCTTGTTACTTTGCTCATAGTATTCCAAGTTCAATTCCTGCCTTTGGCATTTTAAAATGCCAAAATTGCGACTTTGTTTTGGTTTATTTACTACGTTGCTGGGATGTTCTGTACAGAGCTGTACAGAAGGGACCAAGCTGTGGCTCTGTAGCACTGTACAGCTCTGTACAGAGCTGCACAGAAGATTGTAGTTTGCTGATGTCTCATGTCAGGAAATATGGATGGAACTTCACCAACAGTTTCGTCCATCCCCTCTTCAGGGGACACTCAAACTTTCGACCAAAATGCCGTTGACTCATGTCGGAAATATGTCGAGGACTTTCAAAAGGGGATCCTATCAAAGGGTGATGCCCTGCTTGAAATCCAGAGGGTTTTACATGCAGCCATTGCGGAATCGGAAGTATTATCCCAACTTGACTTTAAACCCGGCTTCAACCACTACCTCAAACTCCTTGACCGAGGCAGAGAGACTGAAGAATCACACGACATTCAAAGGAGCACAACTTTCGAAGGACAAAGTCGCGAAGATGAATCCCAACCAGAAGTTCCCAATGATATGGGAGTTAAAGAGAGGGAGCTCAGAGCAAAGCTATGAAAGAGAGTCCAATCTGAAGAAGAGGAAGGTAGTGAATTGGGAGATGATCACAAATACGACCTCCGTGGAAAAAGACGATGTCTTACTTCGGAACGGTTGCAGTTCTATCCCTGGCTTCAACCAGAGAAATATCGGCACATTTCATTCAAGCGTGCAGAAGAGCTTACCCTCGACTGTTACGAGGAGTGGTCAGAGGATTCCAAATATTATTGAGGACAAGTTACCGCAACTCCTGGGTGTCCCAGATTCCCTTTGTCTCAATGGACTCTCCTCCTCGAAGGGAGAGCGCCAGATCTTGAAAAAGTCTTATCGGGACACTATTCCACTTCCATTGATCCGAAACAATCTCAACCCCTTGGAAAGGGTTTTGAAATCACCTTGTCGCAACCTACCACAACTCACAAAGTTAAAACTTACGGAGACTGGAGTATCGCCATGGATCTCTGGGTTGAGGCACTCTCTTTCATCATGCCCTGGAAAGAGTCAGAGTTATGAGGATACAAAAGATACGTGTCCGGTTTTTTTGTTGACGTCCACTACAATCTCCACTCCCGAATCCTCGACTTCGATAAAGCATGTCGCCTCAAAATTGAAGGTCAAAAGTACTTACGGTTCGATGCCATCACCGAGTTCCGTCGACTTGAAGTCTCTCACCTCTTGTCGCTCAGAATGGTCGCATTCTCCGACCTTCAACAATTATCCTCCTCCTCCTTCTCAGGTGAGAAATCATTTGGAAAGGGAGGAGGAACAGGGAGGAAGTCGTCATGCTCAGAATCGTCTGGACGCAGAGAACCTTGTCACAACTGGAACCGCGGGGCTTGTGATAAAGCCACCAATGAGTGTCCCCGGTTCCACATCTGCAGCAAGTGTCGAGGAGGTCACAAATGGGGAGAATGTCCCCTGGCAAAGAATTCTAAATGAATTGATAGCTCATGGTCAACATTTTCGGAGGTGGATGATTTGGGGAGAAGAATCCGGAATACTTAGTGGAACGGCGTTATGGACCGAAACGGCTGATCCGTTACCACGTCCTCCTCCTTCAGAGTTCGAGAATGTTCCCGCTCTTACTACCATCGCTAATAATCCTGATCTTTTTCAAGTCTCCACGCCTATCAATATAGATTGGTTCGAAACTATCCTCACACAAGCCAATCATCCCAATCCTCCTTTCGTTCGCTCTGTTTGTCAAGGGTTACGAGAAGGGTTTTGGCCCTGGGCCGACACCCAATATGGGACCTATCCTGTCACTTGGGACATACCTTCCCCTACACCCTCTTCTAGCCTTGAACGCGACTTTCTTCATAGCCAGATTCTCAAGGAAGAGTCTGTGGGTCGGTATTCTCGCAATTTTGAGCCAAATCTTTTGGCGGCAATGTATAGTATGCCGATTCACGCCGTACCCAAAGAGGGAGGAAAATTTTGCCTTGTCACTAATCATAGTGCAGCTTATCGACACATGCCTATGCATCCCTTGTGGCAAATCAAGCAGATCGTCTCTTTTGATGGAGAGTGGCGAGTCGACAGAGCTAATGTTTTTGGTGGACGAGCTTCTCAGCGAATTTTCCACGCTTTCATGTCACTCATCATTTGGATTGCTGTCTTCATCCGACTTATTCAAGCTTTCATTTACATTGACGACTCTTTCTCCTTCGCCAAATGAGGTCATCTATCATATTATGCCAAATATCGTAAGACGCTACCTTCTGACATGGTCACGCTTCTCCTTCTGTGGGATGAGTTAGGAATTCCCCACAAAGAACGGAAGCAAGTATTCGGATCACCTCTTCCAGTCATCGGATTCGAGGTGGACCCAAACCTAATGAAAATTACCCTCAAAGAGGAGTCGAAGAAAGGTTTAGTCCAAGAGTTAAAGGATTTTGCGAGGTATAAGAGTCGAAGGTCTCTACGGGACTTCAAACATATAGCGGGATCACAGTTTTCTTTGGCTATGCAAGGACGGCTCTGTGCCTACTCGCGCATGGTTTATTAGCCACTTACGCATGCTGTTTCCTGATTCCATATCGGGACACTCATTGTGTGCCGGCGGAGCCACTTCTTTAGCGGCAGCCAGAGTATCGGCCAATTGTATTCAAGCTATGGGACGTTGGAGCAGTGACTCCTTTCATATTTACATCCGAAAAAATCCAGCATTATTACATGCACTTCTCTTCAATGGACGCTCCATTCATGATCGTGCAGTACCTTTTCATTCTATTTAATATATTTCTACTTACTATTTCTACTTCTTTCCACACCTTCTGTTCCCTCCCTCCCTCCCCATATAGCTGGAGTTATAGTGTTTGTCTTAGTAGTGTCAGTCGAGTTTGGGCATGTTTGTCTCCCAAATCCATTGGGGACCCCATGTTCTCGCATCGGGGTCCTCGAATTTGCTGGCTAAACTCCTCATTGTCTGTGTGCTCACGAGACTTAAGCGAGGACAATTAGCTGCAAAACAAATACAAAGTATGCGCCCACAACAGACCAAGACCCCGGATCAATACCAGAGCAACAAGATGACTATGAAATTTGAATCAAACATCCGACCGATATGCAGCACCACAGCAGGTCTGTGTCTCGAACAAATCAAAAATCGAAGTCGCAATGCAAAATGCATGTCAATGATCAGAGAAAGATGTCGATGATGTGGGTCGTCAGAAGTAAGATGGTTAAAAACCTGATAATAGGAAGGGAAGGATGATGAAAAGAGACGGGGATCGGAGAGAAAAGAGAAAACTCTAGAGGAAACTCTTTCTCTTATTCTTCTCTTCCTTCTTCAAAGCAATCTCAACATGCGACTCATCCACACTCTCCCTAACACTTCCAGTAGGAGGCGTAGACGCACTCCCACGGCTCGCCAGACCCATGTCTCGTATGTGAGTGTCCCGGGGTAAAACGCTAGGCAGTTTCAAAGCTTTACCGCTAAGACTTATCTTCCTCGCAAGTCTCTGAATATTCTGTTCGAGAGTCGTCGTCGTCGTATCCGGCTGGAGCTTTGGGACCTTTGGACGCGCTGATCTAGTCTGTCTACATGGATGCTCTTGTTTAGAGATATACAAGCAAGAACAAGAGAGAGAACTAATATTCTTGCGCAGTAGGAGGTGAGCAATGAGTGTTATTATTATTCGGCATATTCCGTAGTATACTCATTCTATTCTAAAGTCAGATAGTCCGAATCTCCGCTACTTGTCAGTGCACGGATCATGTCGCAGGTATGTTTACTGATTGTTCAGTCGTACCTGCTATAACAACACTCCCCCTCAATCAGGAGACATGCCTAGACCTTGAATAAGTCTTTCGTGATCCGGTTTAGGTAGCGGTTTGGTGAGTATATCGGCTATCATCCTTTTTGTAGGGCAATAAACTTCATGAATCTTTTGTTCACAAATCTTTTGCCTTATATAGTGACTTTTTACATCGAAATGTTTCGACTTTGCGTGATATTGGGGGTCTCGTGCTATTGCTAGCGCCGCCATATTATCTCCGTACAAGGTAGTTGGAGTGTTTTGGTTGAAATTTAGTTCCTGAAATAGATTTCGAAGCTAGATGGCTTCACGCGCTGCGTGCGCCATCGCTGTATATTCTGCCTCCGTCGAAGACAGTGAAACAGTGTTCTGTTTCTTTGAACTCCAGGTAATTGCTCCATCACCTAGCTTAAAGACATATCCTGAGACTGATACTCTGTCTCTAGGATCATTGGCGTAATCAGCATCAGACCAGCCTTCAATTTGGACTTCGTTTTTGTCAGTAGAGCCTCGATATAGGATCCCAATGTTTCGTGTACCAGATAGGTACCTTAGTACTCTTTTTGCAGCTGTCCAATGTGCTAATCCCGGATTCGAAGTGAACGAGCTTAGCCTTTGGATGGCATATGCAATATCCGGTCGCATTGCTACTGCTAGGTACATCAGAGATCCGATTAAGGATGCATAACCGTTATTATGGTTGCCCTCTTGGTCAGTCTCTTCTTTCTCTAGCACAATTTTGGGATCTAATGGCATTCCTACAGTGTCAGACTTCTGGAGACTATATTTTTGCAGGATTGACTCAATATACTTGGTCTGTGAGATTCGGATCGATTTATTCGGTCGATCTCTTGTTATCTCTATTCCTACAATTTTTCTCAGTTCTCCAAGGTCAGTTACATCTAGGATGCTCTTTAATTGAGCTTTGAGTTGATTCATTAAGTCTTTATTACTCGTAAACAGCAGTAAATTGTCGACCCAAACGGTGATGATTTCTGTTCCGTTTTCCGACCGCCTTATATACACACATGGATCCGATATCGTGCGTTTGAATCCTATGTTGTTCAGGCGTTTATTTAACTCAATGTTCCACTCTCTCCCTGATTGTTTTAGTCCGTATAGGGTCTTCTTAAGTCGACATACTCGACCAGTACCATCATTGTACCCTTCCGGTTGTTCCATGTATACTTCCTCTTTCAGGATACCATTTAGGTATGCTCCCTTTACGTCCATTTGCTCTATCTCCCAGTCGAGGATAGCAGCTGATGACATAATAGATCGTATCGTCTCTAGACGAACGACTGGGGAGAAAGTATCGGTATAGTCCATACTGGGAATTTGTGAGTACCCTTTTGCTACCAGTCTTGCTTTATATTTGACGACTTCGCCCTCTTTGTTGGTCTTTTTAACTAGGACCCACTTATTCCCTACAATCTTTCGATCTTCGGGAGGATCTACAAGTTCCCATGTACCCATTTCCTTTAATTGGGTAAGTTCTGTGTCTATGGCTCCTTCCCACTTGTCCCAATCTGTTGATTTGCATGCATCTTTCAGCATATGAGGCTCTGTAGGATCGAAGCTTCCATTTTCGACAATGGCTTTCATGATGATGTCGGCTTTGGTCTGGGTAATTTCTGTCTCCTCATATCCACTTTCGTGATTGAGGTAAGCCCATTCCTTTACCGGATCATTCAATTTACGATAGTCTTGTCTAACTACCTTTCTTTTTGTTCTTCTAGGCAGTTCGTTTTCTAGTGGACGCATCCGTTTTCGTTCTGAGGGAGTAGAGCTTTCGCTCCTTCTCTCTTCAGTCATTGGTATGTCTTCGTCTACTCTGCGCTCATTCTCTTTTGTAAGTGGTTTTTTAGGTGTACGCATGTCAGCAAGAAGCGCCAGATGTGCAGCACGAGGGGGAGAAATGGAGTACAGACACGCAGCCATTAGGTGTACGCATGTCAGCTCCCCCTGATGGCTGCGTGTCTGTACTCCCTTTCTCCCCCTCGTGCTGCACATCTGGCGCTTCTTGGGGAAGTTCTTTTTGCAGGAATTGATAGTTCCTGCTTATTCGGACTTGACGCGTTCGAGCATCATAGTATCTCACTGCCTTCGGTCCGTCTTCATATCCTACAAAGACGTGCTTTAATGACTTTGGCCTCATTTTAGACGGTTTTGCTCCTTCCTGCAATATATATACAGGTGTGCCAAACTCACTAAGGTGAGATATGTCCGGTTTTTTACCACTCCAAAGTTGCTCAGGGGTTGCACTTTCCAGTGCTCGCGTTGGCGCACGATTTCGTAGATAAGCAGCATGTGCTACTGCTTCTGCCCATAAGAATTCAGGTAAGTCTTTGGCTATTATCATCGCACATGCTAATTCGGTCAAGGTGCGGTTAAATCTCTCAGATATGCCATTTTGTTCTGGTGAATACGGCGCTGTCATCTGGAGTATAATACCTTTATCCTTGCACCAAGTAAGTAGCTCATTATTGATGTACTCTTTGCCATTATCGACGCGAACCTTTTTAGGTCTATTCTCCCAGCGTCTTTCTAGGTAGGTAAGGTGTTGTTTCATCTTTGTGGTAGCCTCATTTTTGTGTTTCAAGAATACGATGCTAACTCTTCGAGAGCAGTCATCAATAAATGAAATATAATATTTGGCTCCACCAATCGATTCTACCCTCGCCGGTCCCCAAAGATCACTGTGAGTTAGGTCTCCGGGATCTTTGGATCGTTTATCAATACTGTCAGGAAATGGTTTGCATACCTGCTTGGCTTGTATACAAGCCTCGCAGTCAACAATGGGTGAGTTTATATCAACTTCTAACCCATTGACTAAATTTTCCTGACATAGACATTTTAGACCACTACACGCGATGTGTCCATACCTTCGATGCCATGTCATCCAATCGGTTTTTAATCTCTCCTGCGCAGTTTGTACTCGAGTCTTTGGATATAATTGAGCTCGAGTATTTAACTTATATAGGCCATTGGTCATATGACCTTTCACTATGGTACGTCCTCCTTTTACACTCAAGGTGACTTTACCATCTCCCATTAGCGCATTTCCTCCCTCTTTATCTAATCTCGTGATTGATATGAGGTTGTTGGAAGCACTTGGGACATATAGGACATCGGTAAATTTTGCTCTGATTTGTCGATTGCCGAATGTACTAACGAGTTCAATTGTACCTTTTCCGAGCGCTCTTAGGGACTCTTTTCCTATCCCCAGTACTCGGTGCTCTTCAAGCAGCACATAATCGGTCAATGCCGATCGAATCTTCGTTATATGGGATGATGACCCAGAATCCGCAAACCAATCATACCAGGCAAGTCTCTCAGATTTGTCTCCTCCTACATTTACATTTTCAGTATCTTCCGCTATTTCAGTAAGATCTTCAGCAAGTTTTGATGTACTGGCCATATAGGCCACGTCATCCATGACTTCGTCCTCATATCCCATAGGCACTTCTTGGACTAGCTGTGCTTTGTCCTTTTTCAAGCGCTTTTTGGCGGACGGTCCTTCACCTGCTTTACCACCTCCTTTAGCCCAACAGTCCTTATGCTCATGTCCGGTCTTGCTGCAATTGGAGCATTTCTTGGACCTATGCCTACAATCATCTTCGGTATGTCCTGTCTTCTTACACACCTTGCACTTCTTTATATTTCCGTCTTTCTTCTCATTAAACTTTCGCTTTTTAGCTCCTTTTACCACTATCTTGCTCTCGGTAAATTCCACTTCTCTTTCCTTTCGTCGACGGTCTTCTTCGAGAATCATTGCAACGAGCTCGTGTGACGTCATAGTAGGGTTACTTTGGTGAGTTACGATGAATGTCTCCCAGCTTGGTGGTAGTGATCCCATCAGGATAGTGCGGAAATCTATATCCGGCACCACATTCCCCATTAAATGGAGATTTTCCTGGATCTGTTTAAGCTCGATGATGTGGGCAGGAATATCTTTGGTCTCTGAAGCAAAGGTTCGGTACAACTTGTGCCTCCAGGTGTAGATACCTTGCTGACCTCGAGATTCTTTGATGAGTTTCAGCTGGTCCCACATTTCCTTGGCAGTATTGGCACCTGTAAGGTGAACCATTTGTGTATCGCTTACAAGCAACACTATCACGGTCCTTGCCTTACGATCCTCGGCTTCCCATTTGGCTATAGCGGTAAGCCTGTCAGCTAATACAGGGCTTTGGCCCCTAGCTGGTTTGGTCTTTGTTCCATCTATATAGCCTTCGAGTTCCTTTATCACCAAGAATAGCTTGAACTTTCGTCTTCCAGGGGATCCAATTGTTCTCGCTGAGGTGTTCAATTCGGTAGAGTGAAGATCCAGCAGAGGATTGATCAGACATTTTGATAGATTAGCTCTTGTTTTTGATATTAATAATATGTTTATTTGCGCACGCCAGGGCTCATAACCTCTTGTTTAGAGATATATGAGCAAGAACAAGAGAGAGAACTAATATTCTTGCGCAATAGGAGGTGAGCAATGAGTGTTATTATTATTCAGCATATTCCGTAGTATACTCATTCTATTCTAAAGTCAGATAGTCCGAATCTCCGCTACTTGTCAGTGCACGGATCATGTCGCAGGTATGTTTACTGATTGTTCAGTCGTACCTGCTATAACAACAGATGCAAAGAGGCCGTTGAGTTCAAGAAGCTCCCTATGTAAGCTCTATTCAATAGTCCATCCTTCAGAACCATAATCTTTCAGAAGAAACCAAATCCGAGTCAGCACCGGATATCACCAAAAAAAAACATTCAAACAACCACTCACAAATCAGCCCCCTCAATCTCGATTCTCGACCGATTACTCAAACAGGTCCTGCCATTCACAAGTCTCCCAAGCGCACCCTCTAACACCCTGTGCACCTATATACTGTCAAGCGTTCTAGTCATGTGCATCAGGGAAAACCTCCTTCACAAAATCAAGGTAATTTCACAAACTCGCATGAAAATACTGAGAATTCGGTAAATTATTTGTATTCAAAGGTATTTCAACAAATTTCATTGTAATGCTCAGACAAGTGTTAAATAAGCATGTCGGTCACTGAAGGGGTTTACAAAGAAGGTGGAACAGCACTCCAGAACAGTGCTACTCGTCCACTCACGAGGTGCCGCTACGCCGAAATTAGGTATAAGATGAATGCTCCTACAGATATCTGATATCTCAATGATGCTTGCCAGACGTTCTCCATGACGAATCAAGCGGGCAACTTTGTACAACCCATGGTGTGATTCCGGTTGCTGGAATGGAGTGAACCATTCCACATAGGCAAGGTGGGTGGGTGGTTGTGCAGGTCCAGCGCGGAATAACACATTCGAAGCTTGATTTGTTAGCGTAAAGACGACACGGACTTGCGCAACACGGTAACCTTCAGTGATCGAGTGAGATTAGTGACTAACATGTTCAATGCACCATACAAAACGCACCATCCACGCCTGTTGTCCCGCCGTCCCCTTCGTTGACCAAAACTGTGTCAAAACGCGCGGGGATCATATGCCCTCGCTTGTCCTCTTGTGATGGTTGACAATGGACAGAATCCACGGTGACACTCGAGTCCTGGATCCCCCGAGCATTGATTGAGTTGAATTTGATCCTGTGGAACGTAGCCACAGTATCAAAGGGAATAATGATGTGAGCGGCCTCGCGTTCGAGTTGTGCTGCAGACAAACCAGGTTGATTTCTCCCGACGACGTAACGAGCCAAAGCTTCAGTGAAAAATGTGGCGCCATACTCCCGCACAATGCGGTCCAACTGGACACGCTTGATGGTCGGGTGTTTAGTCATCTTGATTGCGCGACGATAATCCATGTCTGGAGGTATGATTTCTTGCGGGGCAATATCACCAACGAGACGCCATTGGACAAAGTTGTCGTGCCATAGAATCTTCTCCCGTCTTTCGAGCCAGAGTGTCATTTGAGTGTACTCGTCTTTATGGTTGGTAGCCCTATAGGCATCCTTCGTGAGGTCGATGTGTAAATGTTCTGTGTACTCGGTGTTGTAGTTGTCAGTTGTACCATACGTTTTTATCATATGTACATAGTGACGGAAGCCGTGAAGCTTCGGAAGGTTGAAATTCGAGCGGATTCCAAGATCAAGGAAGATGTCCTTATTGTCGTGAAAGCGTGTTAAGGCATCATCGAGAAGTGCCAGTGTTTCGTCCGTATGACAAGGGTATTGCGCAAGGTACAGGAAATCAAGGATGGCACGAACAGCACGAGTAAGGCGAGCATTGTTGAGATTTCCAGGCAACCGTATGCCAATGACAATGCCGAGCAGGAAGCGACAGATTTGATTGTGCTCCGTTCCACTAACACGCGAGAGATTACTGATACCCTTGAGAAACAATCGGATATTATGGTTTGGGGGAAGTCTACGACAACGAGCATCAATTTCGGCTTCGCTATATGCCTCCTTGATCCACTCGATGAGGTGCTTTACAATACCCTGGTAGAGTTGATGTAACACGTCCGGCGTGATGGATTGGAATATATTAGCATGCGGGAGATCCAGCCAGAATGGTTTGTAGATGGGCTTAATGCCGCGCTCCTGGCATGCTTGTCTCCACAAGTCATAGTCCTCATCAACGAGCGACAATGCAGCGACAATTGCCTCGAGGTCTCGCAGCTTGACAGGAACATCAGGACTTCCCAACTCCTCATGCGGGACATCGCATTTTGGGCATTCTCCAGATTTTATCCCAGTTGTCAACAACTGTTCCGGGTAATCGGCGGAATAACATGCGACAATCGGATGTCCTCGACGCACAACTCCATCCCCACTAGCCATAGCAACACCATCCTTGCCGGGGACTCTCAGAGGCTCCAGAATGTGACGCACACAAGCATGAAATAAATTTGTGGCCGTTCGGCGCCTCGCAGCCTTGTTTGTGATATGTTCGAGTTTTGAGGTTGGTAGATAGGCCAGGAGAATCCACGCCCGTCGAGATGGCTTTCGACGGATCTCCTTCGGAATGTTGCCTATTGTCATATAGACAGGATAGGCAGATTTGTTCCTAAACATGGTGACCTGCGTCTTGTCGGAGGAAAGGATGATGGGTATGACTGTTGCGCCAGGTTTCTCTGCTTCGAGTTCTTTCTAAATGATATTGTGGTAAGTTCAATATGAATCAGAACGTTTTTCAAAAGACTCGCCTGCGTGGACCACCACCACTTTCCTGTATGCATATCATGATACATTCGGATTGTTTTGTCAGCATCGACATAATGGCGTTCGGGAGTGTAGTTGAGGTGTTGCGAGAAATCCGGATCTGAATAAAGGGCTTTGACGCACTCCATGACGTCACGCGAGTACACGTCAAATGCTTCGTCTGCAACAATGATTTCTTCACGTTTGAAACGAGGTCGTCGGCATGGTAAGTGTCGGTCAATGATTTGATTGAGTTCACGGGTGTTTCGATACGAAAGACCTAAGGCATCATGAAGCTATAGAAACGTAGTTAAAAAGTTGGCCCATTCATGACCCAAGAAAATGAAGACTCACCCCTTCGACTGCAAGCAGCTCTGAAAAAGCAGTTGAGCCCGATCCACGAAGTTTTGCCCACTTTGCAACCTCGTAGTCTATGCGAGATGCGAAGGGAGCCCAAACATTGTCTGCGCCTTGCAGAGCATTGTTATAAGACTCGAAAGCGGTAGTGCCAGAGTTAAGTATTGGAGCACCTGCATGGCGCCGCGGAAATTTCTCAATAGTGGGCTGGCGACCAAGGGCTTTCTCCGCTTCTTGTCGTTCGGCTGCATGTGATTGTGGCAACATATCTGACTCCTCAAAAACATCAACGTCGATATCCTGCGGTACAGGATCTGCAGGGCGTTCCCACCCATTCTCAACCTCAACCTCTGCATTGTGATCCTCTTCCTCGCCATCAGAATCCAAAGGAGGCTCCGCCGCTGCAACTTCGTCATTATCATCTGGCCATTCCAGATCTTGTTCGTTGTAGTGGCCAAAATAGTCTCCTGTAAATTCCGTTAGATGACGAGGATCAACATTGTCATCTCCATCATCAAGACCGTCAGAATTCTCAACCTCAGGCTCTGACTGAGGAAAAAGACCAGAATGTTGTAATAGGGCTGCGCATGATGGATTCGTGGTCTTGGCTAGGTGATGGGAGTATCCAGCGTGCTCGAAGTTTTTGGTGCAACCTGGGCAAGTGATCATTTTGTTGGCAACAAAACAGGCGGTAGGTAGTGGTGGTAGGTAGGTAGGTAGTGATGGGTAGTAGAGAGACGGTGCAAACCTTACAGCGTGCTATCCAGTGTGAAGATTCACACACTGTGAACCGAGTTTGATTTGTTGCCTGGCAGTACAGGTTTCAAAAAGGTACAGGCTCCCTTCCTTAGCATGGAAGGGTACGAAGACGCGGCCAAAGACGCGGTTGTTTCAAAAAGGTATAGGCTCCCTTCCTTAGCATGGAAGGGTACGAAGACGCGGTTTTTTCAAAAAGGTACAGGCTCCCTTCCTTAGCATGGAAGGGTACGAAGACGCGGCCACACAACACGAATTTACTTGATATTTCAGAACAGGTTAGATTACGGTGACAGCACGGCAACAAACAAACGTACTAAAATGATGGTGGCACACTGTGAACCGAGTTGGATTTGTTGCCTGGCAGTACATGCTTCTGCCTGGACTCTCTGTCCATCAGCATGGGCTACACGTGCCTCAGCTTCTTTGATGATGCGGCGAGCTGAACCTGAGAGGGGAGGAGAGGGAGCACCATTCAAGTTGACGGTTGCAGCTTGAAATTCTGCTAGTAGACGCTCTGCTTGTTTTAGCCATTTCTGTAACCACACGTTAGATGAAAAAAAAACCAACGACCCTAGCGCTGGCACAGCACAGTAAAAAAACAGACCTGAAAATGAGAGTGGCCACCAATAAGTTTTCATAACCGTCTCAACCTTTCCCTTCCCAACTTCAGCTGAAGCAAACACTACTAGTAGTATGCCTCCGAGTCCCCATCTGTCTTCAACGCCGTCAGATATAGCCGCCCACAAGCGGAACGCCCAAAGAAAGGCCCAGGTGGCAAGTCAAGATTCCACTGGCAAAAAAACCGGCAATACAGAAGAGAGTGAGTACATCCATAGGCCAAGAAAAATGCGATGGACTCACAGTCATCACCAAGAACCACTGCAGCGGTCATCCAAAGTAAAGGCCTTAGAGCGAAAAAGTTAGTACAGGCAATTGGAGAAAGCAGTCATTGACACACCTTGTTTCAGTCTGGAATGAGACAACGACCAATACTCGTAAGCGCGCACCCACAGTAACTGCGCTACAATCAGTACCAGCCGCCAAGTTAGCGCGAAAGAATGAGACAACGACCAATACTCGTAAGCGCGCACCCACAGTAACTGCGCTACAATCAGTACCAGCCGCCAAGTTAGCGCGAAAGACACCTGCAGAAAAGTTAGACAATGGTTAGTAGTTGCTTAACAGATCAGTATGAGAGATACTCAACAGCGGATCAAGTCAACGGTCATGGTCAAAGTCAAGGCCGCGATAAGAAAAACAGCAAGCTGCCAAAGTCAGTCGCAGTGTCAATCGAAGATAACGACTCTGTCAGTGAATACGGAGAGAGTGATCATGACACCGACAAATCGGACGATAATGCGGAGGTTCCAGAAGACGATGATGAGGACTTAGTACCCTCCCAGAAGGAACTGATTAAAGAGGTGAGTCGTCACTTAGCTACCCAAAGTTGAGAATGATGAAAAAAATGACGCACCTTTTATTTAAGATTCCCTACATGATGCCTCCTCGTGCAGCTAGATCTGCCAGCGCACTATCGCAAACCAGCAAAACATTGTCGAATAGTGTTCGGATGACATCTAGCGGGGTTTCTGACGAGTCTGAGTCAGAGTTGCAGTTTGCTGACAAAGACACGGAGTCTGCCAGTGACCGCAGTGACAGTCAACGTTCCAAGGCAAGTTATGATTACCGCGAGCCTTCATCACTCACCAACTCGAAACCACAGCCAAGCAAGAAGAAGAAGAAGAAAAGGAGCAAAGTAGCAGAAGCACGTCAAGAAATTGAGGTGATGTGTTCTACTCTACTACGCTCCCATCACTCTGTCTTACTAATGAATATACTGTTTTCTAGAGGCCCAAATTCGCAGAGTCGCGGCAGCTAACAGACGAGGCACTGCCAGCCTCCGCCGATAAGGAGTTGTCTGAACACTCCTTTACATGGCCTATATTCACAGATCTAGTCTACTCAGCCGATAGCTCGATCAACCTCAAGGCTCAGAATACTCGGATTCAGCAGGTGTTGAAGACTGCCGTCTTTGAACTCAAGAAAGCCTCTATCTTCGACAACGCATTTCCCAACATCACTCAGAAGCGCAAGATGGCTCTCGATGCAGTTTATAATGCTGCCGGGAAGCATAAGGAATATGCGATAGCAAAGAGGATCAAGCATGACTTTGATTATGCGGTGGCTCTCGCTGGAGTGGTATGTACACTTCTTGTATGTTACTGGACATCACTGACATCCTCACAAGCCGGAGGGACGGCTTAGTTCCTTCCGTACTAATCTCAAGAAACTCGCGCATCAAATTGTGGTCTCTCGTTTTGGACTCAAGAAAGGCTGCGGTGACGAGGTAGACGACCTCATCAAGGGTCACAAGTATATTTTCCCAACCGACGCCAAGGTCTGTTCATTTTTTCGTTATCTATCTCTTCATTTATCTTATTCTTATCCACCACCCAGGGTAAGGTCCTTGGGGACCAACCGTTTTGTGACGAGTCTATGGTTGACTCCATCCGTTTATCTTTTTTCGATGGTGAGAACTCAATTGGTGTCCAGTCCTGTGACGATTTTGTCTCGGTCTTGGATGGAAACAACGAGCCCGAGCTACCTGTTGCTATGGTGTGTTTGATTGCAACGCTTGTAGGTGCCGCTCTTGATAATGTTTACTCTGTTTGCTCACTACATAATGTTCTCTGCAGATTTACTCGATATTGAAGGATTGGAGCAGCGGGAACCCACCCTCAGGCGCACAAGTCAAATCATTCAATTCCTCCTTCCACATCAGTGTTTACAACGCTCACCAAGCGACTCTCACACGCATCTTTAACGGTAGTCGAAAGAAGTACCATGTACTGATGGCGCGTCTCTACAAGGCAGTCAGGTATGTCTTGCTCACGCGCTATTTGTTATCGTCGTGTACTCTAACTAATTCAACATTAGTGCAGTAGAAAGCTCAGAGCCCGCTGGTTCATTGGACGCCGCTTGTGATTACCTTGATCTTGATGCAATGGGTGAAGATTAATCAACCTTCCGAGTCATTTGTACATACTGGTGCTTTTTCGAGTCTGCTGATCTTTTTGCCGTCTTTCGGTTGTGATATTCTCGTTTAATTCTAATATATTTGATGTTCGTGTGTCTTCACATTGTTTGAATTCAAGATAATTCAAGATAATCAATCAGCAAATTCAAAGGATTTCAAAGGAATTCAAAGGAATTTCGACTGGAGTTGAATAATCTCGTTTACTTTTATTTCAGCGGAATTCAGAGGAATTCTCTGAAATTACCTTGATTTCGTGAAGGAGGTTTTCCCTGATGTGAATCATCATACCTATCGTCGTTGACCGTGCTGTACACTGTTCCCTTATCGTCACGCGCACAAATGCTCACTAGTACCATGCACGGTGAGTACGAGGTGTACTATAGGACGAAGTTCTCAACACATTAATGTTGTTCTTTCTATCCGTATAAGATGACCATGCCACCATTTCCCAGTAAATCAAATTCCAAAAAAACCTGAGCGGCTGAGCCTTTGATGCCTCACTGACAATCACATCAGACCTTTTATTTGTCTAGACATCAGTGAAACCTTTCAGTTGCGTCTGTGCTGGGTGCAGATTCAGATCACGAATCCAACTTTGTGATAGAAGTATTTGAACTTGCTTTTCAGAGCTGTCATTAATCTATTGGAGAATGATGAATATCATCATCGACGAGAAGCCATCCAAGGCGCCCCAGGCCGAGGTCTAGTTACAAGTGAAAGGAGTACATAGATGACATTGCGAATTAGGGGGCGGGATCCCGAGGGAAATGACTCCAGGCTTCAAGCTTCAAGGATCAACGGTGCGGCCGAGGAAGATAGATTGTCGAAGTCTGGCGATAGCAGTAGCATGGGCAATATAGGCACAATTACAATTACAAAAGAACAGCCCTATGACGAAAGGGTATGACGTTCTTTCATTACATATACTACGGAGTGCGTGGATGGATTCCATATTCATGACGACAAGAAGCAGATGAGGGTTGTGATTTGAAGTACAATGCGGTAGCCGTTGGGTCCAGGTAAGAACGCTTGAAAGGAATATCAACTTAATGATTGTTTCCTAGTGTCAACCTCAAAGTGTTGGGCTTTCGTACAAAATCCGCGAACAAACGGCCTTTGAGGAAAAGGAGGCACCCATTTCTGAACAGCTGGTGCATAATTCTTATGTCGACGAGACAGCAGCAGTCTCGACGATTAGTAATTCCTCAATGCCCAATTGGACGCGAGGGTCAATTCCACTGGTGCGTAGAACTATTTCATGGTTTATGTCCTCCAAGAGCGAATTGATTCGATCTATACAAATGGTGGGAATGAAATAAAACACAACAACGACCAATGCTTACCGTCGATGTTAGTGGGGAATGCGGACCTGCGGCGTCTGATCCAGACAAGCAATTTGAAGTAAGCCGCCTTGTAAGGCACGTGTTCCTTTGAACAGAGCATGATCAGGGACACGTCCATCCTCTGTCTAAGCGTCCAGCGTGCAACCTTCGTTGCCAAGAGGCCATCAGTGAGAGTGTTTGCCAGAATTGAAATTATTTTACCTCCGTCAGAGTGATGATCTGCATGAATATAACATCATCAGTTGACTATACGAGATGATTAACAAGGAAACAAGACCTTTTCCCCGTAGGGCTGCAAATCGCAGTCTTCCAAGTGATCGAATTTCATTATTTCGTTCGTAGCATATCGAAAATGGTGTAGAGTGCTCAGACGTGCAGCCAGACTTCCGTCGGAGACTGCTCGATCGAGTTTACGGAAGTTGTTAGACATGAGGATTCACAATAGAAAGTAGATATGAGGATATAGAGAGATGGAAAGAGGTGGGAGGAAGAGAAACACTGCCAGCACGAAATATATAGTGCTTATATCCTTTAAGTTGAGATCACAACTTTCAGAGGCGCTTGCCACAGGTCATATAAGTACATCAAAAGAACAAACATAAATATCACCGCATAGCTACGGTACATTCCATGAGCTCTGGTAGTAAAGGGTCTTTGTGGTGTGATGATCGTCCTTTGTTTACTTCACCACGTTTGGCATGTCATCGTAGCAGTTACTTAAATTGGAAATACACGATGTGGGTGGTCAAGGAACAGCGGCGTGTGCGTCTGGCAACGGAGTATTCACCGTGACCAAGGTGAAAACGGCCTACTTTGGGGGGTTCCTAAAACAAAGGTTCTATGGACATATGCCACTCAAACCAGGAGACTTTGCAAAGCAATTCTATAGAAACGTGAGCCAATAACGCTGAAACCAGGACAGCAAAACCCACTAAACAACTTGAATGTAATAGGTGAGTGGATTCCGATGATACCTCCACCAACGTTGTTTGGATACTTGACCTCCGAATGAGGAACTGTTTCTGTGTGCATCTTCTCAAGTGTCATCCGGGTTGGTGGGATCGGCATTTCACGGCGTACCAATGGGACGCAATCGAGCGACGCGCCTTTGTCAGGTATTCTGTCCCAAGTGGCATCGACTTATGGCAAACTTGAAAGAGGGCCGTCTACGTTTGAAAGTTCCAGTCTTTGCTCTGTGGAACAGGTTACAGTATAAGAGTCCTTTCGAAAATCAAGTGCTGTGACAGTGAAAGATAACTCAACTGAACATGAAGAAGGTGTAGTGGCCAGTCCTCACTAGCTCGAAATCGAATGTGATACAGTGGTTTATATTAGGGAGAATCCATAAATCTTGCTGGATCCCTCTTGACCCCAGGAATTTGGTGGTGAATATTTGAATGAGGGTTATTATAACGGTTATTGGGATCCAGAATCATCGGTATCGTGTTGTAATCACGTGTTGGAAATAGTGCGCCAGTGGCAGAATTATAATACCGCCGCATCTCAGCAAGTCATCTCAGTTCATCATTTGCAACTGTGATACGCTGGCCTCCCTCCTTCACTCGTCCAGCATATCCATGATCATTAATTGAATATCTTACCAATCACAGATACCCTGGATATGAAGCAAAAAAAAAGCGCGAACAAGAGCCACCATCGCCCTGGGCCGTATACCTCCGCCCTAGTTACCTCAGTCTCACAGGACTGCTGATGTCGGTAAGCACCCTCAGATATGTAGGAAATCCTACCGAGTCATTCTTACGCATGTCTAGGGTACCGTGATTTTCATCCGCCCCGCCTAGGACAGGATATCTTGTCTGACAAACATATAAATGACGGATTCTTGTTACTGCTTCCCGTGCCTGTAAGCTTGAGATTGATCGATGCTGTTTAATGGCTGATGATGATTAGGATGAGCACCAAAGCGCTGCAGTCATATTTCTACAGCAGGATGCACAGGGTGGCCGCATGTTCGATCAGAGCGTGCTTGCAGACCTCGAGCACCCATGAATGATATCTTTACTTGGAAGGAAAATAGTGCGGTTTCTATGCAGTACGCCCAATATGTCGGTACTGAACTTGTTCCAAGGGTTTCATAGGTCATCAACATTCAAGATTCCCTCACGAGTGACCATGAGCGATTGAGAGCGATAATTCAACGGATTCTGATACTCATACCACTGCAGGCACGATACAGTGCACAACGAAGGTCACAACCTGCGACGCGAACATCAGGTTGAATATTGACTACCGTTTTTGTGTTGAACCCAGAACCCAACTTTGCCGGTTGC
The DNA here is from genome assembly GCF_016647785.1 of Suillus fuscotomentosus. NCBI lineage: Eukaryota > Fungi > Basidiomycota > Agaricomycetes > Boletales > Suillaceae > Suillus > Suillus fuscotomentosus. The sequence continues at coordinate 766,190 of NW_024539522.1, forward strand.
AACGCGCAAGCAACGTTGTGCAGCGCTCATTATGAAATGAAATTGAACTTGTTTGTTCTTCCTGGACAAGTCTGAATTCAGAACCATACACCTCCAATGATTCGTATTTGATCGGGATATGTTGACCCCTACCTCCCCAAAAGTCTATATTTCCCGCACTACCATGTGACACACCAAGATTGTGCTGTTTGTTGTTAGTAGGCAGACCGCGACAGTTTTTGTCATCGAGACTCAGGCAACCGTCAAGCTTTCAAAATTTCAAGTTTCGATAGGCCATTAATTTAGACAGCACGTGCTAACCTTATGTGCTTCGAAAGTTATCCGGAAGGCTGGCCGAATCATTGATCTGGCAGCACTTAAATGCGGTACCCTTCTTCCACGATGATGATCCAAAAGTGTTACCCGTCATGCAAGCACATCAACAGTGATTGGAGGTTGTGTTGCGATACATGATTGTGCAAGAACATGGCTCGTGCATTTGTCGTTGACTAGTAGAGAGTAGACATCTTAGCGTCGGTGCATGTATATGACGTCATCTTGCTCAAGCGCTGAAACCTTGCGCCATAACTTCAAGACTGACACAGTGTCCTTCATCAATTCTATCAAGTGAGTAGTACTGGTCAAATTGTCAGTTTCATATAGTATGACGTGTCCGCTCCTTCAAACAATATGGCTCTCGAACATGCATATTATGAACACTAGTACTACTACACGTGCTAAGCGCTAAGTCACGGTAACATAATAACACGTTGATAACACGAACCCTAAGTCCAAGGCTCTTCTATATAAGCTCAACTTCGGCATGTAACGCACTAGCACCCAACTTCCTTACGAACACCGTCTCCGTCTGCAACGTAGCCAAATATTGGCATGACCTGTCTTGTGCCTGAAGAGCTTCAGATTTTTCCTCTAACGTGCCTTATTTGAAAATCAAATGTGTTTTGGGACTCTTGGCTCATCATATTTTGCAGCGATGCCGCCACTGACTTCACACCTCAACTTTCTGATCCTGAGAAGCTTGGAACTTCGTGTGGATCTGGGTCCTTTGGTGAGGTTTTTCAGGGTATTGTCGAGACAAGTAATGGCAAAGTGAAGGTCTGTCCGAGTCAGATCAACCCGAGTTCATCATCCGTCCATCTAATGAATGACCATCATCAGGTCGCAGTGAAGGTATTCAAGATTGATCCTTCGAGAGCTACGGACAAAATTGAAAATGTCAGTTGTCTGGGTTCAAATTTTACTTCGCTGAATGGTCTATGTAGGCAATACGTCGAGAACTCAAAGTGTGGCTTAGACTGAAACACCAGACCATCGTTCCGCTACTTGGCTTCGCATACGTTAATTCCTCATCCAAGTTCCCAGCTCTCGTCTCCCAATGGATGCCATCTGGAACGTTATCCGTCTACCTCAAAGAAGCTACCACCATTACTGCTTTTGCTAAAGTTGCATTGGTGAGTTCTCTTCTCAACATTACATCGAACAAGAATTCATGCTACTAGGTCAAGGGTGTTGCTGCTGGCCTCGATTATCGTTTGTGGATTTCTATCATGTCTTCCATTTCGTTCTTGACGCCTATTCAGTCCAATCAACGAATGTTGTTCACGGGGACCTTCACCCCGTATGTACGGTCGTCTCTTTGCGGATCCTACACTCATCCCCAGGCCTCAGGGAAATGTCCTCATAGATGCTTCGGGTAATCCATGCCTAACTGATTTCGGCCTTGCAACAATCGAAGGAGAAGCAGATTTGCAGTTGAATCCGACCACCGTCGCACGCATTTTCGATTCTCGATGGCGGGCGCCTGAAGTCCTTGGACTGGAATGTAATCCTCAAAAACCGACTTTCATGAGTGATATCTATTCTTTCGGTGGTATCATGTTATATGTACGATCTCTCTGTTTTTGCAGCTCTATCCTAAGTTTTCTCATCTCAGATTGTCTCGGGGGATATACCATGGAAAGAGAAGCAACATGTTCAAATCTGCGTCGCGCTATCGAATAAAGTCTTACACGCACGTCCCAAAAACATCCTCGACAATCACTGGAACTTGATTCAGAAATGCTGGTCATGGGAAGCGGGTCATCGCCCGAGCGCCACGAAAGTTCTTCAATATATCGACCAGTTTAAGGTTCCCGCCGGTCAGGGGCTGGTGGACCTGACGGGTCAGATCATTGGTCCAATAGCCGACGTTGTCGCTGCAGGTGATTTCGGAATGGCTTACAAATGTGAATGGACACGACCGACAGGTCCTATGAAGGTCTGGGCAATGCTAGTACACATTGCTGATATATTTATTGATCATCGCGCTGCAGGTTGCAGTAATAGTCATCAAGGTTCACGTATTAGAGCTATATTTACAGGTGTGAATTTGCTAAGTCTGCTGTTATGCGCAGCTTATCGTTGATTTGATAGAGCTTTCGACAGGTGGCTGAGAACTGTGCTGTCCTCATGCACGACAACATCGTTCCTGTGTTTGGGATGACAGAAGAATTTGGGTCATCTCCAGCTTTGGTTCTTCCATGGTTCCAGACCGGTACACTGCTCTGTCTCATCGCGGGACAGGGTGCTGCGTTGAACATCAGGCCGAGGCTAAATTTAGTGAGTCGCCTGTTTAGGTATAACTTCTGTATCTTAACTTAGTTTTCGTGCCGTTAGCTTCATGGCGTGATCTCTGGCCTTTGCTATCGTTCGTCTTTCATTCGTTCAAAGCTTGATTCCACTGATATGGTTGCCATTATTAGTTCATGAGTTGGGGGTGGTACATGGGGACATCACGAGTGTTCGTTCATCTTTTTGACGTGAAACTTTTCTGACGGCGAGTTTCAGTCTAACATTCTGGTTGACGTCAAGGAAGGAGAATATGTAGCGCGTTTAACAGGCTTCAGTCTGGCAACAATCTTCAGTGGCCGTTCAAGGGACCACACAATCAGATCAAATGATGGTACCATCAGGTGGACCGCGCCTGAGTTGCTGAAGGTACATGACCAACCTATTAACAGTGCACCGACCGCGCAAAGTGACATATATTCATTTGGTCGCGTCATGTTTCATGTGAGATTTATAGATCCCGAATACTCCGCACCTCTGACGTGATCGCCTGTGCGCAGGTGTTAGCACTGGTCATTCCTTGGAATGATATAAATGACATTGTAGTTCTTCAAAGAATTCTCGGAGGAGAAGACATTCCTCGTCCTGCGACACCCGATATGACAACAGCACGCTGGAATGAGATTGCGCAGTGTTGGTCGCCTGATGTATCTGCTCGTCCTTCTGCCACAATGGTCACGAGCTTCTTGAGGAGCGAACTAGAAAATTTGACGAGTAACGTATGTTTATGGGTAGTCTCTTCGCGCGGGACCAGATCCTCACGTTCTCTCACAGGATATCTCCGCTGGCGAAATGAGAGAAAGTCATTCAAATGCAATGTTTGAGGCAGAACAAGGAAATACATCCATCAATACATCCATCAATACCTCCAAATCCAAGGCCAAGCAAAATGGAAGGGGTCAACGTATTTCGGCAGACGATCTTTTCACGCTCTCAGGCTCCCAAAGAGGACTTCCCCCGGGGAGAACAGTGACTACTACGGCAGCGCGTTCCGACACTATCTATGATGACCCCGGAATACAACTGGTAGCAGAAAATCTGACAGGTCAGATCTTCGGTGGAATAAATGACTATGTTGCCAGTGGTGCATTCGCAAACATTTACAGATGTGAATGGAGACAACCGTCGGGCCCCGTCAAAAAGGTCTGGCCAGTGGGCAGTGCTGGCGTCACTTGCTGATTAGCCTGTCCATTATCGCACTATAGGTCGCAGTAAAAACCTTCAGGTACCAAATGGATCCCGCCTCAGAGCAGGACTTAAGAGTAAGGGTCAAATTTTTTCTGTTCTGAACACTGTTTTATGTGGATTCGCTAGAGGTTTCGACGAGCAACTGGAATATGGGCACACCTCGTCCATAACAATATTGTCGCATTTTATGGAACGGCAGAGGGGTTCGGACCAACCACAGCCCTTGTCTCCCAGTGGTTTCCGGACGGCACGCTGTCCCATCTGATCAGAGAACAGGGTGCTACATTGACCATCAAGTCTAAATTGAAGCTGGTAACTTAGACCTGTTTAGCTGCAATGAACCTCAACTGAATTATCCGTATTCACTAGCTTCACGGCATAGCATCTGGGCTCTACTATAGTTTGTATTTCCTTCATGGTCGTCTTGTTTCGATTAATAAATTGGCCGTTAGTTCACTCATTTTCCGTTGTTCACGGTGACATTACGAGCGTGAGCCCATCCTTTCTACATTCAATTGCTCTCACTAAACAACGTAGTCTAACGTTTTGGTAGATCTCAAAGAAGGAGAATATAAGGCTTGCCTAACAGACTTCGGTTTGTCAAATGTCCTCCACGGACGTTTAAAAATGTACGAAATTGAAGGATCAACTGTTCGGCCTGGTGCAATCAGGTGGACTGCGCCTGAGTTGCTCGGGTCACGTGATTCCCCTTCCGATATCAGACCGACCACGCAGAATGACATGTATTCCTTTGGTCGTGTCATGTTCCATGTAAGTGTAAGCGTGTCAAGTTCTCAAATTTACATTTAATGTGTCATTCATCCCAGTTGTTAACTCTGATTGCTCCTTGGCATGACATTGTCGAGTACAAAGTCCTTCAAAAAATCCAAAATGGAGAGGATGTCCCGCGTCCTGAGGTATCCGAAGCGACATCTGACGTCACAGACGCCCGCTGGGGTCATATCGAGCAGTGTTGGTCAATTGATCCACCTGCTCGTCCATGTGCCCTAACGGCTATGAACTTCATAACAGGGGAGCTAGAGGCTTTGAAACAGGATGTAAGCTCATGACTTATCTGGTCATGTAGGAGTAGAATTTCTGACCCTGATAGAACGTCCTTGTTGACGGGGTACAAGAAAGTCATCAAGATCCATACTTGGCCACGGAGCAGGTATGAACTCGTTAGCTGGTAGTTGAAGTAATTCGGTTTAAACGTTTCATCAACCAGGCTAGGATTTCGACCGTATTGTCGTTCCAGTCTTCCTCGCGAACCCTTGTTCCGTCACGCTATACCGCACCCTCTAATCCTCTAGCATACAATCTCTCCTCTTCAGTCTCATGGCTGGTGAGCGTCCACTGGTGCATTGTTTTTATGTGTACTGATCCTTCCACGCGATCAAGTCACTTGGTGGTCCTTTGAATGTGTTGCTTTTCGGAGAGACTGGAGTTGGGAAAAGCGCCATCATCAATTTGATCACGGGACGCGACGTTGCACAGATGTCGCCAGACGCAGCAACCTGCACATTGCAGTATACTCCTCACGAAGTCAGTCTTGCAGATCGCCGATTCAAACTTTGGGAAGCTTCCTCAATCGAATCAACGAGTCTTTTCCAGGCCCTTCTTGCAAAATCGCGCCTGAGAAAGGCGTACAAGAAGCTCTACAGAGATGATGGAACCTACCTTTTTTTGTATTGCATAAGGAGATCGAGGGCCCAGAGAGCACTGATCAAGGATTATAAATTCTTCACTGACATCGTTGGTTCTACGGGCACTGGGACAGGTGGCGTACCGGTCGCCGCTGTGGTTACCTGCTTGGAAGATTATCCTACGGACATGGATGTGTGGTGGACGAAAAACCAGGACAACCTAGAACGCCTCGGAATGCGGTTCTCCGCACACGGTTGTATCACTTCTCTCCCTGACGATCCAACATCCTCACCCGCAATGCGCGCACGTCGACAGCGATCAGAACAAGTTATTCGCCGTCTTATTTATGAGTCCTACAGAACAGGTATCGAAACACTTCGCAGTTCCAGTCCAGCTTTGACTAGATGAAAAGCTGTCAAGCTTGCCTGCACAATACGGTTCTTGAATGTTAGCTTCTGTAGGGCTGGGCCACTACACGTAATACTTCGAGATAACTCTCCAGCTCATTCATAGTCGGTACCCTATCATTGCTTGAATCTACCCATGTTTGCCACTACATATAATTTACTGCAAAGCAAATACAAAGTATGTAAAACGCACGCCCACAACAGACCGAGATCCCGGATCAACATCAGAGCAACAATGCAAGAAACCGTGTTTGACTACGAAATTTGAATCAGACATCCGACCGAGTAATATCAATATACAGCACCACGGCAGGTCTGCGTGTATCGAACAAATCGAAAATCGAAGTCACAAGTCATGTTATTGCAAAATGCATGTCAATGATCAGAGAAAGATGTCGGTGATGTGTCGTAGCAGGGGTTGTCAGAAGTAAGGTGGTTAGAAACATGATAATGGGAAAAGGGAAGGGACAGGAATGAAAAGGAAAAGGAACACGACGAAGAACAGAGGCGGGAATCGGAGAGAAAAGAGAAAACTCTAGAGGAAACTCTTCCTTTTCTTCTTCTTGTCTTCCTTCTTCAAAGCAATCTCAACATGCGACTCATCCACGCTCTCCCTAGCGCTTCCAGTAGGAGGCGTAGACGCACTCCCACCCGCAGTTCCGGTACCACTCCCACTGCTCGCCAGACTCACGTCTCGTACGTGAGTGTCCCGGCGTAAAACCCCAGGCAGTTTCGGAGCTTTACCGCTAAGACTTATCTTCCTCGCAAGTCTCTGGATATTGTGCGTCGAGAGGGCTCTCCTAGGTTCAGGCGAAGTCGCCCGCGGAGGCGTGGTCGCTTTCGCATCAAACGTAACATTCGCGCCATGCACATGCGCAGGTATGGCTGAACGCTCTGGATGGCTGTGAGTAGAAGGTGAGTCGGACATGGATACCGTCGTCGGGAACGTTTGGAGTAGGTCCTCAGAGATGGGGAATGATATCGGTGCGCTTGGTTTGGCTGGTAGGGATACTGGGACGACCTGGGGAGAATCGACGGCGACAGGCTCTTCGACTGCTGTGCTCCGGGTTTCAGATTCGGGTACGTCTACAACAGGGGCATCGTCATCGGCATCGTATCCAGCTGGAGCTTTGGGATCTTCGGACGCGCTGATCTGGTCTGCCCACATGGATGCAAAGAGGCCATTGAGTTCAAGAAGCTCCCTATGTGAGCCCTGTTCAACGATCCGTCCATCCTTGAGAACCATAATTCTTCAAAAGAAAACAAATCAGCACCGCATCACCAAGAAAGCACACTCAAGAAAACCACTCACACATCAGCCCCCTTAATCGTACTCAACCGATGTGCAATACTCAAACAACTCCTGCCATTTACAAGTCTCCCAAGCGCACCCTCCAACACCCCGCGCTCTGTCGCACTGTCCAACGCACTAGTAGCCTCATCCAAGAGCAACACCTTCGGGTTCTTCACCATAGTCCTGGCAATCGCCACCCGTTGCTTCTCACCACCGCTCAGCCTCACGCCCCTCTCCCCGACCTTCGTCTCATATCCCTCTGGGAAACTCATGATACGGTCATGCATCTGAGCAGCTTGGGCGCTTGAGATGATGGTGCTTTCATCAGGGGGAGTGGTGGATGGTTGGCCATAAGCGATGTTATACCCGATGCTGGCATTGAAGAGTACGGGGTCTTGGGGTACGACGCCCATTGCGCGACGCAGGCTTGAAAGCGTCACTGTGCGGATGTCTTGACCGTCAATTAGGATACGTCCTGAGCCGGGTTGGAGGTCGTAGAAGCGGTAGAGGAGGCGCAGGATGGTGCTTTTGCCTGCTCCGCTTTCGCCGACAAGGGCTACGCGCCCGCCGCGGGGAACTTTGAAGGAGATATTGTGCAGTGCGGAAGTTTGGTCATCGTAGGAGAAGGATACGTTATCTGTGTTACGTTAAGATGAATTCATGGAAACTTGGAGTAAGGGCTACGCACCAAATTCAACTTCACCGTTCGAGACCACCAATTCCTTAGCATCAGGTGCATCAACCACTTCAGTGGGCTCATTGAGAAGGTGAAGCAATTTCTCGGTATCGATGAGGCTTTGGTTGATTGCACGGTATACGCCGCCGAGGTTCGACAGAGGGAAATAGAGCTGATATGGATGGCATCGGCGTGATTGTGATTAGAAGACGTCAGCTTAATACGACACGAAAGAGATAAGATACCCACCTGCGCATAATAAGTGATGAACACCACAAAGTCGCTAGTATTACTCTGTCCCCTTGTGATGCGCGACGCGACGATCAAGGAACCGACCAGAAGACCAGAGGTGATGATGAGCGTTTGCACGAGGTTCAGGAGGTTGAGAGATACTACAGGTGTGATCAGCATTTGCGTTCGCCATTGAAATGAAACTTTGAAAATGAAAAACAACTTGGAAGCGAGACGCGATTTTGGAAATGAGATGAGGCAAAAACACTCACGAACAACCCTCTTCTCCAAACTCTGATACTCCTCGATAGCCTCCGTATATCTCTGCGCCTCATACTCCTCCCCACCGAAATACTTGACAGTCTCATAATTGAGGAGACAATCCGTATGGATCCCACGCATGTTCTGAGCAGGCAAAGAGTCAAGATCCTCTCCATAGACAATGAATAGCACTGAACACTCACCACATCCCGCTCATTCATCAGTCTCCGTATCCTAGTCCTATACCTCGTGAGCACGACGCTCGCCCAGATATAACTCCCCATCACGACTCCAACCACAGCGCCCAACGCAGGTTCGAACTTGACGACAAACACAACGAGCGCAACACATATATCCACGAGTGCAGGAACCACTGTGAACCCAATAAGCTCGCCAACGCGGTTTATTGCGCTTCCTCTATCGAGAATACGGAGCAGCTCGCCAGTCTTGCGTTTTGTGTGCCAGCTGAGAGAAAGAGCCAGGACATGGTTGAATGAGAGCATCGACATGCTGCGGTCGCTGTATTGCATGAGTGGGATCCAGAGTGCATCGCGGAAAGCTGCGAGACCGCCTGAAGAAGCAAGGAAGCGGAGCACGACGTAGGCAATTAGGTACGGCCATGGGCTTGAACCAAATGCAGGGAATGGAGCTACGCCTGGTGTGTCGAATGTGGTGATGAGTGCGCCAAGTACGAAAGGAAGAAAGGCGTTGACTACGCGTCCTAGAACAAGGATGAAGAAACAGGCCAACTGCAGAACTATCAGTTTGAGTGATGAAAATGCAAGGGAGGTACGTACTGCGATGAATTGCAGCTTTGGATAGCGGGAAGGCCAGAGATGAGGCGCGATGCGAGATAGACGAGAGAAGAGTTCGCGCCATGAGGGATCGACAGCTACTTCGCGTGGGGTTGTCTGTGGAAACGTTAGGTTGCGTTACACTAGATTGACAGCTCTGCTGACCTTATTTGGCTCTCGTACACCTGGAACTGGGGACGCGCAGCGGGTGGTAGGACCGCTTCTGGATGTAAAAGTGCCATATTTGGCGGTACTACTGGGACCGTCAGGGTCGGTATCTTCTGGTTGCAGCAATAATGATTGATGAGGAACGTGTTGCGATATAAGAGGAGCGGTCTCATCAACTTCTTCTGTGTAACCATGTGATTGGGCAGAAAGGTAAACGACACGAGGGAAAAAGAGTGCCACGAGGAGAGGAAGGAGTGCAAGTACACGTGCAAGAGGCAGGACACCATGCAAAAGATTGGGTACACATGACCGGATAGGCGATGTGCAAATATGATGCAAGTCTGAATTTAATTGATTGATAGAGTTAATGAATTGAAATGATAAGCGAGTAGGAACGAACCTATTCTCATCAAGGAGAGGACGACCTGGACGATGTCAAGTGCGAGAGCGATAGCTACTGCGACCTTAACTCGACGTCGATTCCAAATCCCGTCATCGCGTGTGTCCTTCCATGCGCCTAGAGCTGCCAAGCCGGCATACGCTAGCAAACCCAAAACACTTGCAATTTCGATGCCAGTGCCTTTAAGCCAAACTTTGTTAAGGACAACAGAGACGACGTATGCAAGACCATCTGCTAAGAAAGTGAAAGCGCTGATGCTGAGAAAAACAAGAATGAGTGTTCTCCGTGGGACGCGAGATGCAACGACGACGGGTGTTATTGGACTTTGAGTTTGGTGATCAAGGCGCTTAGAAGATATGAGGGAGAGGGTAGCTAGGAAGACGACGGCGGGAGAGGCGACGCGCGCACCGAGTAGCACGGCGGTGGTAATGGGGACGGGTAGCATGATCATCGTCCAAGAATCAAAACCTAGCAGGGAGGCCTGCCACCGATTTTTTTTTTTGATGGACAGTCGGGTTTTGATATAAGCTTGTGGCTGTGCTTAGTACTAAACTGTTGTGAAATCACAACGCGTTAGGCACGCCGCACGCGAGTACACGGAACTAAACGTCAACGAGGGGACTGGCACAGGCGACGACCAGGCTTCAACTGGCGATGTTAAAGGTTAGTAGTGATAAAGTTAAGTGACGCTCAACCAAAATATACGTGGTTGGACAAGCCCGGGCATCAGCTCGGGCAAGAAATTCGATTATCTGTGGTCTGACACGTGGCAAGTAACCCTGCCTCACCTCCTCCGCATTTCATTCATTTGTCATAGCCGATTACTAGGCCTGCTGCGCATACGGTACAAATAGTACGTCCAAGCTGTTTCCATTCCACCCTTTCACATCGAACACGCGGATCATGTCTCCTATTAATCCCAACGTTGTTCATGAATGTCAGCGCTCTCCATGCGCTAACAGCGAGGCGGCTGACCTCTCTTGTTAAATCGTCTTTGACGGTTTTGCCATGTCTCAAAACGTATAATACCTCTCCGTTCAAAGTTCTGTCATTGTCTTGCGATAACAACCAACCCCTTTCGGGCTCGACTGCGCCCCAGCATGCCAAGACCGGTTCAGTCCCCGAGGTCGTCGTGTACAACAACCCCCAACTACGTTACCCCACCCGATGCTGTAAGTCTTTCCGTGACTCATCTAGCACAGGCCTATGCAGCCGAAGTCAAAGCCAACGGGGTACAAGTATAATTATCACCTCATCCTCGCACACCCGTCGGTTACACATCATATCCACCCTGTTCGCACGCAATTCGCCCGCGCGCATCTTTACAGGTCTACAGGAAGCCCTCCTAGTATGTCACTTCGATGACTTTGGAAGTTTTATCATCGTGGTATCTTGTTCATTCTGGCGCAGGCCAAGCCGAAATCAACCCAACGGGTCTGCGATTCTTGTCGGCCGAGCATCATATCCGTATGAAGGGAACAATCCGGTTTTTTTTCTGCTTCTCCCCTTCTACTCATGCATTCAGCCGGCGTTTAAATGTTTTGAAATATCTTTTTGTGCTCAGATTTCATTATCACTTTCGAAGCACAGTATCTACCTCGCCGATCCACGTGACCTCTCGTAATTCCACTGCACGTTACCAATTGACGTTACTCGGATACTCAATGCCGATCCACGTATGCCCCCCTACTAGGGACTGGGTTCCCTTGCTTACCTACTCACTCCGCCTCCATATCTACCTGTGCCGAATCGCCACTCTACTCCCCCGCCGCCTCATGCCTCACCCCAACCCCTAAATCCAAATCTTACTCGCTCACTAACTCCGAGCCCCAAACCACACATACAATCACATGAATCAATCAACACTACTATAGAATTTGCCATCACCATACCAACCAAGCAACCAACCTGGCAGTACCTCGGTCATGACATTAACGATCCATTGTACACCTCGGGCTCATCCCCCATGCCCGAATTCATTTTACTGTCGAATCGGATATGCAATGTGTAACTAGATCTCATCGTACATTTTGAATTGGATGCCGGATGACATCATTCATGGTTCTGTGTCAATCTCATTGATTGACTAGACTACTATGTTTGCGTGGTAGGCCAAGGTATTGTCGGAGCGTCGGTGTGAGTGCTAATGTGGTAACCTAGGTGAGTACTCGGTGAGAGTGGTTTGATATTTTGACGAATATGAGCTTGCAGGAAGTGCGATAAATCATTGCCACGCTCTGACATTTTCCAACACCTACTCAAAATTTACTTCACACACTTGACTGCTTCCTGGTTTACCCCAATAAGACTTCACGTTACACGGGCACTTTGTAAGCAATCTATTGTCGAACCTGCACTAGTATAGTGCGAGCACTCAATTCCAACACAATGGATGCCGGACGCTGACATCATTCATGGTTCTGCGTCAATCTTGCTGATGCCAATCGGGGGCCGGTTCTCCTGTACGCATACAGGAGCAGCATTTGCAGAAAAGTCGGTGAGTGAGTACCCTATTGATGTTTGATGTGATATCGACTTCAATCAAAGTCGTTCGGGCGCACTGATTTAGAACAGAACGTTATAGTCCAGTTTCGTCTCTGCAGGAGTACGGTTCGGAAACGGCCGTACACGGATGATAATTGTGACTAAGTGGGTTTGGCGTTCGGCCCATACTGAAGGCTGGCCGAACCTGGGAGATGAAGCTTCCTGTTTCCCCAGTAGTCCAACCTGTAAACCACCGCTGGTGGGTCATGAGAATGCAGCTGGTCAGGTATAAACATGGCTGCAGTCGTGCACGGACCATTTACTCCCACTAGCTTTGTATAAAGGCTCAGTGGTATTCTCCTGGCCTCCAAACAGAACGAGAAGAACGGCGCGGTAGGGGTAGCCCCCTGACACTAAGTTTCGCAGGTCCGAAACCGCTGCCACTAGCGCTTCTAGCGTCCCTCTCAGCCTAGTCAACAGACCCTTATCTCAAGAGGCGGATGAAAGGGCACGATCTACCTCGCGACGCTCAACTGGACGCTCTGACTTTGGCTTCACTTCGTAGCTAGTCTTTCGTTCTTGTCAAGGTTTTTACCACTCTCTTACGTCGTAGACGGACGCTTTCTAACTTAACTTACACAGTTAGCATCGTCTTGGTTTACCCCAACAGGCTTTCCACATCAAGGAAAGCCTTATAATGTTGACGCCACTTCCTAGCTAGTCGCTAATTCTCGTTAAAGTTAGCGCTCTCCTAGTACGTCGTGAACTGACACCCTCTAACTTAGCTCACACACTTAGCATCGTCTTGGTCTACCCGAACAGGCTTTCCACATCAAGTGAAAGCCCTAAAATGCTGTCGACCATCGATTCATTCCCAGCCTAAACAGCGCATCCGATTTCGGGCAAATTCCCTTGAGTCAAGTCGCATTCTGTTCTATCTCCGCTGGACCTCGTACGTCCGAAATCCGAATCCGAATCCAAATGCACTAGGATAACTCTTGTCGACACTTTCAGCAAGGCCAAGACGCGTTATCACAACTATTGGACTATCTATTCGCAACCAAATGTACCGGGAAGTACTTTGTTTTGAATAGCTAGTCAAATGTTGTGCGAGGATATTCCGATGTTATGTCATCTTGGGACGTCCAGTCCTCCGACTTGAAACGCCTGGCCTGTAGCATGTATATGCACACTCATTAACGGGCCATCGCATGATCTAATGTCTCCTCAGATGAGTAGTACGTTGAAAGCTACTCACGAGTTTGTCAGGAATTTATGCGGCGTCTATAGTGAGACGAGAAGCAGAGGGGACAGTGATGTGCTCATACGACACTTCAGTTGCATTATGGACTGCGCAAAGTCGTATCGCCCATATTCTGGAAGTCATTCGATCTTGTTTATCAATACAGCCCACTTGTAGCACTGGAATTTTCGAGTGGAGATACTAGTGTTACGCTATTTGCGTCAGTTGCGAGAGCAAGTGACTAGGCATGCCTTCGAATGGAGTTTACGGGTTTCCCCGCAGACACTCCCATATCAAGGAACAGAGGGTTGTACAACTGGTGCAATGAAAAAAGTAAGTTGATGATGAGTGCAGACCTTCAAGTCGTTTCATTGAACTATGACGGAAACCGACTGATTCTCACAAGTCTGTATCTCTGTACAGGTATCATCAGTACGTGAACAAAGTTAACTTCAGCATGCTTATCTCGCAAAAGGTCCGTTCGGGATTTCACATAGATATTGAAATGAAAACGCACTCAAGATGACGCCGACTTTGCAATTGAAGCTTTGCGGGGTGACTGACCCTTTTAGTATACGGTGTGGACCGGACTTGCTGTATGCCGCACTATCTATCAGAGTTGCAGGTATCCGGAACTAGATGAGACGAGCAATAGAATTGGATGCCTTGATAACACTTTTGTTGTTGTCAGGACAGCAGCGCGCGGACTCGCTCTTCTATACATAAATCAGTAGCTGCTTCCAGGTGTTTCGCCGTGTTGTGTAGAATGAATTGAAGGTCCCTCATGTGGATCGATTCCTTTTGATAGAAGGGATGCTGATCAATATCGGGGTCGTCTGGCGCAGGGTGATGACCATTGGAATCAACGAGTTTACAGTCTCTGGATTCAAAATTTGGACCGTGCCCAGACGGTGATAGCTGGTACAAGGCGCGGGGGCAAGTATGTCCTGGGAATCTGAGTGTTTGTGACTATGTACGGCGGATGCCGATCTGGCGTAATGAAATTTCCCCTGATTTGAACGATTTGAGTTTGATCGTGACAGATTATTAGCGCACTTACCAAAACGCCGGGTATCGTGGTCCATGTGTCGCGTGCTCGTAGGGTTAGACAATTGTCCTTGTTGTTGGCATTTTCAAATCGGGTCTGGCTTGGCTCTGCCACAGCGCTGGTAATGATAAATATCTTGATTGAACACCAAGCGCGTTTTTGACGCAGCGGCGCCACTGCCAAAGGTAAGAATGCACTTGGAGCATTGACCTGCAATACAGCACTGATCAGCAGGACGACCCGGGATGTCCATTCAAGAACGTTCAGGAGTTATGGCCACGCAAGGCACACAGCAGTACGGTAGATGCCGTGGACAGGGCTCCTGCCGGCAAACAAAGCGATCCGACACGCAGACCATGTGATTCAACCGAAGGGGCGTAGCTCCTATGTGAATCCAAAACATTGTATGTATGTATGATAGACACATGGCCTGTACGATACGATACGATACGATACGCGGAGGTCGGTCAACGATTTGAAATCAAACTCAACCCTCAAATGTGTTTAGGTACTGAATGGACCACCCTCCGTTAGCCGATACACCGGATATTACTGCCGATAAATATACTTATCCACTCGAACGTTGATAACGCTGCCAAGTCCTTTTCAACACCGCAGAAATCCTTCTACTCGGATATACCCGAGCGTTAACGAGGGCTCTTTGCGGCGTCGCCCGTGTCAGGTTCGTGTCTGATAGGGAATTCAAGCTGATATGAGCCACCTAGATGACCGTCTCCGTCCCGTGCTATAGAGCCTAGATCACAAGGCCTTGAGGTCGCCGTCTTTACCAACCTGCCAAGCATAAAATGACTCTTTGTGGTGGAACGCGGAGGTAACTCGATCAATACAAACCTAATTCGGAAATTAGTATAGAGCAAAGTCATTAGAGTTCAGACCGGAGTTTGAAATAAAGGGGCTTGAATATAAGGGTGATCGTCGATAAATCCTTTTCATTCAAACTCTCTTTCGAACCTCCACGTTCCGTTCCAGGTCTCCGTTTCGTTCAGTTCTCGTGTAACAGTTTTCGAGACTCTATTGTATTACCAGTGATCTCCTTCACTATGTCACAATCAAGTGCAAAAATCTACGTTGGGTCAGTCTATGTCGTCCGACTTGTTTTGCAAGCGCTTCTCTCGTCTCCCCGGCGGAGAGAAGCGAAACTGATACCTCAAATTCTTTCTTTCTTCATATAGAAATTTGAGTTGGAACACCACTGATGACACGTTGCGCAATGTCAGTTATATACGATTGTGACCGGCGGGCTCTTGATTCCCGGGCTGCTTCGCTATGTCATCTTCGTCTGAAATTGTTCTCGAGTTGCATGTTCTTACCTGTTTTCGGTCTTGGGACCTTGCACAATATAGGCTTTCAGCGGTTATGGACCAGTGCTTGACGTGCGCGAGTTATCTTACCCAGTCGTCCTTTTTGATTGAGTTGATCCGTTCAGTCTATTGTCATGCGTGACCGTGACACTGGTCGTTCCCGGGGTTTTGGCTTTGTCACCTACGGAACCACTGAGGAAGCAAACCATGCTATTGCCAACATGAATGAGCAGGAGCTTGATGGCAGGAGGATAAAAGTAAATCTTGCTAATCCCCGTAGCTCCGGAACAGGTGGTGCTAGCGCAGGCGGCGCAGGATTTGGAGGTGGTTATGGTGGCGCAGGCGGCTACTCTGGTTCGTAGCAAGTTTGCAAACATATCAAGCGTCTTGAACATCTCTTCAGGTGGTGGCGGATATGGTCAACAACCTACCTATGGAGGTCAGGGCGGTTATGCTGGAGGCCAAGGTGGGTACGGTCAAGGTGGCTATGGAGGAGGCTACCCAGGTGAGACCGCTCTACACTTATCTTTTCCAATTTTGATGTAATTTCCAAGCCACGGGGTATGCAGGCGGTTTTGCTCCCACTGGTTACAGTACCCAACAAGGTTATGGTCAGCAAGGTGGAAACGGCAATCCAGGAAGTTACGGCCGTGGTTATTGATCAAGTGTTGATCATCTCTGGCACATACATTTCTTATCTCCACTATCGAAATAAGCTGAAGCATGTGCTACCAGCTCTCCCTTTGGACATGACATGCTCTTTTTTCTTATTCACATCCACACCCTACTTGCACATGTCCAGTATTCTCTCCTCTCATTTTTAGTCTGAACTCTATTACGATTCAGCTTGTACTTGTATCTTCAGATATATCCATCCCATGCCCTCGTCCGAAGCACCATCCATCATAGCGCTTTTCCAGATTCAGAAGGAACGACCGTCTTTTTATAAGTATAGGAGACTAATGTCCTGTATTTGGGAGGGGTATTTTAGATAATGTGTGGTCGGGTACCGATGTCATAAAGTCATCCAACTATAACAGGTTAGAACGAACCATGATGACCGAATGCGTTGACCGAAAGGTACAAGTGCTTTGCATTAAAAAGTTCACTCCTTGATTTGGACGCAACGTGTTTGTATGTATTTGGTGGATGTAAAATGCGAACCATTCCTCTACCAGAACCTCTAACCCTAACCACAACTAGACTGGTGACCAGCCAGTCTAAACCACAACAGCTACTGTCTGATTGTCACACTGCCCAAGTGCACCAAGTCTCGTCGGGCAACAATTGTATGTTTTATCTCCTTTGATTGAGAATACGAGGCTTGCCACGACGACGAGCAAATGGATATCTTGTATGTCCGAAATCTTGGTGAAGTGTCAAATTTTGTAGATCACCCAGCGTTGAACTCGAGTTATTTCGGCAACTGTCTTCCGTTGCCAGACAATAACCCGGAATTCTGTGAGGTGTGTAGACATACTAGAGTGTGACAGGTCACACGGCAAGCGAGAATATTCAGAGGTTTTGGTGGGTACAAATATATGTAAACGTGTTGCGTCCAAATCACCTTGGGAGTGAACTTTTTAATGCAAAGCACTGTAAAGCGCAGGGGCTCCAACATATTTAAATTGCACTACGACCCCTCTGCCCAGAGTCAATAAATAGTCACTGGCAGGTTTCCGCATGTTCGCAGCGTAGCATCGACCATCTCCTCGTACGCATGAATTGCTCTGACCCAGGCTACCATTATTGCCAACCAAGTTAACGAAAATACTAAGATAATAGGTAAATAGAACTCTGCGAGTCTTGTTTCCTTCAAGCCTTGTCAACCCGCGTCAACCCGCACACTGACCCAAAAAAAAAATCTCTTCTCAAGACTTAGTAGTCTCCCCTGCTGTCGCTTCTAGAACGGGAAGCACACAATTCGCCGTGTCTTCGTTACGTCTACCTTCACTTCTCACTCCTCCCTCGCATCCCCTTTCGCGATATTCTCTTCGCTTCCATCACTGACAATTGTTGCCTCGACACGACCTCGAGCCGTGTCGGTGCGGTAGAAGACCAAGACGGCCAGCGTAGCAATAGAGATGCAAGTGAGCATAAACCAGAACCCAGCAGACTGGCCGTCATAATTCGACGGACCCCCATTCCCAGTTTGCACGCTCGTCTGGATAGTGCATACGGCAGCCAATCCGACGGCGGAACCGAGTTGCAGACCGCAGTTGAACATGGCGCCTACGGTGCCTGCCATAGAGGGGGGCGTGGCTCGGAACATCGCGATGCTGTGCAAGTTGATATTAATACGCGTGCTGTGAGAATAAGATTGAGACCCACTTTGCGGAGATGTTGGTTAGCATTGCACCAGCAGAACCGATGATGAAGCCTGGGAATACCAATAGCCAGTACTTGTCAGGTCCGTCTGCAAAGGCAAACAACACCAGTGCCGTCATCATCATCGTTGCTCCGCCAAGTATCAGCCATTTGGCGTTCATGCCGCTGAGCCCCTTCACCCTACTGGCAAAACTGAAGACAAAGGCGATGATGCCTATTGGAAGCCTGAAAGAACGTTAGCACCGTCAGATCACTGCACTCAAACACGCGGTCTTTACTCACATGTGGACAGCAGAGGACATGGCGCTCCATCGGTAAATATCTTGCCACAGGGACACGTAGGTGGTGAATATATTTGCCCACCAAAAATATGGTAGGAGAGCCGTTCCGAACAGAACAGAAAAATTCGGAATAAACCATGTGGAAGGCGGTCTGCGAATCAGTCTGAATCAGAGAAAATTTGAACGATCGAGCAGACATACACGGCCGCGCAATCAATCGGCTGGCAGGCCTCCCAGTAAAAGAATGCAACAGTCATGGCGATGGAGAAGATTAAAGGTGCTAGTGTGGTAACTGATCTCCATCCTATCATAGACCCTGTCGTCACAGCAAATATAAAGAGTATAACAGCAACTGACCATGTGCTCAGTATGGTGTGAACAGACGATCTGAAATCATGACTGACCTGTAAGAATTGATATTCCAATAACATCAAGACTCCTGAATTTGGCGAAACCGCTCTTTCGAACATTATCTCTTGTTTGTGAAGGTATAAGTACCGCAGAAATGAATGTGGTTGGTATGATCACCGCCGACACAAACCAGAATACCCAGCTCCAGCTGACATATTCGACGAAAAAGGCACCAGAAATTAAACCCAACACTGAAATATTCGTCGTGAGTACCTAGACCACTTTAGGAAGTAGGGATCGCTGACCGATGCCAATCGCTGACCGATGCCAATCGCCCCCCAAGCTCCAAACGCTGCAATAGCCATTGCTTGATGCCTAGGCTCAGGAAAAAGTCCGACGAGCAGAGCTAGAGCCGATGGTATGGTGAGCGATGCGGCTACAATGATCAAGTGAGCCTTCAGTCTCGTGACGGTAGCGAAGGAACGCAACCGATTCCACTTAGGGCTCTCAGTGCAAGGAATAAGATACCATCGGAGACGAAACCGATGCCGATACAGATTACCCCTAATATGAATTTACCGGTTATGAAGGTGTATTCTTCATACAAAGTTAATCCGACGCTAAAAATAACTTCTGGAAGACTCACTAGGGCTATAGATGTCGCTGATTTTTCCGCTCTATAGATATGATTAAAATCCTTTCGTCAGCTATGAAGGCAGGTCCGGGACTGACCATAAGGAGGAAGGATGCAAAAGTCAACTGGTATGCGCTAATGATCCAAACTGATTGGCTTTGGGTGAAGCCAAACTTCCGGACAAGGGAAGGGATAGCGGAAAACAATGCCGAGTTGGTGAGGGTATATAAAAACTGCGTAATGCAGAAGATCAAAAGCAGAGTATATCTGCGCGCGTTCGAAGGCACTGGGCGCGGAAGGACAACTTCGCCGTCGCCATCAAAGGTCATGGGTGACGAGCTGCAGAGTTTCTGTTCGTTCAGAGTCATACTGAAGACTCGAATGTTGTACTAGTAGAAAGGAGTGCGATAGACAGTTGGGAGGTTGAGCTGGGCATTACACTTGACCCTTTTATAATGGCTCTGGGTGCGGCCTAGTACTGTACAAATAACCACTGAAAGGCTGCCACGGACTCGGACATACGAAACTCCAGGCTATACCCTATTGCCATGTCAGTAAGTTCAATGATGGTATTTGGTTACGCCGGACCTTCGCTAACTTTGAAGTTCTCACTATCTGGGGATAAATGTTGTACTTGGGGGGATCCACTACTAAGTAGCCAAGACAGCCATGTCTTCTTGGATTCCACGAATCGTGATAATCAATATTGAATGGCGCAACGTAAGTGTTTGGGAATAATAGCCCGAGACGACCACAAATGTTGATGTGGCCACGTCGGAGTTGTTGATCAACTTGTCCCACATCCAAGCGAACAAAGTTGACTGGATGATTGATCGAGGGATTTTCATAATTGCCGGAGTTCAACATCTGGCCACAGTCCACAGTCACGCGGTGCTTTAATATATATAAGGCACAAGTCTAATTCGCAACACCTCCTACATTTCTTTCCAACTCCAACTTGCCGTCATGCCTCCAACTCGCTCAGCTAGCCAACAACGCTTTCTTCCAAACGAATCACCTACACGAAACGGCCGGTCGAAACCAAAATCAAACTCGGCTACTATTCCTGAACATGAAGTCATCATCTTGTCTTCGGATAATGAGAATGCCCGGCCCAAAATTGGTTCATCATCAAAATCCAAAAGGAAGCCTTACAAGAGGCCCTTACCGACGCGCGAAGTTTTGGAGATATCGTCGTCCTCGGATGAAGGGCCAATGCTTCCAAAGGCGCTGGGAAATGACACCTCATATTGGCAGCGGGAGAATTCAAAAATCAAGCAGGTACGTCTCAGATGAACTGAATTTCAATTCCGTACTGATAGGAAGCCATTAGGTGACAGAAGACTTAGAGCGGCAGGTCGCTGACCAGCGCATACAACTCGACAATTTGAAGATGCGTCTCGAGGAGCAAAGTCAAGAACTTGTCGCACAATCTCAGGAAATTGATGCCAGTCATCAGGAAATCCATTTGCAGCAGGAGAAACTTTCTGCCTTGCAAGCAAAAGGCATATCGGAATCGACCATAGTACGTGCTCTTTTCTGTCTTTTCTCATGCTCTTCTAACTTGTATATTTAGGATGCTACCAAGTTGGGCGACATGCTATCTTGCGATATATGCGCGCATTTGATGCACTCTCCTTACCTGTACGTTCTCATTTCACTTGTTTTCTGTGCACTAACCTGTTTGTTCTAGTCTTCTTGATTGCGGGCACTCTTACTGCGAGGGATGCCTCAAAGGCTGGTTCGATGAAACACTCACTAAACATACTCGCGCACATCCCGGATACAACGTGAATCGCCGATTTGTGCCTCGCAATCTTCCTCAAGTTCTTAACGCCATTAGTCCATACATCTCGTACCCGATTCAGATGTCGCTGCAGGCGATGTATAATGTTTCCCGACAACAGCAGCCGGAGTATACCTGCCCAGGATGTCGGACGGAGATCACAGGAAAACCAGTTGTAAACTTTGCAGTCAAAGATATGGTTTCGATCGTCGGGAGCGTTCTTCGGCAACCTGACACTCGCCGGGAGTCTTCTACTATTGGTCATGGACAGCAGGCAGGTCCATTTGACGGCTTTTTCCCTCGATAATTGGCTCTAGTGTACTGTACAGAAATCCTTCATCCTTCTACGTTATTCGCATATTCTATCATACGTATGTATACCATAAACTAAACTATGGTACAACACCTGCACTGTATGCATCATTATACCAGACACAATGTAAACAAGACAACATGCTGATTCACATGATCAAGACGGGCCAAAAAGGTATATGCAATTACTTTGTCTTTGGTTTGGGCTTCATTTTGGCCTTCTTCAAGTTTGCTGATGCAGGCCCCTCAATTATTTCCACCTCGTCGTCATCATCCACAGAAGCCGAAGCTTTTCGTTTGCGCCCTGCCGCTGGACCAGAACCAATACCACTCTCCCCGGTACCTTCCCTCGTAGAAACGGCAGACCGATTGCCCGAGAGCGACCCCGGACTACGGCGTACCGAGCTGACCGATCCCCGAGAACGCACTGACGAAGCAGGCGACACCCTTCTCGACCCAGGCTTCTGCAATCCAAAAATAGGCAGAGTCCCCAGCTCGTCTTCCCCCTCTCCTATCCCGCGCTCCCCAGCACGAACGTCAGAATGCGCTGGAAGTCGTGTTTCGCGCCAATCTCGATGGAACACGCTCTCGGCCGTTATTTTATCCTCGAAAACACCTTCTAGCCTCGTTGGCACGCAACGCTCTTCATCCTGCACATAGCCAATCAGATGATCACCCGTGGCTTTCGCCCCGAACAGTTCGAGCGATAGAGAGGCATTGTTTCGGATCACGCCATCGTCTTTGTCGAGGTTCTCAATCCATTCCCATGGGCGGTTCTGAACGGGTGCGCCATAGATGAGGAGGCCTGTGCTGTCTCGATGAGCGTGGGCGAGATCTTGGACAACGGCATTCGGCCGGAGATGTGGAAAGAGTGTCAGAAGTCGTATACGATGTGAACTAGGGAGGGAATGTAGATGAGGTGACTGAAGTTTCGTGGGGTAATACTTGAACGGGTCTGGCGATGAAGTTTTGGAGTGTAGGAAAAGATCTATGATAATTGCGTTTAAACGAGGAACACAGCGATTGGAGATCAGCATACCGTCTATGAGAAAGTACAAGGTATCAAGAAGAAGCGCGAACGCAACGGCGTCTTGCGCAGGGCCGCATGCATGAATCTGCAATATGTTATCTCAGAACTCACATACATAATCCGTCATGTACATACCACGACAAGGTCAAAGAGAATTGGCGTCATCTTCTCACACGTTTCCCGAAAGTGTGTCGTCCGTATCCCGGGGAAACCAAGGTCAAATTGAAGGAGCCGAGCCAAAAATATGACAGCTTCAGTGATAACACGCAGCGAGCTATCAGTCGTTTTGGAAAACATCACGTTTGCGAATTGAAACGACTCCAGAATGATTTTTGCAAGTCGCTCTTGTGTTGAGACATCAAGATCTAGTCCAGTCCCTTCCTCTCGGAGTGGCTCTGAGACATGTGATAGTACGCGAAGCACCTCGCCTGCACGGCCAACCCGCGCTAGCAATGATTCGGGAGTCGAAGGAGTAGGGGCTCTGTTAAGAATATCAACGATACTCTTGAAGCCGTTATTTATGAACTACTTGTCGCTTTCAGTGCACGTCAAACACGAGTATAAAACTATTTACTTTAATCGCCACTGGTCCGTCGACACCCCTGGCCATCTCCGCAATGAAGTACGCTTCTTCCGAAGCCATCGAATGGTGGAAGATTAAGGATGTCATTTTGTCGAGCGATGCACTTGCACCCTGTTTCGTCGACTCACAAGCAAGCGCCCTTCCGAGTTGCCTCAGCCCAAACTGCAGCTGAACTGCAGTCGCCGCCAGTGTACATGGGCTCAGAACAGATGATATCCCAGTGCTTAAAAACGAGTTGACATCTGTATCTACGGTTGAACGTGAATCTCCGAGTCGTTCTATACCGTGTCTTCTACATACCTTCGTTTGATTCACTCAAAATCATTTTCAGTGCGTTGACAAGCGGCTCGTAAAGTGTTTCTGCAACCATTCCCGACTGGATCGGGTGCTCGAAGCCCTTGCGGACAGCATCAAGATTGCGATAGCATGATTGTCTGATATCGCGACTCTCGCACGTCCGCAAGCGAAGGTCTCGCGCAGTTCCGCGAAGTCCATCTGAAACGACACCATTATGTTCCAGGAGAACTAGATTCGGTATATTACTGGCGAGAAGGGTGAAATGAGGTTCCCGAAAGGCATCCTGTCGCCAAGTGCGAATCCGTTGCGCATCAAGGAGTTCTTGCGGGACGATAGGACTGATTGAACACTCCTCCTGGAGCACGAGGGCGTCAAAAAGCTCACTGGCTGCCTGTATAAACGTCTCCATGTTCTGGGGCTGATAGAGAGGGCCTGCATCGGCTCCCAGTTGCCAGGCAGGGTAAACTAGTCCTTGAAGCAGCGTGGTTGTCGATAGCGCTCCGTGGACGCATAGGAAGAGAAGGACAACTCTAAGTACATCCCACGTTTCAAGCGTCAATCCTAGCACTTCACTTTTTCCAGTACCGAGAAACCATTGGAGTACGTCATTATCGATACCGCCAGGAAGGTGGTGGTCAACATTAAGTAGAAATTGACCATAGCGAAGTGCGTATGTGTGACGAAGCTCGTGATCTTCGCTCATGATGGGAACTTGGCGTAACGAAGCAACAGTATTGTCCCAGACTTTCCATGCCCAGTCTCCGGACGTACGATATCTGTACCAGAGGCTGTTTGCGAGAATCGATGGAGCGTCCGGCTTGGGATCTTCAGCTAGAAGTAAGATTTCAGGCATGACTGACGGAACGGCTTCTGGATGTTCTGTCTTAGGAGCCAACGCGTGTGTAAACGCCGCGATGTCATTGTCCACCTGAGTTTTGGCCGTCGCATCTAGCTGTCGTCCGTTGTCCATCTCAATAATCAAGGTCAGGAGAGATCTGGTTTTCCCCCCTTGCGTTCGCCAGAGCAAATAAGTAGAATAGAGCGTGGAAGTAATCGTGCCAGTGACGTTCATTGCCGTCCATATAGTTGCGAAACGGTGGAAAACTTCCCCGATGGCGGTCAATAATTCTGCGTGGGTTGTCTGGGACAAGATCGAGAGACTCAGCTGCGTAAGAGCCGTCAATACTTCAAAATTTGAAAGGAATAGAACACACCTCCAGTAAGGAGCCATAGCTATGAGTGTAACTTAAAAGTTCAACCGCCGTACTGTATGTCTTCAGGGTACTGATCTCATCTAATGATTGCGATCTGCGCGCTCCATCAACACAGCAAAAGAAGGATTTAATCTTGCGCACCTCGAGGTAAATTTGTGTAAATTTGGAAGTAACCACTGTTTGATTGTTCGCACTTGCTCAAAACATGGTGCGCCAAGTACAGTAGGACAGCTGGTTTGGAGAGATGTCATAGAAACTGAAGGCGGAAGGGTGTCCCCTATTATCCATTAGCAATAGAAACCAAATGAAAATGTTGGTCCTACATACCACCAAACACAAGTGGCAAGATTGCGCGGATTTCCCTTCGCATTTCACGTTCACAAACATCTTCAGGGGTTTGTCGTGCACGCGCTCCGTAGACCATAACTTTGCGCTGATTTGAAAGAGATGATGTCGTGTTATGTAACGGTATCCAGCGAAGGAGGTTACGATGAAAGGAGGCTGTTTCGTCAGGCTATAGGACATTTTGAGTCAGAGAACAATGTCCATATGACATACAATATACCTCGCTCAAAGAAAGACCCTCTTCGCCTCTCGCAACGAGTCTCTGCACATAAGCTGCGTAGTCAAAGAGCCCGCTCTTCATTAATTTGCCGAACAGACCCGCTACTGCCCTAAGATTGCCAGCCTCCCGGACAACAGGTTTGGAGTCGAGCCAATCGAAGAGATAATCGTGAAGGGTGGCTGAAGATAGTTCGCGGCGTGCGTTGCGTTCATGATATGCTCGGAGAAGGGTCACAGCGGCATATGGACGGTGAGAGCCATACTGCAGTGACGTCACAGCCCACGTTAACAAAGTGTCGAGTTTGTCGACAAAGCTTGAGCTTGAATCAGGAACTTGAGAAGAGAAAAACGATATAGTGGACATGTCCGTGCTACTGCAGATTGAATTTAGAATTTGAATATCAACAACCAGGGACCCAAGACGCTCGAGTTTTCGCGGTGGGAGATTGCGAAATAGCATGGCGTCATTGCGACGCTGAATATCTCTAAGATTATCTGAAATCAACTGTTGGAAATCACGTCGTCGACAGTCACTAGGGCCATTATCAGCAGGGCCCGCAAGTGCAGAACACAAGAGCAATGAGTGCGCTAGCCATGTTCTGGGAGAAACAAATGTGTCCGGAAGGGCTACACAAATGCGCTGATGTTGAATTTTTAAGTGTGTGATAGTAATGCGGAGGTTGATGCATACCTGAATCAGAAACTTCAGAATCTCTTCAAGTTTGTTCAGGTGGCCCTGAGCAGAAGTCGTCCTGACCTGTAATGGTTAGTTATCAATGAATATGTGTGGTCATAAAACGTACTTCATTCAATTTCGCGATGCATGCGTCTAAAAGGGGTTTCGCGAGTGGGCGTTTTTCAAGAACTCCGTCAAGATACTCATCAGCCAAATGTGCTACAAATCCTGCTTGAGCAAGGTTGCAGGCTGCCATCTGAGAGACAATCCATGTAAGGAAAGTGCGATGGTCCACGAGACCTTCATCATAGAATGGTCGCAATAGTTTTAGGCTGACTTTGTTAGCGAATATTTAGATAGTTGAATCAAACACTGTACCAGTACGTGAAACGGGAGACCCATCGGTCCCGGCTTTCTGCATCAGAAAGGACGCCCTTAAATGTCTGTTTGATATTCATTCCAGGTCTAGGGGCGCTCGGTAGAGCAATGTCAGCAAGTTGTTTCTTGATATAACTCGTCACCACTATCGCCCAATCTACGCTGTACTGGGTGGGATTATAAGACGGTTTGTTTCTCAGACCAGCCTTTTATCATATCAATCACGCAGTTAAAAAATACTACATCATCACTCACAGTCTCGTTGGCGCCAAACACTCGAAGAAACCAGACTGCACGAGGTATGGCAACGTTGTTGGTATGAAGAAGGTCGAGTAGATCGTGCCCTTTGGCACCATGCGGCACACTTTTCCCAAGTTTACTTAAGGGCACATCGGGGTTTGCGAGTTCGGCGAACCAGGTCTGTCGCTTGGTATCGCTCATAGTCACTCGTGAAGGAATCTTGAATGCTGATGACCTAAAAAACCGTTGGAATAAGTTCGACGTCAAGATAATCAGCTCACTGTATAGTAAGAGCACTGTCTGCCTTTCGAGTGAAGATATCATTCATGAGGTGCTCGAGGTCTGCAAGCATGTTCTGATCGAACATGCGGCCATCCTTTTCATCCTGTTGTAAAAATGTGACTGCAGCGCTTTGGTGCTCATCCTAATCATCATCAGCCGTTGAACAATATCGATCAATCTCAAGCTTACAGGCACGGGAAGCGGCAACAAGAAACCATCCTTTATATGTTTGTCAGACAACACATCCTCATCCTGTCCTGGGCGGGGCGGATGAAAACCAGGGTACCCTAGAGATGCGTAAGAGTGATTCGTAGGATTCCTTAGGCAGTTGACGGTCTTACCGACATCAGCAGTCCTGTGAGACTTGGGTAGCCAGGGCGGAGGTAGAGACTCGTATATGGGTGATGGTGGTTCTTGTCCGCGCTTTTCTTGCTTCATATCCAGGGTATCTGCGATTGGTAAAATATACAATTAATGACAATGAGGTATGGACATGCTGGACGAGTGAAGGAGGGCGGTCAGCGTGTCACGGCTACAAATATTGATGAGCTCAGATGCGGCGGTATTAGGGCTATACTACAATTTTCAACACGTGATCACAATACTTATACCCAAGTATGTGAGCCAGATAAAAATTTCATTCATTCATTCCAACTCGATGTCAATCGGTGACACTCCTAGCACTAACAATTCCCTTGGGCCATTCAGGTATTCAGCGCTAAGTTCTTGGGCTCTGCAGAGAGCCAAAGAGGGTTGTCCATAATATAAAGTTAAACGCTTTACCACATTCGGGCTCAAGCTAGTGAGGACTGGTCAATGCCTTCTTCGAGTTACCAGCTGAGTTCTCTTTCGCTGTCACAGCACTTGATTTTGGAAAGGACTGTCGTACTGCCACCCGTTCCACCCAGTAACTTATAACTATAAGCTACTAGTATGAGATGCTATAAGGATTTATGGAACACTGGAATTCGAACTTTCAAATGTAGGCATCGGCCTCGTTCACCAGAAATCGATGCCACCTGGAATATATCTGGAAAGGGTGCATCGTTCGATCGTGTCCCATCGGCTACCTCCATGAAATTCCGATGTCAACCAACTCGGCTGAAGCAGTTTCTCCTTCCGAAGTCAAGTATTCGGACAACGTTAGTGGAAGTTCCATGGTATCCTTGAAATGCACCCATCTATTGCATTGTATGGTGGGCTTTTCTGTGCTTGTTCCAGCGTTAGCTCATATTTTTGTCGCGAAGCTTGGTTTGAGCAGTATATATGCATAAAACCTATGTTTCAAGAATTCTAAACAGTAGGCTGTATGCATTTTGGTAATTACTCTCAATCACCTGACGCGCATGCCACTGTGCCCTAACGTCCACATCTTGTATTTTCCATTAGCAACTGATGGGAGGAGACGAACGGGGGGAGGACAATCATACATCACGTCACAATGACGCCCCACTAGCAGAGCTCACAGGGTGTACCCCAGCTATGTGGTGATATCTAGATTTTTTCTTTTGATGTACTCATATGGCTGTGGCAAGGGCCTCTTAAAGTTGTGACTCCAAGGATCCAAGCACTATATATTTCGTGCTGGCAGCGTTTCTCTTCCTCCCATCTCTTTCCATCTCTTCATATCCTCATACCTACTTTCTACTGTGAATCCTCATGTCTTACAACATCCGTAAACTCGATCGAGCAGTCTTCGACGGAAGTCTGGCTGCACGTCTGAGCACTCTACATCATTTTCAATATGCTATGAACGAAATAATGAAATTTGATCACTTGGAAGACTGCGATTTGCAGCCCTATGGGGAAAAGGTCTCGTTTTTCTTATTGATCATCTCGTATAGTCAATTGATGATGTTATGTCCATGCAGATCATCACTCTGACGGAGGTAAAATGATTTCAATTCTGGCAAACACTCTCACTGATGCTCTTGGCAATGAAGATTGCACGCTGGACGCTTAAACAGAGGATGGGTGTGTCCCTGATCATGCTCTGTTCGAAGGAGCACGTGCCTTACAAGGCAGCTTACTTCAAATTGCTTGTCTGGATCAGACGCCGCAGGTCCGCATTCCCTACTAACATCGACGGTAAGCATTGGTCGTTATTGTGTTTCATTTCATTCTCACCATTTGTATAGATCGAATCAATTTGCTCTTGGAGGACATAAACCATCAAGTAGTTCTACGCACCAGGGGAATTGACCCTCGCGTCCAATTGGGCATTGAGGAATTGATCATCATCAAGGAACGACGACCAGACGCCTGCAATTCCTCGGAGGCCGTTTGTTAGCAAATTTCGAACGAAAGCTCAACGCTCTGAGGTTGGCACTAAGAAGTAATCGTCATCAATTTTGGTGTTCTTTACAAGCGTTCTTATCAGGATCTAATGGCTCGCTCGTTGTATTATGAATCACAACCCTAATCTGTGTCTAGTTGAAACATATTTATGTGCTCCGTAGTATTATATGTAGTGAAAGAAGTATCCCTTTTGCTATACGGCTGTTCTCCAAATTTTCGTATTTGTAATTGTTCTGTTGTCCTCGACTGCCACACCACTTGTTCTCAAGTTTGACAGTCGTCACCAGCTCACATGTCTTTTTTTTATCCTTGTCCATTGTCCTGTGAGGCGGTCCGGGGATAATGCTATTGTGCACACTGCCCTGTCTTCGTCTCCCCAATTTTCCTCTATCTGGTTTCTGGTTTCGAAGTTCCATATTCGGAGCGAGCTGTCGTACGAAATGATCATTTGTTATCCGCCTGGTAACTAGTGTATGGTGCCCGTGACTCCATAGCGGTGTGTCTTTTTAAAATTTCTGAAGAGGCGTTATTTCCTTCTTGACAGGGGGCGAAGACATACTGAAACAGTCAATTACCAACCGCTTGTCTCAGCTTTCATACATTCAATTCAAACGCCATCACTCACGAGCATAATAGCAGCGGCACTGTGGCAGGTGCATAATGGATGTTTCAGTCAAGTCAGAGTCGAGTTCTTCCATTGTATTTATTCCATAGCTTGAGTCAAGTTCCCATACTCTGAAAGTTCAGTGTTTCGTATAGTATATATTTCTTCATGCAATACCACTCTTGACAACGGTTCATGCTAATTATTCCGATAACCTAATTCCCTTGGTTGCCATCTCATATATTCATTTCTACTTAGAGAACATCAATTCATCGCTGGAATTGCCAGGTTGCAGGCGAACCACTCACAGGGCTTGTGAAAGAGTTCCTCGACCACCACGACTTGATAATCTCAATCAAATTGTAAGCATGACGCTTACCTGTGACGCAACTCATCTACCTATGATGTCAGACAATGACGTCGTGATTCAGACGTTCTGTGTATCTCTACCTGATTGGACACCGCTTGGGATGCTGTTCCCTATATATAGCTAACTACATTGTACTGACTAGATCATCGTACGATACCCCCTCTCAATCCATACGTTCATCCACTTTACTACTGTCTGACCGTCCGTCAGTGTTGTCGTCACACATCGACGACTTTACACAAATACAAGTTTATTTTGAACTTGTGGGTTATAGCAATATCAATAATGCCTTTGTCTGAATTCCTTTCCTGCCGATATCTGTGACGGACTCAAGCTGCAATCACTATCCTCACTTCTTTCCTATCCCTTGGTCCACCCCCAGCTCAAATAGCATCCAGCAGGAAAACCCTGTATGTATCCAACACCCTTGTCCACATTCACTCTGGCAAGGGACTCGGGCAGACAGCAAGGGTGGTCTCTGTCGAAATCGTCTTCCTCTTGGACATAGAGAACCCTATCCGCGCGATGATTAGTAACGGCGATGCAGTCTGTGTAGAAGAAAAAAAATTGAACCACACGCCATGGATAGCCTACTCTGCACCCACCGCAATTTGAGTCGCTGCTCCGACTCCAACGAGTCCCTCCGGTTTGTTTGCTGCATAGAGGGAAAACATAACCGCGGTACACGTTGTGATAAGGGCCCCACATTCGATGATGATGAGGAAACTAGCCTTATAGTTGAAGTGTCGCCCCGTAAGAATAGCCGTGCGGCGCCCTGCGTGCCATAAACGGTAGGCTATGCTGCCTGATGCAAGAAAATTGACACCAGTCTCGAGACCCCACCCGGCGAGTCCGTATGAATGGACATTGCGCGTGAGCGGCGTAGCCGTTGCGGGTATAAAACCAGAAACGGCGATCGATGCTATACCTAGCAGAATGTCACCACATACTAGTGCCCTGTCTTACATGTCTAGCTTACTGCAGTGAAGCATCCAGAGAATGACCTATAGGCAGTAGGTCATCAACACGAAAGTTACATTAGTGGTAAACACAAAAAGGTAGAGTACCGGCATGATACATATCTTGAAGTTGTGATCCCAGATCACGTATAGTCTCCAAATCTGTAAAGGCAAACATTCATCTGTGTTGTACTTGAGTCTGGATCACGAAACTAACTAGAAGTAGTTCTTGAGCGAATGTCTAGAAACGATAGACATCAGTCGAGCGATATCAAAGATGATGCTTCGCCACTGACATTGACGATATATACAAAGAAACCACCGACGAACAGTTCGTTGGCACCAGGATCGGCGAAGTAGTCATCAGCTGCGCTGGCTGAAGTTGCGAAAGCAGCAATCAACTCCAGCAAGCTTATGATAACATGTGCTGTAGCCAACGAAAATTGGACAACGCTCGAGAACAGGAGCATTCTAGACATAATTATGCTTTTGTTTGAGAAGATGTAGACTTCCACTCACTTTCGAGGTGCTCCGTGGTGGCCTAGCAGGACGAAAAGACAAATGCAGAATAAGACGCAGCTACAACCACCATCAGAAACAACTCCGTGTGCTATGGCAGGGCGCACTTGATACCTGGTAGAAAAGCGATTGCGTTTGGCGACACAATAGAAATTCGTCACCTACGTACCATACAAGATCGCCTCCAGCCAGATGCCGGCGATATACATATGCGCCAGAGACTCGACCATCGTGGATAGAGAGAAATGGGGGGGACTGACAGAGGGGTTTTCGAAGGGCACCCTAAATCCCATGACCGAGGCATATATAGGTAGATCATGTGTTCCATTAGGCTTGCTAGTTCGGCAATGCTTAGCATGGAACAGTATCTTAAACCAATCAATCAGTGGATGGTTCCGGACAGAATCATGGATATTTGTGGCGCTTCGGTAATTTTTTAATGGGCGTAACAATTAGATGGGAACATAGTACGCAAACACTGTCTATGACAGCGTGAATACCCACCGGCGACACGTCCGAAAGCCGTCACGGTGTGTGCTATTCCAGATAGAAAGTTGTACATCGTTATGGTTTCTCTAATTGGCTGAAAAATCCCGCGAAGAAGACGGATTGGTGTGTATACAAAGAGCTCAGCGAGCCGCTGGCAGTGGCGCCATTCATTGAGATACGTAGTTGGTACGGTCCCCGAACCCGATGATTCAACAGCAACTGGAAAAGATACAGAATTCCTGATTCGGGACTTGGACTGGCGTGTACTACAGAAGGGATGATAAACAAGTGAGGACGAAACTTGTCCAAGAATCCTGATAGTGAAAAAGCATCAGCGTCAGGGACAGTCAAGCTTCAAGCTTTAGCCGAGGAACTACTCATAATGGGTATCACGACCGTGAAAAAGTAAGCTCTGAGCGGGTACTGGCGACTAAGTGCCTCAGGAAGCTCGAAATTAGGATGTAGTGGCAACCCAGACTAGTAAGTAGACCTCAGGCTAGACTCGGATAGTTGCATGCGGGGCCCGGGTTGAGAGCGGCAACTGCCGCGACGTACGTCATACATTGGACAGTACAGTAAATACCAGGGAACTCAAGCAGCAGGTAAGTATCAAGTATCTCATCGTCGACGAGGTTTTAGCAGACGCAGACCGACTGCCGTACCTTTCTACCACCTGGCAGCGACAGAGACTAATCATTCAAAGGTACACACGTCATTCTCGCGCTGGCATCATCAAGTCACTAGTGACTGGCAAACTTGAATCTGCCTCATAGGCCTTCACGAGATTCTGGCTATGCCAAATATCTCAAGCAATTCGTAGTCGAAGCGCTGCGGGGTCGTGTTCGATGCTCTTGGTGATGAGATTCCCAGAGAAGGTTTCATCATCAAGTGATACATTAATATACGGCCGTGCGTTATTTTCTAAGAGTCGAGACATTAGAAGAATAGCACCACTGATATCAATGCTCGATATTCAATCTCCAGATTGTTATGGACAAATATTCCCGCTCCAAGTTCAACTTCACAACGTCATCAACAACAACGCGGCAAAGCTAAGTGAACATTCACTCACGTGCGCAACTTTTGTGTGAAATTCTGCCCCAATCCTCCCAGATCCTACACAAGTTATAGCTGACAGCGGTCACAGTATATCGGCGGCCACGCGCTCGTCATCGAGAAAGAAGATCAATGAGGCTTGGGGATTGTGGGACATGCAGCACTTCCGGCTTAGATTGGCTGCTTAATAATGATGTAGAAGCCATGAGCACCCTAGTAGCTTCCGCATCATTACCAAGCTGCCAGATTGTCATTTGGTGAGACAAGTGAATTTGTGTAAATGTGACAAACACGCGATGCTGAGAGTGCGAGGTAAGTCCCGATATAGATAGCAACCATGGGTGTTAGCAGAATTACTCAACAGTCGTCGCACCTATCGATTGCGATGAATACACACTAGCGAAGGCCACCACTAGCAAGTGGCTACGAAGCGAAGCCGAAGCTAGAGCGTCCAGTTGAGCGTCGCGAGGTAAACCACGTCGTTGGCACCCGTCTCGCAGGATAAGGGTCTATTGACTAGGGCCAGAGGGACGCTAGAAAGGCGGATGGCAGCGGTTTAAAACTTCTCGTCAGGGAGCTTCTCCTACCCATACTGCACCTTCGATACTACTGAGCCTTTATACTGGTCGGAGTAAATGGTCCATGCATGATGCAACCAACGTTGGGGGGTACTAAGGAAGCTTCTTTTCCCAGGTTCGGTCTTCATCAAATTCACTGAGTCATGGGACTTGCACGGCCGTTTCCGAACCCGGCTGCTAAGCGTGTCAGCTTATTTATAATTAGACCTTCACATGATCTCATGTAAATATTTAAATATTACTAATAAGAGTATAGGAGCGACTTCTGTTCACAGCTGCTGGTGTCCACAAAGATGAACGGTCACGGTGAAACCGAACCTCTAATTCCAAACGATGGGACAGTGCAGCGGGACTCTCGCACACTTCGCAACCGCGCAGTTGTCTGGTCTGTGCTGACTGCTTTTCTCATCGCTGTTGGAGTCGTCGCACTGGTTGATCCAAACTTTTTAAGCGATATTGGGCTGTCGGGAAAGTTGCCCCGGGATCCTAAGCTTGCAGCCCAGCGTGTGCTCGACATTGCTCCGGTCATCGTACGCCTCTTGGCCTAAATCTTCTGCTTATTCTTCACTGACGGAACACACAGGATGGACACATTGGTATGTTTCCTTCCGAGCATAACCTGTCTGTCATCTCACAATGCGCTTTTGAGATCTTCCTATGGTTGCTCGCTTCGTCTGGCGCAACAACGTCACCGATGTTCCTCTTGACGGTCAAATGCCCATGCATGTGGATATCCCACGTCTGAGGGAAGGGAAAGTCGGAGGATTCTTTTGGTATACAGCGGTATCCTTGCATTCTACCCTAAACTGACTTTCATCAGGTCTGTATACGTGGGTTGTGCAAAGCCTGAAGATGAGGGCGCCGATTTCTTAACGGCTAGCTGGCGCGTCCGGTCTGGATATTCCTTGTTGAGTTCAATGCATCGCGCTGACGACACAAAATGATAGAGACACCCTCGAGCAGATTGACGTGGCAAAGGGTCTGATATCGAAATATCCCAACGTAAGTTCCATAAGCCTTTATGTTGGGAATGCTGACTGATGTCTGGCGCAGGATTTTGCATACGCTGTCAGCGCAAGTGGCATTAAATCGGCAATAAGAGACCGCAAAATTGCAAGCATTCTAGGTGTTGAGGGGTGAGCGCCACGTCGTTAGCTCCGTCGATTACCCTAAATTCATATCAGTGCACATCAACTCGGGAACTCTATTGCCGTCCTCCGCCAGTACTATGAGCTTGGGGTTCGCTACGTAACTCTGACCCACACTTGTCACAACGCTTTCGCTGACTCCTGCGGTTACTTGATACCGAGCGTCCCGCGGCACTATGGTCTCAGCCCTCTTGGCTTCAGGCTCGTGGAGGAGATGAACAGACTTGGAATGCTTGTTGATCTATCTCATACTTCTGACATGACTGCAACGCAAGCCTTGCTGCATTCCAAGGCACCAGTCATCTGGTCCCATTCATCTGCCAGAGCCATTCACGATGTTGCCCGCAATGTGCCCGACGAAGTGCTTAGTCTCGTCGGTTTCGGCGAGGGGCAAAGAGATGCCGTTGTTATGGTCTGTCCAGAAAATAATAAATCTACTGATTTTAATGGTTGTACAGGTCAACTTCAATGGCCCATTTGTTGCTGCCGACGGCGAGGCCGATATTGAAGCCGTTGCTGATCACGTTGAACATATTGCCAAAGTTGCTGGAGTGAAACAGTGAGTTATGACCGATACTCGCTCGGCTGCCCATCTGAAGGTTGTTACAGCGTCGGGATTGGGAGTGACTATGATGGGATTGAAGTCACTCCGACAGGACTCGAGGACGTTTCAAAGTATCCTGCTCTGGTACGTGACATCTTCCCATCTTTAAGCGATGATCGACTGTTTTAACTTCTCAGATCGCTGAGTTGTACCAACGCGGATGGAGCAAGCAAGATCTAGCTGGGCTCACTGGGGGAAATTTCCTGCGGGTGTTCGAGGGTGCAGAGAAAGTGGCCAAAGAATTACAGGCTGCAGGAACCTTGCCAAAATATGACATATACGAGAAGAGAGAAGACTTACCCCCCAGGGATCTCTGATATATTCAGGGATGTGTGGTACGTCTATCGCATAACTATCTGGATTCCTTCCAGCTTCGGATGTAATTTGCTATGTTTATTTCTGCGCTACTGATGAGATATTATTCGAAGAAGTTCTTTATTCTTTGTTCACACGTCCAAAGAAATGTATCTTCGTATCTGTGATCTTTGACGTGGTAAGCGTAATAAGCGCAGCCTTCTTGACCAACGAGAAAACGAGCTCAGCAAGAAATGCGACAGATGTCGCGGTTGCTGATGGCGGCATGATTGTCACGAGGCTCCATCGCATGCCTCTAACGTACCCATGATCGGGTATGTTTGTAATCTCCGGGGCTTGTCGCGAACATAAGGACTGTGTAACACCAGGGTCTGTACTTCCCGTTGGATTCTCCGGGCTGGACACAGCACCTTAGATGTCATTCTGTTGTCCCGCCGTTCAGCCTCCATATGCCCCACATCAAGGAGTAGAAGCACGCCCAACAAGCAACACCTTGACCTTCACTTCTCGGGCGCTGATGGTAGCACAGTAAGCATACCCCACATCATGAGGCGGTCTGCACTGTATCTCAAGTAAGTTTTGAACATGCGCCTATGTATAGGACATTGGTAATTTGATGAGCAATTAATGGTCTGACGGGATTTCGTTTCTCAAATCGTGCAAAGACTCCCCATGTTCCAAGGCGACCGCCCCCTACGCTATCCTTGAGTGATGCTGACCTATCAAGCTGCAAGCATTGTTCTCTCTGAGCATCCTACGCATAGCTACCCATGACATTTTCGTTACTATCTGGCGTGTCCAGACTCCAGAATTGAAAGCCAACTGTCCGGAAGATATGTTGGTCATCTTGAAGTCATCTCTCGCGAATGCCCGGTACACTGCACACGTGATAGATGCCTGGGCGTCTTGATCTGGATCCTTATCATTGAGGTTGGTTGTCCAGTTCTCAAATTTCATTTACTCTGGAGCGAGCGGCTCCATTTGAACATGAAGCGAATGATTCCATCTTACTGTCTTTGTTAATGCAATATAGAGTTGCTTTGAGGTGCGCAGCAGGATGAAGGGGAAAGTTTCACGATGGCTCTCCGATAATTGAGACTAGGTCAAAGCTGGGGTGAGATTTGAATTCCATACGATGACATCTTATAAGCAGTAGTAGCTCGAGTGCCTGTAAAACATACGATAGAGAGAAAACGACAGTGTAAAGCGGTTCATGCAATGATTAACGAGGCATATAAGCGTCTGGTGTTTGACGCGTCGAGGATGGGCGGGGCACGTGACTAACGACGTCATACAACTTGGTGTTTTGTCGTCATTAGGAGCCGATGTTGGATATAAAGGCATACGCTCACCCAACACCAACCACACACCACATCTGTACACTTAACTTATACCGCTTCCTTCACAATGTACAGAGCATCCAATTTGCGTTCCAGCGTTATGCACGTTCGTGTCCCGACCGCCGTCCTTCCTGTTGTGAGTAGATTAATGTTCCATTATTCTCAAAACTAACTGCAAATCCAGTCCCGTAGGACGTACGCAACGCAGCCTCCGCCG
The DNA here is from genome assembly GCF_016647785.1 of Suillus fuscotomentosus. Taxonomy (NCBI): domain Eukaryota; kingdom Fungi; phylum Basidiomycota; class Agaricomycetes; order Boletales; family Suillaceae; genus Suillus; species Suillus fuscotomentosus. The sequence continues at coordinate 803,413 of NW_024539522.1, forward strand.
GGTCAAGCGTCGCCCAATCCAAAAGTCAGCCCTTCCACTGATGGCAGTGGCGGACACAACAACGGTCTCATTATCGCATCCGCTGTTGCGGCCATCGGGGGAATGTACTATTTCTACAACCGCAGCCGGGGCATCAGTCTTCAAGAGCAAAAACGCAGAGATGAAGAGGATATCAAGCGAGTAGTGCGTGCAGCACAGGGCGATATCAAGCAAGTTGGGGAGGCAGGGAAGGCAAGGGCTGAAGATGGCCTTAAAGAAGCTCAGGAGAGCTATAGTGCTGCGAAGGTCGGTCGTTTGAGCATCCAAGTGGATCAAGCCGTCTGACCTGCTACGCGTAGGCCTCAGCTAAAGAGAATGTCACTGGATCCCGCCAAAAAGTAGATGAGTCTCGCTACGACCTGACCGAGCAGGCACGACAGGCAGCACATGAAGCACAGACAAAACTGAATCAGTACAAGAATGCAGCTGAGCAATCTCTAGCGGACGCTAGGAGGACATCCGAACAAAAATTTGAGGAGACGAAGGACGCTGTCATTCAACGCGCGGATGAAGCCAAGGACGCAGGCCAAAGCTGGTTTAGCTGGGGGCAGTCAAAGACAGACGAGGCGAAACGTGAAGGCATTCAGAAAGTAGCAGAGAGTGCAGAAGATGTTAAGAAGAGAGCAGAGAGACAGGGATGAGATTTGCGATGTTGAATGAATATTCGACAAGCTGTACACCTGAATTAGTATTGTAAATACATTACCCTATATTGCGTATTATTATCTCCGCGTTTCAGCTTCAACGACCTTCGATTGCAGTGAGAGATGCTGAGATCTTACAATTAGGTCGCATATACGGAGGATCGTGGAGAACAACATAAGACTCGGACATTAAGAATTTCAAATTTGACTACGTACCGGTAATTGCCGCATGTAGTCGCTGCTGTAATGCTGAGCAAGGGCTGACTCGGTTGGCGTCGGCGGTCCGCGGAATCCCTGATAGCTGATCAGTGTATATCCACCACCGTCTTTGAATTGTCTGGAGTCGTGGCTTAGATGGCCGAAATTCAGACCAAGGTTATCCTTGTAGGCTTGGGGTATGTGAATATTTCACATTGAATAGGAACTACCGATTGACTACCTATGACATCGATAAGTGGTGCTACTTGCTCAGGAAAGACTACTCTAGCGAAGCATCTGAAGAACATACTTCCCAATAGTGTCATCGTGCATCAGGATGTCGGTGAATTTCTCAAAGAATATCAACATCAACTTACCTATGACAGGATTTTGCTCCAGTAAGGCACGGTACTCAGATCGACCGTATTTTTTCGCTGAGCAGTTGCGCAGCCTGAGGAACTACTCCCCATAAAGCACGGCTACCAGGACTGGGATGCTCCAGATTGTGCAATTGACTACCCACGACTTTCCAATTTTTTGAAGCACGTGAAAGACACAGGATGCATACCAGATGATCATAGAAGCCATGATCATTTGAACAAGCACACGGATTTACCTATAGAAGCAGAGTGTCAACGCCGTCTGGCTGAGAACTTCAGAGTTATCCAAGATCAAGTCAAGGAGAGCGACCACATCAATATAGTGTGGGGCTTGGTGGACGGGTTTCTGTTGTATTGGAATCAGGTGTGTCAGCATCAATGCCTCAGTAGAATGAGGAATCAACGCGACTCCGTCATAGGAAGTCATAGAACAGCTAGATATGCGCTTCTTACTCCGTCTTCCACTCAAGACATTGGAAGGCCGAAGGAGAGCGCGGCAGGTTTACATCACAGCAAGTATGTCCTTTAGTATTTCCGCTCTATCTTCGTTCTTATTCCGCTCGGATGATTATTGACTTTTTCTCCTCCTCATAACCTCTTGTCAAAATGTCAACCATGTCCACGTTGATGTGTCTATTTTCGCTTAACTCCACGCGACTCCGTTCTTTGTCCGGTTACTCTCATGGAGCGCAATTTAATGAAGAGGGAGACGAATGGGTAGACCCTCCTGACTACTGGGAGACGATCGTGCTCCCTGCATACCTAGACGCACACCGCGAAATATTCGAGGGTGGTGATGTTGAGAATGGGGGCTTGACAAATAAGGTGGGAGGTCTTGTTTTGATCGAGCCTGAGAAAGAGGACAAAGAGATGAGCATGACGGATATTGTTGAAAGATGCTGCCAAGAGTTATATCAGCTTGTCAGGGCGGAGCAAGTAGGGAGTTAAAGCATAGACTGCGGTCTCAGCATCGGGTGTTTTTTACAGTGCACCACAGATCATGCGATAGAATTTTAGATGATTCCCCTCCACGATTGGTACAACAGATAATTTTGTTTGGACATCGGGATATAGGTTTCCGGAAGGATAAATCGTTCATGAGGGTGACCGGGAGCTTGTTTGCCGCCTTTTGCCGCCCGTGATTTCCATACCCGAAAGCTGACATAATAAGACAATCACATGCTCATTTTAATTTAAACCTTGCGCATTGTGATTGGCTAGCAATCATAGTACTTGACCCGGAACAGCTTCCCCCACCTTGCTCCCTCTCCACTACCATCTTCTCCGCACACTCCTAACAATTATCGCAATGTCACAGGTCATCGTCGTTGGAGGTGGCCTTGCTGGTCTCTCTGCAGCTCACACCCTTCTTGAGCGTGGTGCTAATGTACTACTACTTGACAAGCAAGGGTACGAAAATTCACGTTGAGGGTGAAATAGTTATTGACGGAGTTCCGCAGATTCATGGGTGGAAACTCCACCAAGGCCACTTCTGGTATCAACGGTGCTGGTACCCAGACGCAGCAGGAGGCTGGTATTCCAGATAACGCAAAGATTTTCTTCGAGGACACGAAGAAATCTGTGAGTGATCCCATGTTTGTGCCCGACTCTTATACCAATGCATTTCAGGCTCGTGAACTCGCTCGCGATGACCTTATCCGTGTGTTGACTGGCCGCTCAGGCGATGCTGTTAACTGGCTACAGGACAAATTCGGCCTGGACCTCTCAAAGGTCGCGCGGTTAGGAGGCCATAGCCAGCCTCGTACACACAGAGGGAATGCACAATTCCCTGGTATGGTATGTAGTCGCAATCTCCGTTCTTCAAGTGTAGAATTTGTACTAACCACGCATTTCTGTACTGACAGGTTATTACTTACGCACAAATGGAGCGCCTGGAGGATTTGGCAGTGAGCCAGCCAGACCGCGTGAAGATTTACAAGAAGTCCCGCGTCACGAAGCTTCTCAAAGACGAGTCTGGCGCAGTTACGGGTGTTGAGTATGTCCGCAATGGCAAGACAGAAACTGCATACGGCCCCGTCGTCCTCGCTACTGGTGGTTATGCCGCCGATTTCACTGGCGGTGACTCTCTACTGAAGAAGCACCGTCCTGAATACTATGATCTCCCGACGACGAATGGTGACCACTGCACAGGTGATGGTCAGAAGATTGCCATGGCTATTGGTGCGAGTGCGATCGACCTCGAAAAAGTGCAAGTGCACCCGACGGGTCTTGTTGACCCTAACGAGCCCGACGCGAAAGTGAAGTTCTTGGCTGCAGAGGCTCTTCGTGGAGTTGGCGGTTTACTTCTTGACAAGAACGGCGACCGTTTCGTCGATGAGCTTCAACATCGCGATTACGTCACTGGCAAGATTTGGGAGAACGGCAAGGTATTTGACTGTGATTGTTGCGTTTTGTCATTCACCCAAAGATCTTCCTTAGTATCCCATTCGCTTGATCCTTAACGGGCAGGCTTCAAGCGAGATCGAATGGCACTGCAAGCACTATGTCGGTCGTGGTCTCATGAAGCGTTTCGATTCTGGCGAGGCTCTTGCTAAAGAGATGGGCATCAAGCCTGAATATCTTAAGAAGACTTTCGACACGTATAATGCAGGTGTCAAGGCAAAGAAGGATCCATTTGGAAAGAAGGTAACGTCCATGTCTTGAGATATATCACTGTTGCTCAACTCCAGAAGTACTTCTCATCAGGAGAGTGGAGCATGAACGACTACTTCAACGTCGCAATTATGACCCCTGTACTTGCACTACACCATGGGTGGCTTGGAAATCGACCCCGAATCACGTGTCATCGGAAAGGATGGCAAACCCATCTCTGGTCTCTTCGCTTCTGGTGAGGTTGCTGGTGGTGTACACGGTGCCAACCGTCCTTGGTGGTTCGTCACTGCTTGGATGTGTTGTTTTTGGACGTGTATCTGGCGATTCGGCTGCTGCCTATCTCCTCCAGACGACTAGCGCCATCGTAGAGAAGGCAGGCGGACGTCTTGGTGCACTCGTAGGACAGTTCGAGTCGAAGCCTGCTACTTCATCTGCATCTACACAGCCTGCTGCCACGAGTGTTCCCGCCCAGTCGTCATCGCTATCAAAGGAATTCAGTGCCGCAGGATGTTGCTAAGCACAACAAGAAGGACGACATCTGGGTCATTGTTAATGGCCAGGTGCTGGACGTCACATCCGTAAGCGTAGGCCTTCCAGTCCTGCAACCTTACTGACTTTTTCGCGACACAGTTCTTGCCTGATCACCCGGGAGGCGAGAAAGCTATCATTCTCTACGCTGGTCGTGACGCGACTGAAGAGTTCAACATGCTCCATGACCCGAAGGTATGAAACACTGTCCCAATTCGTTATCCTCGGCTCATTCGCTGTCTAGGTGATTCCAAGATATGCACCGGACGCTGTCATTGGCACACTGAAGAAGTAGGGATAAATGGCGCTACGACTCCGCTCAGAAAAAGTAGAGGAACTATATCTGTCATCTTTCTTCAACATCGCATATCTCTTTTTCCCATGTCTCTACTTGGTTGCTGTAATCCAGTGTATTCTAATGTTGTGTTCTCTTCATACCATCTTTAACTGACCGATCCATGAGGCCAACACGAGGCCGTGGCTGTTGCAAAGTTTGAATACCAAATGCTGAATTGTTTCTTGACTACGCCTGTGTAACGCCTCCGCCATAACAAGCTTGGGAACATTCCTGCGGCGGCGTCTTTAAAGTTTGCGCGTACCTTCTTTTTACTATGTGCACCCCCGCCCACTCGCCACGGCGCCACTTCATATTGTTCACGTTTTATGGTCACCCAATTGGTTACTGTGTCTGGCCAATGGCCATAGCCACAAGTTGTATATGTGCCGCCTCCTAGGTTGGATCGGAAGAAATCGGATGGACACAAGTACTTGCGTGCAAGGGGTTGGCCAGGCCGCTAATACTACCAATAGCCATGTGCCGTGGACTGTATGACTGTGTTAGCGCATAGCATATATGTGTCGTCTGGCGTTCTCTGGCCCATCGGAGGGGCCACCCGAAAAATGTAAGTCTTTATTCATTATTTCCGATCCCAAAGTAGATGATACGACCCAAGTGAACAATTGAGCTGTTCCATACAGAAGGGCGGGAATGCTATCCTGCGCACCCGCACACGGTCCCTTCCATTTGAAGCCCTCATCCATCTCGTTGTATGTGCGAAGGCTGTGGCGATTCTAGCGAACTCTATTCTTCCACTTCGCCGACTGTGCAAAACGGCGTTGTCCCACCACCACCACCACCACCACCGGCGTGTGTGTACGTGTGTACCATGATCCTGTAACGAGCTGTTCTGCACGCCGCACCCCGCGGTCCCGAACTCACGCCATTATGTGGCTCAAAGCTCCTTTCTGTCAAGCGCGATATTCCCGTTACCCGTCGTCTCAAGCCCCAGGGTGATACTTGTGTGGAAATCCATGCTCTCAGCCTATCAAAGTACATGCTAGCGGACCTTCACGTCCTTCGATGACTCGGATGCTGGCTTGGCAACTACTGTCATTGGCGCATGCCCTAACACTTAATAATTCTGCATATCTGAATATGTCGGAAACTCTTTGCATTGCCTTTCTGAGTTCGCCACCAGCCATCGGTGTAAGCTGTACTCAACCAAGGTCCACGGGTCGTGATCACACTGGTCTGGCATGGAAAGGGAGATTTCGGATCTGGGAGGTATAAAATACCATGCCTGGCCCGATGGATAGTAGAAACCGATCCCAGCCCTCCATCTTCAATCCAACCGCCAGCATGCAATCCTTTAATCCAGTCGCTAGTGCCTCAACCTTCGGCTACAACGAAACTACAAGGTGATTAGTGCATGAAATTTGATCGCATCAAGATTTGAGGGTCTGACGCCGTTGCCTGTGCGATAGCCCAAATCAAGCCCCTGGAACTTCAAGTTCTAGCGCTTCGACCGCATGGTGGTCTGGACCCATTGTCAATGGTCCATCAGACCAGTACTTCCTGGGTGGCTTCACCTTTCCTCCAGAGTCTTTGGTAATGCAGTATGTTATTATCCGACATGATTATGTCGGTTCCTCATTCCCAAACTATAGGAACTCTGGATACCAGTACCATGTGAACGATAATACGGCATTCCAGAGCATTCCTGAGAACTATATGTTATCACACTCAGAGACAGCAGATGATAGATCGCTTTACTTTCCTCAAGATCTATGTTATCCTCCGCCCGAGGATGACAACCTAACCCAAGCATATGTTTGGTAGGTCTATTGGGCTGAGTCACGAGCATACTATTCATTTAGCTACTAGGAACCAGTGCGGACAGCTTCCGGGGTTCAACTCGGGCACATTCCCTCCGAGTCCATTCTTGCAAACGATGATGTCACAGTCGTCGACGGAACCATTACCTATCATGATGCCGTCTCAAGAACAATGTTCGTCTTTCTCTCCAACATTTTATTATAGCCTCTCATCGTCCTTGCAGCGGCCCTTTCTGAATGCGCATGGATTGAAGATGGTAAACGGTGTGACCATCCCATTTCTCAACGCAAACTTGGCGTGCATCTTCGCGACTTTCATGGTGTGTATGGAAAAGAGAAGAAACCCGTTGTATGCTTCTGGCAGTTTTGCGATCAGAACATGCAAAGAGGCTCTATCGTGCGGCACATCATTAGCTGCCACCTGAAAACTAAATGGACCTGCAAGAATTGTTGCAAGACGTATTCTCGCCGTGACGGCTTAAAGAAGCACGCCAAGGACTGTCAAGCCGCATAGGCTTAACCGCTAACAACCAGCATCACATCTTCTCGCTCGTTATCGTACTCTTTCTTTTGATGACTAACACCAATCATTTCCTAATGCAATGTTTCGTTGTGTATATCTTCACCGCTGCTGTATTACCACAAACTCAAACTTATGGCATGAAACATTGCTAGTATACCCATAATGTAGTAGTATATCTTGTTATCGACACTCCTTCAATGATGTATATCTTGACTCGTTTTATAATGCGACGATAAAACGTTTTTTGCTGAAACGATGACAGTTTTAAACGTGCCTTCAGGTATAAGTACTAGGATCATGATCAGGCAAATCGCAAACGAGTCAACTTTAGCAGAATTCATACTTGTATGCAATAAAAGTGGATGACTGTAACGCTGAGTACTAGTCTTAGTGCGTTCTCATGCTCAAAAATAGGAGGTGCAGTCTGACATACATAGGACAATAATTAGATTTTTTTTCATGTAAAAAAAGTTGGGAGGAACCCGACAGGGTCCCATTTGGGGCTAGTAAGTCTGACATAAGTTTCTGCTTGCTTTGGATGAATGTCCTTTTATTTCCACCAACCAGATATCACCGGCCAGGCCTAAGTACAATATAACACTTCCTAGGAAAAGCCGTCGACATATGATACCGATACTTGTATGCAAGCTCCAAATCCGCTCATGGGCCAGCGGCTTCTGAGTCATCCTCGAGAATTGAAGCGATCGATATCTCTCGACGCCGGCGGCTGTCACGGTAGGTGCTGTAAGTCAATATCATTGACGATATGAATATTGATGCATGATGCATGATGATTGACAGTCACCATAGAATGCATAGTGTAAGAATCTGGAATATTAGACCGGCGGGCTTCAACTGGCGTGACCGTGACAATGGCGAGAAAATGTTCCAATTGTCAACATCGGGAAAAAGCTCCTTCACAAAAACAAGGTAATTTCAGAATTTTTTGGAGAATTCCTCGTAATTTCAGTGAAATCCAGTGAAATCGAGTACGACCAGATTTCTCAAGCTCGGTCGTAGTTACTTCGAATTACTTCGAATTTCTTCGAATTTCTTTGAGTTTTCAGTCATTATTCCTCGAATACCATCAAATTATTTTGAATTCGGTTGAAGTCGACATACATAAACATTGATTAAAACGAGATATCACAATCAAAAGATGTGAAAAGAAAAGAAAATATCAGCAAACTGAGAAGCAACTGACTTGGTGCCATATTCATAGCTTGATTTATTCTTCGACCATTGCATCGAGATCGAGATAGTCGCAAGTGCTTGATGAGGCAGTGGACGCCGAGTTCTCGATTGCACTGGTGTTGAGTTAGTCAGAGTGCCCAACAATGAAGAATGGCGCAAGCAAGACGCACCTGACTGCCTTGTAAAGCCGTGCCATCAGTGCATGGTACTTCTTTATACTACCATTGAAGATGTGGTTGAGAGTCGCTTGGTGAGCCTTGTAAACATCGACGTGGGAGGAGGCATTGAATGATTTGACTTGCGCATTTGAAGGCGGGTTGCCGCTACTCCAATCCTTCAATATCGCATAAATCTGTGGAGAATGTTATGTAGTCAGTATACAGAGTTTGAAACAGTATCACAGCCGGTGCCTACCATAGTTGCAGTCAAACACACCATAGCCACCGGTAGCTCTGGCTCATTGTTTCCATCTAAGACAGAAACGAAATCATCATGGCACTGACTGCCAAATGAGTCCTCACCGCCATCAAAGAATGACAATCGGATGATGTCAATGGTAGCCTCATCACAAAACGGTTGGTCCCCAAGGACCTTACCCTGGGTAGTAGATGAGAATCAGAGAAATGGAGAGAGAGATAACAAAATACTAAACAGACCTTGGCATCGGTTGGAAAAATATACTTGTGACTTTTAAGAAGGTCTTCTACCTTGTCAGCGCAGCCTTTCTGAGTCCAAAATGCGATACAACAATTTGATGTGTGAGCTTCTTGAGATTAGTGCGGAAGGAGCTCATTCGTCCCTCCGGCTTGTAAGTGTATTAGTTTCATCCAAATAACCATGCAAAAAGAGTACATACGATCCCGGCCAGAGCCAGTGCGTAATCAAAGTCGTGCTTCATCCTCTTTAATATCACATATTCCTTGCGCTTCCCGGCAGCGGTATGGACCGCTTCCAGGGCCATCTTTCGCTTCTGAGTGATGTTGGGGAATGCATTGTTGAAGAGAGAGGCTTTCTTGAGTTCGAACATGGCGGCCTTCAACACATTCTGTATCCGGGTGTTTTGAGCCTTGAGGTTGATAGAGCCGTCTGCTGAGTAGACTAGATCTGTGAATATGGGCCATGTAAAAGAATGATCAGACTCAGAAGCTGACACATGAGTGACATCTGAAGCTGGCCGCGGCGGCACCACAGTCTCCACAAATTTAGGTCTCTACACAGTGTGATGTGAGACGGAATCATGGGAGTGTGCAGTGGAACACGTCACCTCAAGGTCTTGTCGTTCTTCTAGCTTGCTCTTTTTCTTCTTGTCTTTCTTCTTGTCTGGCTGGTGTTTGGTGACGGCTGTTGCTTCACGGTAATATGGCTTGGAATGACCATCAGAGGCTTTGTCAGCAACATCAACTTGAGGAACACTGGCAGTAGTGCCAGAGGCCATCCATTCAGATACATTGCTACCCGTGCGCACAAAATGGGGAATCTATGTCAAAAGGTCAATTTCAATTTTTCTGACAATGGGGTCAAGTACCTCTTTAATGAGTTCCTCCTGGGAGAGTGACTCAAAGTCATCATCCTCAGGAACTTCCATGTCGTTGTCTGATTTTTCAGATGCATCGTCACTCTCTCCGTATTCACTAACAGTGTCACTATCTTCAATTGACACCGTGGCTGATTTCAAAGAGCGCATTGATCTCTCACGACCTCGACTTTCAGCATGACTGATAACTTCATGTGCTTCTTGACCACGGTCTGCTGTTGAGTATCTCATCTGTCTCAAGTAGCAGTCTGTAACTAACCATTGTTGTGATCTAGCTTTTTTGCAGGTATCTTCCGTGCTAATTTGGCTGCAGGTGCTGATTGCAGTCCAGTTACTGTGGGTGCGCGCTTACGACTATTGGCCATTGTCTCATTCCAAACTGAAATCAGGTGCGTTTTAGTAACTGCTTTCTAACTGTGCAAGTGCTAACCTTTCCGCTCTAAGGCCTTTATCTTCGACGACCGTTGCAATGGTTCTTGATGATTGTGAGTCCCTCACAATTTTCTTTTATGTACTACTTACTATCTGTATCGCCTTGATTTTCACCACCAGATTCTTGACTCGCCTTGGCCTTTGTTTTGCTGTTCCGCTTGTGGGTGGCTATTTCTGATGGTGTTAGAGATGCTCTGGGAGGCATGCTGATGAGGGGGCAAACGGGAGGAAGGACTGAAAAAAACTGCAAGGTTCGCAGTCCGCTGCCATTTTGAAGCTTGTAAGTTTGTTTGTTGCTGCCACAGGGCCGCATGCCATCACGTTAAATTTTGCAACTAAACCTTTTCTGACCTGGATCTTCACCAACAGGGCACGTTTGGTATTGCTTTCGCTCTTGCACTTTGTGAGGGTGCGTCTGCCAGTGGTAATACTTTCACTTTTGCACTTTGTGAGGGCGTATTAGTCCACTGTCATTTGGTTGCTGTGCTGTATGTTATCACGTCAATTTTTGCAACTAAACCTTTTCTGACTTGGCTCTATCAACAGCCCACGCACACTATTTGGATACCTTTGTCTCTTTATGCATGCTGTTTGGATACCTTCATCTCTTTATCTATGCCTGTTTCTCGCCTGTTTCTCTACTGTCAGAATGAACACTTGCCCAGGCTGTGCTAAAAACTTCGAGCATACTGGATACGCTCATCACCTAGCCCAGACCATAAATCCATCATGCGCCGCTCAACTACAACTTTCTGGTCTTTTTCCAGAGTCGAGCGATAACGATTCTGATGGTCTTGCAGAGGATGGAGATACTGACAGTCTCAATGGAGGAGATGCAGAATTTACAGGAGACTACTTTGGCTACTACGATGAACAAGATCTGGAATGGCCAGACAATAACCACGATGAGCTCCCCTTGGAATCTGATGGAGAGGATGAAGAGTATCATGACACAGCGCTTGAGCATGGGTGGGAACGCCCTGCAGATCCTGTCCAGCAGGATATCAATGGTGGGGATGATTTCGAAAACTCGGACAACTCGGACACACTGTCACAATCACTCCCAGCCAAACGACAAGAAGCAGAGGCGCCCCTTGGTCACCAGCCCATTGTTGAGAAATTTCCAAGGCGCCATGCAGGTGCTCCAGTCCACCACTCCCGCACTACAGCTTTCGAGTCTTATAAGAATGTACTGCAAGGTGCAGAAAACATTTGGGCCCCCTTCGTGTCTCGCACAGATTACGAGGTCGCAAAGTGGGCAAAACTTCATAGTTCTGGCTCAACTGCTTTTTCCGAGCTGCTCGCAATTGATGGTGTGAGCTTTCTCAATTGGATCATGATGGGCCGATATTTACGATGACATTTATATAGCTTCGTGAAGCCTTGGGTCTTTCATACCAGAACTCCCGTGAACTCAATCACATTATTGACTGACAGTTACCATGTCAACGACCGCGTTTCAAACACGAAGAAATTATTGTTGCAGACGAGGCATTTGATGTTTACTCGCGCGACGTCATGGAGTGTGTCAAAGCTCTTTATTCAGATCCTGAATTCTCACCACATCTCAACTATGCTCCTGAACACCATTATGCCGATGCCGACAAGACTATCCGAATGTATCATGATATCCATACAGGCAAGTGGTGGTGGTCCACCCAGGCAAGTCGTCAGACAATCTGTTCGAGTCATATTGAACTTAATGGAACCTCTTTTAGAAAGAACTTGAAACAAAGAAACCAGGAGCAACAGTCATTCCCATTATTTTTTCGTCTGACAAGACACAGAGGTCACTATGTTTAGAAACAAATCTGCCTATCCTGTCTACATGACAATAGGCAATATTCCAAAGGAGATCCGTCGAAAACCATCTAAACGAGCGTGGATTCTGCTTGCCTATCTACCAACTTCGAAACTCAATCATATCACAAACAAGGCTGCTAGGCGTCGAACGGCAACTAATTTGTTTCACGCTTGTTTGCGCCGCATTCTTGAGCCTCTGAAAGTCCCTGGCGAGGACGGTGTTGCTATGGCCAGTGGGGATGGTGCTGTGCATCGAGGGCATCCGATTGTCGCTTGTTACTCCGCAGATTACCCAGAACAGCTGTTGACGACTGGGGTAAAGTCAGGAGAGTGCCCGAAGTGTGATGTCCCACACAAGGAGTTGGGAAGTCCACATTTCCTGGTAAACCTGCGAGACCTCAATGCAATTCTTGCCGCATTGTCCCTCGTCGACGAGGATTATGACCTGTGGAGACGAGCGTGCCAGGAGTGTGGCATTAAGCCTGTCTTCAAACCATTCTGGCTGGATCTCCCGCACACCAACATATTCCAATCCATCATGCCGGATGTGTTGCATCAGCTCTACCAGGGTATCATAAAGCACCTCACTGAGTGGATCAAGGAGGCATGTAGCGAAGCTGAGATCGACGCTCATTGTCGTAGGCTTCCCCCAAACCACAACATCCGCTTGTTTCTGAAAGGAATCAGTCACCTCTCACGTGTTAGTGGAACAGAGCATAACCAGATCTGTCGCTTCCTGCTTGGTATTGTCATTGGCATACAGTTGCCTGGAAATCTCAATAATGGTCGCCTTACTCGTGCCATTCGCGGCATCCTTGATTTCCTTTACCTTGCTCAATACCCTTCTCACACAGATCAAACTCTAGCACTGCTCAATGATGCCTTGACACGCTTTCACGATAACAAGGATATCTTCCTTGATCTTGGGATCCGATCGAATTTCAACCTCCCGAAGCTTCATTCCTTCCGTCACTATGTACATATGATCAAAATGTATGGCACGACCGACAACTACAACACCGAGTACACCGAACGCTTACATATTGACCTCACGAAGGATGCTTACAGGGCTACCAACCATAAAGACGAGTATAGTCAAATGACACTCTGGCTCGAAAGACGTGAGAAGATGTTGTGGCATGATAACTTTGTTAAGTGGCGTCTGGTTGGTGATCTTGCCTCGCAAGAAAGGCCACCACCAGACATGGATTATCGTCGGGCATTCAAGATGACGAAACACCCGACCGTCAGACGTGTTCCATTGGATCACATTGTGCAGGACTATGGCGCCACTTTTTTCACAGCAGCATTGGCTCGTTATGTGGTTGGCAGGAATCAACCTGGTTTATCTGCAGCGCAACTGGAACGAGAGGCTGCTCATATCATTCTTCCCTTTGATGCTGTGGCTACATTCCACAGGATCAAATTTCACGCAATCGATGCTCACGGGTTCCAGGACTCGAGTGTAACAGTAGATTCTGTGCATTCTCAACCATCGTGAAAGGACAAGAGAGGGCACACGATCCCCGCACGCTTTGATACTGTTTTGGTCAACGAAGGGGATGGTGGGATAACGGGCGTGAATGGTGCGTTTGCATTTGTGTGAACACGGCCGTTAATCTGACTTTATTCCAAAAAGGATACCATGTTGCGCAAGTTCGCGTCGTCTTCACGCTGACAAGTCAAGCTACAAATTTGTTATTCCCCGCTGGACCTCTAAAACCACCCGCCCACCTTGCGTATGTGGAATGGTTCACACCCTTCCAGCAACCTGAATCACACCATGGGCTGTACAAAATTTGCCGTCTGATGCGTCATGGAGAGCGTCTTGCAAGCATTATCGATGTATCGGACATCCGCAGGAGTGTTCATCTTTTTCCAAATTTCAGCGCAGTAGTACCTCGTGAATGGACGAGCAGTACCGTTCTGGAGCTCTGTCCCAGCTTCTTTGTAAACTCGTTCAGTGACCGACACACTTATTTAACTATTGTTTGAGGAATATAACGAGATTCGTTGAAATACTCTCGAAATACATGTAATTTAACAGATTCGTTGAAATACTCTCGAAATACATGTAGTTTAACAGATTCCCTGAAATTCCTTCTTTTTTGAGCCATTTTGTGAAGGAGGTTTTCTCTGATGAAGCGGATCAGTAGCGACGAAGTATTGGCGGTAGATTGAGGACGGGAACTGCACTGATCAATAGCGTTGGTGAGGCGAGGTTGTGGTGGTCGCAATAGTCTAAGGTTCGTCGGCGGTACACGATTAGTAATCTTGACAATAGTATTACTCACGATAAGTTTTGAACACTTCAAAAAACTCGCTAAAGCTTCAAAAAACTGGCTAAAGTCTTTAACAAACTGGCTAAAGTCTTCAACAAACTCGGCCAGAAAGCCATCAAGACACACGGCACACGCGGCATCAGAGCGGACTTGGAAACACTTAGTCAAATTTTAAGGCATGTATACTACACAAAAATATATAGATGTAGCTAGGTATCTAATGAACGAGATATAACAAAAAAGAAATGTGTGATAGTGAGGGAAACACGAGATTCAGAACGGAAGTATGAGAGAGTGAGAGTGCGGGCGCATGAGCTGGGAGGTAGAGTTAGGGGATTCCGTTTGATCCGGCGTTCGAACGCTGAATGTGTGACAGCGAGGGAGACACAAGCAGTGTAAGAGGGCGGGAGCATGTGCTAGGAGATAACGAACATGTTGGGGGATTCTGTTTGATCCGGCATTCGAACGCTGGACGCGTGACAGCGAGGGACACAACAGCAGTGTGAAGGGCGGGAACATGGACACAGGTGTGTGGGGCTGGCCCAGCCGGGAGATACAACAACAGCCGTATGAGTGCGCAGGTGCAGGCATGTGGGCTGGGAGACACAACAGCAGTAGCATGAGATCAGAGGGCAGGAGCACAAATGAAGAAAAATTACTCACATTTACATCCTCAACCTCCCATCCAGCGCCATTGCATACCTCCCCATTATCCACCTGTAAGATCATGCTGGAAGGGGCAAGGGGATGGTGAGATTCGAGCTACGGAATGCACGGAGGATGCAGATGCTAGCGATGACATCTGGCGCTAATCGTGGTAAAAATTTAAACTCCGATTTAAACACCGCCTAATCAGTTGGATGATGGATCTCGAGTGTACTGATAAGAAAACACCCCGTTCCAAGTCACAACCATGCCTCCTCAGTCTACACGTGAAGACCTCCTTCGTGCCATTGATCAGGCTTCATTGGCATTAGCCAACTCACAGTATTTGAATATACTCCTGGATGACCAGGGCTCCAACTCCGACTCAGACTCTAATACCGACTCGGACTTAAACTCGCTTTATACCTCGGATGAGGAAGATCTGGCTTTTGCCTCCCCATCCCCTATATCCCCCATGTCCCCTATGTCCCCTATGTCCCACCTTTTGGGCCTCAGTTCAGATATTTCCAGCCACAGTGACCAATCTGACGACTCAGATGACGCTGCTGTGCGTTACGACCGGCTCCAGCACACAATTGCTGCTCTTCGTGATGAGGTAGAGAGGGCACGTGTATTCCACAAGCCTGATGAGCCTCCTCCTCGGGCACCTCAGCTGCATATGCTGGTTCACCATGAGGAACACCGGCCTCATTTGTTTCGCCAGAAACTGCACGTCAATCCAGAAATATTTGACGATATCCTCGACCAGATCTCCGGTCATCCTATCTTCCGTAACCAGTCCAACAATCCTCAGCTCCCTGTCTCCATTCAGCTTGCTATTTTTCTAAATCGTGCAGGCCACTACGGCAATGCCATTTCACTCGAGGATGTCGCACAATGGGCGGGTGTGAGTGTTGGGTCGGTTGTCAACTGCACTAATCATGTGAGGAGCACGATTAGTTTATCTTCTTCCCAGAAGATAACTCTGAGGATACTGAGCTGGCTCGGCGCTTTGCTGAGACACGAACCTGTCCAGAGTGGAGGGGTGGCTATCTAGCCATTGATGGCTCAACTATAGATCTTTTCACCAAACCTGCTTATTTTGGTGAGACATTTTATGATAGGAAATCTAAGTATTCCCTTGGCTGTCAAGTAATGTATTTTTATTTATTTTTCATGGGCAACAATTTAATTTAATTTTAGGCAGTTATCATGCCCCATAACCTCATGATTGTAGATTATTCTCTTGGTCAACCTGGGAGTGTCCATGATGCATATGCTTTTCGATCCACTCGCCTCTATGAAGAGCATGCCAATCTTCTCCCAGATGATCACTGGGTTTGGGCAGACAGTGCATACCCATTGGAGCCATAGTGTATCCCCCCTTTCAAGAAGCCTCGCAATGGACGACTGACAAAGGACCAGAGGACATTTAATTACCACCTTTCTAAGGTATTTTTATTTTCTGCTTTTTTATTATTATTAATGAATTTAAAGATCCGTGTGCGTGTTGAGCATACATTTGCAGTCTTGAAAGGGCGGTTCCAGTCTCTCAGAGAGCTCCGCATCAATATTCAGACAGAGAAGGACTTGCAGGTTGCTGTGCATTGGATTAAGTGTTGTCTTATCCTGCACAACATGATCATCTGCTTTGAAACTCGTCGTCGCAAGCAGGATAAAGACTATGATCAGTCTCTGGAGTGGGCTCGTACCGAGGGTGAAGCTTTTGTCCCTCAAGAGATTGAGGATCCAGAGGGTAATGAAACAGTGGGTGACAGGTCATATGAAGGAACCCCTGGCCAGGCTACTCGTGCAAGGCTCATGGATCAGCTCTTTGATAGCCCTAGATCAAAAGCACAGCATAGGGAAGGATAAGCATCATGTTCACATTCACCAATGATACATGTACTACTAGTAGTACATCTTGTACAACACATGTAACATCAATCTTACAAGTACCAGCAGAAAAAAAAAGCACCATGTTCACATTCACCAATAGTACATGTACTACTAGTATTACAGCTTGTACAACATCAATCTAACAAGTAACAACAGACTACAAAAGAAATTCATAAGTCAGATAGCAACAGCAGCAAAAAAACGCGACAGCAGAAAGCAGCAATGATGATACAAAAATAAGCCGCTAGCGGACAGTATGATAGGAAGGGGAACAACAGCAGCAAACATGTCAGCTATCAGACGCAGAAGCGGTACTACCGCTCTGCGTCATCTGGTGAAATTGAATCTTCAGGCGCCACATCTCTGCCTCCTTGTCAAGCGCAAGGGCCTGGGCCTCGTGCACTCGGACATCTGTCTCGCGAAGGCGGATTTCCGCGTCCTTGGTCTCCTGCTCTCGTTGATGGCTGGCGGCAGCTTGCATGGCCTCATGTGCGCGCGCCTCACGAAGATACTCGTACTTCTTCGTCTCGCGATGGTAGTCCTTCTTCACATCAAGCTTCGCGAGGAAGCGCTCGTGCTTGAGGTTATGGCGTGATGTGACGTCCGATTGAATACTCCCAATCTCACCATTGACCCTCTCAACCTGCTCCTGAATGTCGGACTTTGCTTTCTTCTTCTTCGACCCTGTGGTCTTCGGTTGCGCTGATATTGAGGTCTGGAGGGTCGGAGACGCAGGAAAATCTGACGATGAAGTGTTGTGAGTCGTCGACGAAGGTGTCGACGAGCTACGAGTCATCCCTGGCGACGACGATGCAATAGACGAAGGTCTGCGTCGTGCGTCGTAGCCAGAGGGCCCCTGAGCGCCGAATGCTGCACGGCTGTCGTAGAAAGGAGTGGGTGACTTCTGCGTGATTGAAAAAGGGATGGGGTGGTTAGGAGGAGGAGACGGCGATGATGGGAGTTGTCGTTTTTTCCCGGCAACCTTTGGAGGGCTGTTAAGGTCATAAGTAGGGTGCGGGGCATCAGTGTCCATATCGTTGTCATCCAAGTGGTCTAGTGCATTGCCCAGAGGGGCACGGAAAGCAGCGGAATATAAGTCGTCGTCGTCGTCAAGATCAGGAACATTGCCCATAGTGGTATCGAAGTCGGCATTTGGAGGTGCCGGAGGAGCAGGAGGAGCAGGAGGAATAGGAAGAGCAGGGAAATGAGGAAAAGCAGGAGTGGGAGCAGTGGGAGGAGCAGAAGGAAAGGGAGCAGGTGAAGGAATGGGAGCAGCGGGAGCAGGCGAAGGAATGGGAGCAGTGGGAGCAGGCGAAGGAATGGGAGCAGCGGGAGCAGGCGAAGGAACGAGAGCAGTGGGAGCAGCAGGTGCTAGCAGACGAGGATCAATTTGTGAATCAGTAAATGGGCGGCTATGAGGAGGCAGAACATGAGAGGGGGGCTGAGCCCTGGTAGCACCCCTGGTATGTGCGGAGGGGCCAGCCCTGCCACGCGGACGTACTAGCGCGTACATGTCACCAGCATGGTCAACGCCAGGCTTGGACGATGTAGTTTTTGCTGCAAAGGAGGGATTTGAGTGCCAGATGGCGTCGAGTTCCTTGTACCATGGAAATTCGCGACAGACTTCTTCTACAAATTTGAATCGGTCAAACCGCTAAACAAATAAATAAGAATGCTCACCTTGTAGATTTTTAGCGGAGGCGTCATCAAGAGGGACTACACCAGCACCGGTTGCACTGAATTTAGCCTTAAGGGGCTTATATTTGTTTTTGAGACTAAGGATCTTATCAGCGCATAGTACAAAAAATATAAACATGACATACCTTGTGATACGGTTGTTGACAGAGTCACGAAATTTCTTCTGACTGTTTGCATATTCCAGCCCATATTTTGCGTGATGTTTGAAGATGACCTGAGCAATAACAGAGTAGATCTGAGACTTGTCCTTTCCCGAGGGACGAGCAGAAGAACTTGAATCCAGAGAGGGAGGTGGTTTCTTGCCATCAGAGTAGAATAAGATACGACAGTCAGGAGGGTGTTCGGTGAGCCAGGTGACCAAGACGTCAGTGAGAGTGTCATCACTCTGCCACTGAATCGTCAGCTTGGGTTTTGGATCGGGGGGAGGTGGTTGTATTTGAGATGTCGACGGCTCAGGATCCATCGCTCTAGAGCACACTGGAGGGTTGCCTCCAAGTCGTGCAGAACGACGGAGGCGTTGTTGGCGAACAGCAGGCATATTTCGAACTCAGCCATG
The DNA here is from genome assembly GCF_016647785.1 of Suillus fuscotomentosus. Taxonomy (NCBI): domain Eukaryota; kingdom Fungi; phylum Basidiomycota; class Agaricomycetes; order Boletales; family Suillaceae; genus Suillus; species Suillus fuscotomentosus. The sequence goes on from NW_024539522.1 coordinate 822,496, forward strand.
GTGCCGAGCCTGACTTCCAAATTTGCCGCATGCGGCTGTGCTTGTTTTCAAGCTTTAGCGAGTTTTCTGAAGTGTTCAAAACCTATCGTGAGTAATACTAATAGTTCAAAATTCATGGCTTTCTAGGCTAACTCGATATTCGGGAATCGGCACTGAATTCGACAGATAGCCTACTAGGGTGTCGGATACTTTCATCATTTGCCTCTTATCTATTTCCAAATATCGAACTTTTTGCTGTCCAGCATAAGAAGGAGGCGACGAGGCGTACCCATTGGGCAAACCATGTACTCAGCGAACCATCATTAATGATCTTCATTTACCACTCGGGTCATTGACATGGTGGCATGTATGTGATGCTGTCGTGTGACTCCGACGGTGGGAACGTCAAGCTGAGTCTTTTGGTGTTTGTAGAAGAGCAGAGGGGGGGTAATGCAGTAGGTCCTGTTGTGCCACTGAACTGTGCTTCAATCACAATTAATATTGATCTGTCACTCGAACTACTTGTGAACTTGACGAGAGCTGTGCTCGGTATGGCACAGGATCATCAATTGTCGATTCTCTAGTCGTGCACTATCAATCGCGTGTACGCATTCCACCTGTGTTCTGGTGAGCACATCAAACTGCTGTACTTGACAAATAGCAATTTGCTTTCCCATGGAATGTCATTGGTGGTACATCACTAGCCGGCAGTGCTCAGTTCCCCTTCACTGGACGGTAGACAAATTGCACCGGTCTCCATTAACACTCCTGGGACCCTCTCGGACCACATTCAATGATACTGCGCCAATTAGTTGAACAATATCGTGACTATCTTTCACAGATTGCAGCCGTGAGGGCTGTTAACGTTTCCACTAGAGACGCCAGCCCAGCGCTCTGAAGAGGACGAGAACACGGTGCTTGCTGAACTTGACTGATTCACGCTTGCTCTAGCCACATGCTGCTCTAGGAGCCCGAACACCTGAGACCTCTGACAGGCTAACCATCAGAGAACCTGTGAGAAGAAGATATCGTCATATATCTAATATATATAAGCACGGAGCGTCAGTTCCCCACCCGGGCCTGAGTGGCACCTGCATGTCAATCGCTCCTGCGCTTGACTATGTAAAAGCACCATAATCAGCATAATCCCCAGCAAGAACTCGCCGGTTTTACTTGGTGCTGTCCGGTCCCGGTTCTCGTCAAACGGCCTCTGAACTGGACCGCGGCAGTAACTAGGTCTACTAATGACCCCCTTGCTGTGCTCCCTACTACACCGCACCTACCCCCGCTTCTTTGAGAAGGTCCATTGATGCTGTATCATTGCATTTGGGGTATATATAACCCTTGAGAGTTGCTGTATTTCGATGTCACCTTCTAACACCCAAGCCTCCAGCATGAAATCTGCGAACATTTTGATCACTGTCGCCTTCCTCATCGGCGCGGTGAGGGCAGGTCAGTAATCTGTCAATATCTGTAGAACTTGATATTTAAATACATTAGCCAGCGGCAACAGCACAGTCGGTGTCGAAGCGCCGACAATAGTCTCCATAGTATTCAGTCAGTCCAAAAGGTGCTATCTTTCGGATTAGGTCTAATCCATGTCATCCAGAATACGACCCAAACAAAGCCGCAGCAATCGCGGCAGGCGTATTGTACTCCGTCGCCAGCCTATGCCTGTTCACCCGCTTATTTATGAACAAGGCATGGTGGGGACTTCACCTCCCTATAGCCTCAACCTGTCAGTTTTCACCATCTACCTCGAAATACGTGTTGATTGTTGAAACAGTGATGTCCGTTGGCCTTTTTATGCGTATACCCATGGCGACGAACCCAAATTCTCTTCCGATTTTCATGGTCCAAGAATTCTTCACCTTGTTACCGCCTGCCGCATACCTCGCCTTCAATTACATCCTTTATAGGCGTTTCTTCGTGAACTGTGTGGACAGACGCTACTCTTGGATAAGTCCAGAGAAAGCTATCCGGTGCATCGTTATCAGCGATATCGCGACAGCCTCCATACAGGTTTGAAGTTTGACTGTCTTTCTCATCGCATGGAGGATTAATCACGACGTTGTGCAGGGTGCAGGTGGCGGTCTAGAAGCGTCGACAAATGCAACAAGTGAGAAGTTAGGCGCGGACATAGTGCTTGCCGGATTAATCCTTCAGACGGTTTCATTTGCGTTTTTCATGATCCTGATTGTGCATGCATGGCATGGTATCAATCGAGACGGTCTTCTGTTCCGCAAGGAGCCATGGAGGAAAATTCTCTGGATATTGATGTTTTCTTCAACAGCCTACATGGTACGCCTTTCGCCCACACTTCATTGTCAATCTTCACTGATGTTATGCGATACAGATTCGCTATATCTATCGTGTCATTGAGTTTGGTCAAGGCAATGGCGGCTATCTCATCACACATGAAAGTAAGTGTTGAGTGGTACTGAAATTGAGGCGCTTGGTCTAACCCTTGCCCAACAAGTCTATTTTTATCTCCTCGACTCCCTACCACTGTTGATTGGCATTTGCGCATATATCATCTACTGGCCAACAAAGTATCTTGAAGCGTCGACAAAACCTGTCTATGATTATGAAATGACGGGACGGGTTTAGAGTTCTGTCACTGTCAGGAAAACCCCCAACTTACTTACAGCTAACATCATATCGATAGGCCAGAATCCATTTTTGTTCATTCACCGCTTTTGTTTAGTTGTGGAGCTGGCCAAACAAAAGGGTCCTGCCTATTACAACTTCGTCGGGGCGAGATACCCCAGAATGGCACTGGACTACGCAGCTTTCTCATTCCACACTGTCTTCCGACGCCATTCTCACTATAGTTGGAAACCGCCGTCACATTCCTGCAGCAGCCATGAAGCAACCAACCATGGATCACTATGTCTGTCCAAATGTCATCGAAGGCGATAGTACAATTCACTAATACAAGCCGCTGAACTATCAACTGAGTTCTTCGGCTCTCTCGTCTCACAGGCTCTGTTGTCGGAATACAGCTACAAATCGTTACTTGACATCTACTGTACAGCTAGTGTTAGACATTGGTATTGATGCTCATTGATGCTCCTTCAAATTTCGACGCTCTGCTCCCTTCTTTGCCTTTCCTCGCCCGCCGAATCAGTCGATATTGTGCAGTCCAGTACCATTCTGGGGTATCTCAGCCGACAAAAGTATCGTAATAGGCGGGACCCTTTTGTTTGGCCAGCTCCACAACTAAACAAAAGCGGTGAATGAACAAAAATGGATTCTGGCCTATCGATATGATGTTAGCTGTAATCTTACTTGATAATCCACTTGGTCACCTCTCTTCGTGCATCATCGATTCATCCACGGTGATCCACCTAGTAAATTTTTTAGTGCAGCCCATGATTGCTAATATGACCGAACAACTTTTTTCTGAACATGTCAAAGTTGAATTTATAGCAAAGTAGGAAAAAGTAGCCGGGCACCAAAATCTACCTTGAGTCCCAAGTAACTAAGTCTATATGAGCAGACATCTTATTCTGCTTGCTTTGGATGAATGTCCTCTTATTTCCACCAACCAGATATCACCGGCCAGGCCTCAGTACAATATAACACTTCCTAGGAAAAGCCGTCAACATACGATACCGAAATTTCCATGCAAGCTCCAAGTCCGCTCATGGGGAGTGCGAAGACGTGTGTGGACCGCTTGTAAGAGATAGGCACTGTAGAGTCAGAGGTTTCGTAAACGAGAGTAATGGAGTAGAAACCGTAGTCCGTCCGAGATGATAGACGAAATAATGAGATGCTTCTGGTTAGAGAATGCGAGACCGGGACTTCGAGACTTGGTTATATTGCCTGCAGTAGGAACTGCTGTGGAGGAACGATACACGCGGGAGGTTTTACGACACGCTAGAACAAAGGTACGAGTCTCAGTATTCGTTTCGAATCTCTATTAACAATTGTTTGTACCTAGAACAAAGGTACGACTAGATGTACGTCAGCGCTTGCGCTCGAACGTTACAGTGGGACTTGTACTTACGTCTCAGTATTCGTTTCGAATCTGAGACGTTTCGACGAAAACAGCGTCCTCTTATACGGTGAGTCTGCCAGCAATAGCTTTGATGAAAAATATATACTTAAAGAACGAAAAGATTGCCGACGTTGACACGTCGTCGACGTTCTCCGTTTGGAGACGCTCGCACTCGATGTGCTCTATTCTTCGGCCGTATCGTCCTTTCCTTTCTCAGCTCTCTCTCTCTCGGCCTTACTTCCCTCGGACACATCGGCTCTCAACACTCCCCCTCGAGCGTTATCCAAACACATCAATGTCCTCAACCTCTGGAGTCGGGGACGTGCCAATGGCTTCGTGAACGCGTCCGCGACATTGTCGTCACTGGGGCAGTAGATTATCTTGAAGGTACCGTCCTTCACGTGGCCGCGTACGAAGTGGTATCGCAGGTCTATGTGCTTGGTGCGCGATTGGAATTTTCCCGTCGAGACTAACGCTATAGCAGCTTGGTTGTCGCAGAAGATGGGTGTGGGGAGGTCTTGGACGTCGTAGAGCTCGCGGATGAGGAGTTGCAGGTAAAGTACTTCCCTTGCCACGCTGGTCAACGCTATGTACTCAGCTTCAGCTGTTGACAGGGCTATGATAGGCTGTTTGCGCGCGCTCCACGAAACGGGGCCTCCATGGAGCAGTACGATGTACCCGCTCATGGAGTGCCTATGTGGCTGCGATGCCCAATCGGCATCGACAAACGCCTCAATTCCTCCCTCGCTGGATCCCAACGTCAGCTCATAGTCTGCGGTGCCTTTCAGGTACCGCAGGGCGCGTTTGGTGGCCTCCCAATGGGGTCTCCCCGGATTCCTCATAAATTGCGACAGTGTTGCCACCGCAAAAGCGATATCTGGCCGGGTACTCGTAGCTGCGTACATTAACGAACCGATCGCGCGTTGATATGGTATGTCTCGCATAGCTTGGAGTTCGGCGTGTGTTGCAGGGGACTGATCTATGGAAAGGACAGTACCTGGTTCCATGGGCGTGTGCAGGACCTTCGCGTCCTCCAGGTGGAACCTTTCGAGGATCGTCTCGACGTATGCCTTCTGTGAAAGTGTCAAGGTGCGTGCTACGCGGTCCCTCGTCACCTTCAGCCCCAATAACCAGCTCAACTCCCCTAGGTCGCTAATCTCGAAGTGCGCGCGCAGCTCGGACTTAAACCGATGGATATGGGATATATGGTTGGCGGTGACGGCCATGTCGTCGACAGAGACGGTGATGACGACGTGTTCGCGCGAGGTGCGTTTGTAGAAAACGGCTTGATCTACTTTTGACCTGCTGAAGCCCATTTCATTGAAGGCTCCAGCTAGCTCCTGCGCCCACTCATATCCTGCTTGTTTGAGTCCAGGTAAGCTTCTTTTCAGCTTCAGTACCTTCCCTTCCTGACCATCCTTCAAGTATCCAGGGGGCGCTCGCATATATATGTCCTCCTGCAGACTCGCATATAGGTACGCACTTTTAATATCGACTTGGTGTATTTCCCAGTCGTGCTGAGCAGCCATCGTTAGGACTGCACGTATTGTGCTCATATTGGCCGTGGGGGCGAAGGTTTCGAAGAAATCGACCCCGTACTTCTGGCGCTGCCCATTTGCAACTAGGCGCGCGCGAAGCTTCAGCTTCTCGCCGTCCGGCCCGCGCTTTGTGGCCAGGACGTAATGGCATGGGATAAGGTTTACGCCTCGAGGTGCGTCTACGATTTCCCACGTACCTAGCTTCTCGAGTTGACTGACTTCGTAATTGATGGCTTCTTGCCACTCTGCAGCGTCTGGGCCCTTCAAGGCTTGTTGGAGGGTCGGTTCTGGTTGGACGGCGGCCAATGCTAGGTGAATATGCGCCTCTTCATCCAAGAGGTCGAGTTCTGACGCTTCCAACAGGCTTTCCATGGTTAGGGCTGCCGTTTGGCCCTCATTCAGCGCCGCATAGTACCCTGGGGGTGGTCTTACCCTCGTCGACCTCGCTTCAGGAGTAGATGGTTGAGGTTGCTGGGCAGTAGACGGTTGAGGTTGCTGAGGAGTAGATGGTTGAGGTTGCTTAGGAGTAGAAGGTTGAGGTTGCTGAGGAGTAGATGGTTGGGGTTGCTTAGGAGTAGAAGGTTGAGGTTGCTGTGGCATGGTGATGGGCTGGACGCTACTAGGTGAGTTATTATTACCGTTGCCGCTGTTATGTTCGTTGACTACAGCAGACTCCCCCTCGTCCGGCATACCATCGGCTGCCAGGATCGGCGTGAAGGTCACATTCCTCTCCACCGAGACACGCCGTCTGCCGGGCCAATACACCCGGTATCCTTTACTTTCAGCGTCTACCCCCACAAAAACTGCCTCCTCCGCCCTCGCCTCCAGCTTACCAGCCTCCAGCATATGGACGAAGACCCTGGCCCCAAATTCATGGGCCTGCGACAAGTCCGGCTTGGACTTGCGCACCAACTCGTAGGGCGTGCTACCTGGGATCGCCCTTGAAGGTAGGCGATTCTTGAGCCAAGTGGCGTAACTAACGGCCTCGGCCCACAGGTACTTTGGCATATCTCTGCCTAGGAGCATTGCTCTCGCATGCTCGACGAGTGTCCGGTTGAGTCGTTCGGCGACACCATTCTGTTGGGGTGAGTCGTGCACTGTTAGCTGCCGCTCTATACCTTGCTGACGCAAGTATTGATCGAACTCGGCGCTCAGATACTCTCCTCCTCTGTCCGAACGGATTTTGCGCACGCGCACACCTGGTGATTGACGGGCCACCCATGCCTCATAGGACTTGAACGCGGTAAGTGCGTCACTCTTTTGTTTGAGGAACTCGAGTCGCGTCTGCCGGCTAAAGTCGTCCGTGAAACTGACATAATATTTACAGCCTCCCAAACTCGTCGTCTGCGCCGGTCCCCAGAGGTCCGTATGGACTAGTTCTCCGTATGTAAGTGCGCGCATCTTCGTTTCTCTTGGGAAGGACTGCTGAGCTGACTTAGCTTTCACGCAGACTTCACAGAACTGGATGGCGGGCGCCGGATCTATGTCTATGCCCAGGATTAGGCCCTTCTTGACTGCGTCAAGAAGGGCCGCATGTGATACGTGCCCTAGGGCACGATGGACATCATTGATGGTAAGCTTTGTCCTGGCGACGTTGGCACGATGCTTACGGTCGGACGTTACAGCGTAAAGTCCCTGGACTTGGGGTATTTCTGCGATCGTCCTTCGTTCGGGGGGAGCAGACAGTATCCTGCACATTCCTCCTTCGAACAGCACGGCCAAACCGGCGGAGGCGATCTTATTGGTGGAGATAAGGGTAAATGCCATGGAGGGGGCATATAGGACGTCTTTTAGCGTCACGGTCGTTCGTTTCGAGCCCAACGGTAAGTCCATCCTCACGTCTCCTCGTCCTGTCGCATTGACAGTAGCTCCATTCGCAGTGTATATCTTCTGCGGGGCGATCTCGACGAAGGATACAAATTTTGCCCTATCCGGGCAGAAATGAGAGGTCGCGCCGGAGTCTACTATTGCTCCTCGGCGCTCTGGAGGTACGTCCATCGATTTTGCTATGACTGCGAGGTCTGACGTAGCGAAAGCGTAGTTGTCCTTTGGCTCCGGCTCTTTGGCTACATTGGCACTTTGTTTTTGGGTGCGTCCTCCTTGTCTCTGCCGTTGATTCGGCCCCTGACCTTCTTTTCCTCCACCTTTTCGCCAACAGTCACTCTTCCAGTGGCCCTTACGATCGCAGTTCGTACAGACTGCGTCGGGGTTGGATTTTGGAGCCGAGCTCTGCGAGCTCGTGCTCCTCCCTGCATTTGTTCTCGCGGAGAGCGCACTGTTGGTCCCGCGTTTGTTGGGACGTCGTTCGGTGAGTAACCGGTGCTCGTATTCCTCTGTGATGATGGTGATGAGTTCGTAGGGCGAGAGGGGAGTTTTCGTTATCTTGGCCGCTGCGTTCATCGACGACAGTAGCGGCCGGTAGGATTCAGGTAAGGACCCTAGGATGATGGCATGAAAGTCCGTATCAATGACGGCTACCCCCATTCCAGCTAACGACTCCCTCAGGCGCAAAAGCTCTGAAAAATGAGCCTTGACGTCACCACCTTCTTCGCACCTCGTCTCCTGGAGCCTCCGTCTCAGATCTATCTGGACGAGTTCGGTTTTGCCTTCATGTATGTGGCATATTTCCTTCCAGATTTCGGACGCGGATGCTAACTTTTGGACACGTAACAGCAGCCGATCTGTGATCGTGCAAAATATTTGCTGTTTTACGAGTGAGTTCTTTTGTTGATACTCATCGGTCTTTGCGTCGAGCTCATCGATTTCTTTCTGCGTAGGTGTTGTACCATCCGGCTTCGTAACGGCCCCCGTAGAGCTCTTTACGAAAGGCGTAGGCTCTTTAGCTCGTCCATCGGTATATCTCGTAAGTCCTCGTGCACCTATAGCCGTTAACGTCCTTTCCTTGTAGGTTATCCAGTTCGAGCCATCTTCGGCGAGCTTCGGGATGTTAAAAAGGTTTGAATTGGTGCTGGGAGTCGACAAGTCCATGGAGGAGACAGGGCTCATAACCTGTGGAGGAACGATACACGCGGGAGGTTTTACGACACGCTAGAACAAAGGTACGAGTCTCAGTATTCGTTTCGAATCTCTATTAACAATTGTTTGTACCTAGAACAAAGGTACGACTAGATGTACGTCAGCGCTTGCGCTCGAACGTTACAGTGGGACTTGTACTTACGTCTCAGTATTCGTTTCGAATCTGAGACGTTTCGACGAAAACAGCGTCCTCTTATACGGTGAGTCTGCCAGCAATAGCTTTGATGAAAAATATATACTTAAAGAACGAAAAGATTGCCGACGTTGACACGTCGTCGACGTTCTCCGTTTGGAGACGCTCGCACTCGATGTGCTCTATTCTTCGGCCGTATCGTCCTTTCCTTTCTCAGCTCTCTCTCTCTCGGCCTTACTTCCCTCGGACACATCGGCTCTCAACAACTGCACACAGGCTACTTATATTGTAGCTCGGTAAGGGTCCTCAGGTACAGGTAGGCCGGATGATTATGTGAGGACGAACGTAGAAGGGAGTGGTGTCACGCCTGACAGGCTAGAGTAGACATGATGGGGGAATTAGAAAGAATGAGTGTACAAATGAAATCATGTAGACGGAGTGACGAAAAATATGATGTTATTGGCAGATATTAGACCGGCGGGCTGCACCTGGCGTGACAATGACGAGAAAGTGTTCTAATTGTCAAGCGGATCAGTAGCGACGAAGGATTAGCGGGGGATTGAGCTCTGAGGACGGTGACTGCATTGATCGATAGCGCTGGTGAAGCGAGAACTGTGGTGGTCGCAATAGCCTAGGTTACGTCGGCGCCGGGCGGTACAGGGCCAGGTGAAATTGACGCGGCCCTGCCGCGCCTGCCGCGGTCGTGACGCGCCTGTGACGCGGCACTGTAACAAATTCCTATGTACAAATCATGTTTACACAACTTCATATCGCATTCGAAACACTTTGAATCATCGTTAATGATCAACATATGAGTGTCTGCCTGCGTACAGGCTCTACATCAACAAAAAATACCAAACCGTGCAAACCAAGTGACAGGACAATTACAGGCCTTACAAGGCGCACAATCATTACATTCCCTACAAATGCATGACAGACTGGCGAGTGAGTTGTAAGTTGCAGTACACGTCCATGCATGCAGCGAGGTTTGATGCATGCTCCCTACTAGCCTTGTCATATTTGTGTTGCTTGTTAGATCTTTGTTTGGGTGATGAAAGTCAAGCATGGTGCTAAAATTGTTGCGACAATTGTGTCTTCTGGTGGTTCCTTGTAAGGATTATAAAATTCTATGTATATTCTTACGAGTCTTGTTGCATTTGTGCCACTCGGCGGATCCATGTTTTGGATCTACCATTTGCTACATACTACTACAAAATTTGTAACAGTTGTGCTTCTTGGTATTCCCTTGTGTGGGTGATGATCCATGCAACCTCTCACCAGCCTTGCTGTGCTTGTGTTACTCGGTAGACCCTTGTTTGTGTTAAGTTCGATACATACTAGTACAACTTTTGTAACCTTTGTACTTCCTGGTGATCCCTTGCATACTTCTACCAGCACAATCGGGACAGATGTTGGATATAGTCAAATTCTTAATTTTATTCCCTTTCAGGATCAGCACAGGTATACCCAATGTACACTAGTCTCGAGGTGCGTCAAGGTGTAAATGCTAATTCTACCTGCTTGTGGCAGTGAGGTCGCCGTGTACTAGGTACACACAGGTATCCAGACTCATCACAGGTACTTCAGGGCTAGTGTTATAGATAGCGGTCAACCTTAAAATTACTAGTATGAACATGGACAGTACTAAGCTACTTGTAACTAGTGCGTCAATTGTATATGTGATAAAAGTCATGGGTGCTGCCCCCAGGCCTACCGTAAGAACAGATCCGAGTAAGCTTAAATCTTCAACTTAAACTGTATTCTAGGCACCATTTCCTCTGAACCTTGAACCGATTCAGAGAGAATGATAGTTAGTACATTTTTACATTCTGTAGGGAATACCACACGAACCGCACTCTGGCTGAAATCAGAAACCAGCAATTTACAGTACGGACTGTATTTTGGACACAGTGAGTGTTTCATGTTTTTGTAAGTAGCGCAACAAAGATACTCGCCGTTTTTCTCGAGCCGCTTCGACTATTATAGATGGTAGAACCCATGGAAGCTACGTGCTCCAAAGTATCCCATGAAACATTGAACGGGGGAGCTGATGGTGAACACAGGATATTCTAGACGAGGAAAAATGACTGAGTGACCTGTATATATCCCTTTAGTAAAAGACTTGGCATCACAATCAGCAAATTCAGCGCCGATCACCCTGCACACTGCATTGTTAGGGCATTTGGCCTGACCCATACTATCCGTTCATTTAGGTTTGAGTGTGCAAGAATTTGAATTCACAATGGAGGAGAGCACATACATCGGTGCCAATTACTCGGTAGTTTTGGACAGCTAATAGCTATTGAGACTTTGCGACCCCACCCTGCTGTCACGGTGAATTCGAACATACTGAATGAAGACCATGAACAGGGACCGAGTTGCCACAGTTGAGCTAAAAAATTTTTGATGCAACCAATGAGTGACGTACCACAACAAAAAAGGAGACGGTCAACTTGAACAAGCTTAGCCATTGCGGAGCTTCAACGACATTGCAACATCAACCTGGTGGCGGCACTAAGCCGTTTACTGATTGAATTCTTGTTTCCGCAAGCGACGAACACCCCGAGAAATCAAACTGATATGATCCCTGTGCTAACGTCACGGAGGTGGCCCATGTACCCGGAACTTGAAGCTCTGTCATGGTGCTAGTGAGAACTCAAATGTATCAGCGTTATGACGTACTCCAAGAGTTCAAATCTTATTCGGGTCTTGCAGCTGGCTATGTGCACATCCCACTTTGGACTCGGACATTCGCAAGTTTTGCAATGGCACTGATGACTGTCAGGCTAGTGATGGCATAGAATGAGAAAAGACTTTGCGCCAATTGCTCCATCGAGCTTGAATACAGGGTGTGCAACTGAAGGTATTACAGTTAGTAAGTTTACATGGTACGGCTCTCCAGAACATGATAGATCCTGGATAGCACCTCTGTCTGCCTGTCCATTGCAGCTTCGAGGTGTTTCCCAACATCAACTAAGGTTTCGTGAATTGTATGCTCGTTAAATTCAAAAGCTTTCCCCAGCTTCCTGCGTTTGGGCACTTCGAGTACCGGCACTGATTCAGCGCGTTGAATATTGGTAAGGTGCTGTCCAAATTGGCGTGGTGTCTAAATCACACAGTTATCGACAATTGATGTGAAAAGCAATGGAAATGATGGGTCTAGCTCACTGTGTCTCCAATGGAGTCTGAGTCGAGGGTCAACATCGACCTCTTGCGCTTCAGTGATAGGTTTTCACCACTGCTTTTTTCAATGTGCGTGTTCCAAGTGTCAATTTCCTAGAACAATAACAATCAGACTCGGAATTGAGTGTAGAGCATCTTGAGGCAGCTACCTGTTCGAGTTTCTTGCATTGTTCAGATGCATCGGCAATTGCATCTGCAATTTCACTGTTCGTGAGCGCGGTGTGCCGGTAGCACCCACAAGGGTACACTGGGGTGCCTTGACCATGTGCTTGACCACCAGCGCACGCCTCAAAGTCATGGCTATGTTCTGTGTTGGGGGTATGACTCTCGCTCGCACATGCAGTGAGGAGAGCTCCAGAGGGGTGTGAATTTGAGTCAACGCTATCGTAGCCTGAGAGCATGGCAAAATGGGGTCTCCCACTCTTGATGGACAGGCGAAGTTTGATATGTGTTTCGAAACTCCATGAAACAAAGTTCTCAAGTTCCGATGCTACATGCAGCTAGGATTTAGTGGTTTCCCTGAGATGCGATCTAATTTGCATTAGACCAAAACAGCAAGCTAAAATGGAGGTCCTTTCAATCATGTAATGACAATATGCCGATACCAACACAAGACTTCTAATATTTTACACCATCGGTTGAGCAGAAAAACAGTGGGCTGGCATGATATTGATATTTTACTAGTCTTCTACGATAAGAGTTAAGTGATAAACCATTCCTGCTGAATATTGTATCGCAACTACAATCTCACAACCCATAGTAGCCTGCGGCATCTCTAGTTCTAACACCTCAGGATCAGGCCATGAGTAAGGAAGTTCAGGAAGACGACATCCAGCTTGAACTGAATCATCAAACCAATGTGGTGTGAGGATGAACATGTGGGTATCTGGGGCAAAATGCATTGCAGTTTGATACTACGGTTAACAGTTTGTTTCATCAGAATTAGACTGATGAATGGAACGAAGAGATCAAGTACCTTATCGCTTTGTTCATGCAATGCAAAGAGATGTGTTACGTCGCAGGTAAGGGCTGTTCGCCACTGCCCTCCCAATGAGGTGATGCCAGCTGAGAGAACTTCGAGGTCCCATGAGGAGAGCTTGTAATGGATGTTAATTCAATACAATAGATACAACAAATGACGGTTCACTCACATCAGTGGCACATGCAACAATTCCTGAAAAAATCATTTTTGGATCCGTTGAATAGTACTCCTCACTGACACGTTGACCGTCAATGTCTTTGTACCAATGTGACAGATAGAGGACACTTACGGTTGAAGTTTTCCGAGGGCTATGCTCCGCTGCACCCATGTTTCCGACACAACATACAAGGATCCCTGGCACTCGCTCTGAATAAGTGATCCAGCAAGTGTAATGAAATGGGTATGCGGTGGTGCGCTCGTTGCACCGTGGAGAGTCAGCAAGCCTGAGAGTTCCTCATATTGCTCTGTTTGTATTGAAGGCGAAAGAATATAGTGCACACTATTGAAGAGGGACATGCCACTCAAGGTACAGGGAACCAGCATGAGAGGAAGTGTGAAGCGATAGCTGGCTGGAGTTTTTGCTTATGATGCGTCCAACACGTTCAACATTCTAAGCAGTTATGTAAGTATGTGGTATGTGGTCCCAAGGAGGTAGGCACTTAATGAATTTGACGTGCGGCTCTAACTCATATGTGGTATGAACCTTGCGCCTATGAATTGAAATAAGGTTCCTCAGGTTCGCATGAGAGGTGCAAACAGCCCAGGCTACAGCTAACATGAGTTTGGCATTGATTTCATGACGTACATGAGGAGTGCTACAGATACAACGAACTGTAACGAAAAAAAACACATACCTGCTCCTTTAGAACGACCTCCTCGGGTACATTGCTTGATGCGCAGAGAATATGTTTGCCAATGTGAGAACGCATGTTGGTGACTTTGGCCAGACAGAGGGGGCATGTTGCAATGCGCTCGCCTTCGGAAGCTACAAGTAGATTACTCGCTTCGACCGACGTAATAGCCAGAGTACCTGAGAATCGATGTCAGCAGAATTAACAACAATAAGAAATTGTACATACCATCAGACAGCTGGTAAGGAAAAGTTTTAGTGTCCGAAGGCGTGACACACACCAACTTGAATGGTTTGGCATTGGTGGGCAGCCGAAATGACTTAAACTAGAATATAATTCACAGGTCAGATATCTTCTAAACAGATTCAGGGTACGATCAGTGTTTCGTACTGTGGTGCTATGTTGATGATCCGAGCGGAGAAGAGCAAGTCCACTTACCACGTTTGTATCTGAATACATGTGACGAGATGTGACGACACCTAAAATTTGATCGGTTGGCAAGTTGGTCATGCAGCTCGCAGTTGCATACCAGTTCACATTACAATGCAGTAGCTACATAGAGTACACTAGACTATGAACACAAGTCAGGAATAGATGTGCGAGTACTGACCAAGTACAGACTGAAAATTCAAAAAAACTCGGAGGTAGCAAGTCATACAGATGTTAAAACAAACGAAAGCGGTGAAAAAGCACTACAAGATGATATAATGGTGCTGCGATAGAAGAATCTCATATCAGGATGATATATGTATAAGTATGTGCGCTTAAGAGCAACAAAATTGAATTGGAGTCAACGGCGTCCTTTTTTCTTGCGTGCTGCGCATGTCGGCTGAGCTGCTGTTGGTGTTACCTGGTGTACTGACCCGTTACCACCCAGCGCTGTTGGGTCAGAATGTATATTAGTTATAGGCACAACTCAAATGCGGGGAAAATTATATACCATGCAAGTTGTCTGCATTACCACTGCTCCCGGTCCCACCTTCTGAGCCTTGTTCTCTGTTGTTAGGAGAACGCTCATCAGAATCAAAAAAATTGTCCATATCATCCTCGCTGTCGTCAAATGCATGAAGTCCTGCATCTGTCCTAGATCTGGAGCGCCCACGATGGAGGAGTCCAGGAGTTTCTCTATTCAGAATATGGATCAGTACACAGAGGAAAGTTAATGATCTTACGACTTCCAATGAATAAGTGTTTCTTCAACCCATTGTCCGTTGGGATTGCCTTCGAACATATCAACCACGCGATCATAGAAAAGAACGAGGTCAAAATCTTCAATTTGCTGGCACCATTGTGTTGCAGAACTAAGCTGGAAATATGCCTTCGGTCATCAGTTGGTTTCAGTGTGTAAATTTCGTGCAATGACTTACCTGTACAGCGGCATATGCAATTGCCCTTGGAAGTGGTGATGTCATACCATGCATTCGGCCTTTTGGAGCTTTGTTGCCTTTGTGAGCATTCGCCGAAATGGCGCTTGATGGCCCAGTGAATATGTGACGAAAGACCTGCTTGGATTGTAAAACGACATTGACAGAACAGAAGAAGAATAGGGAAAAAAACATACACGTTTGAGGTAGTATCCCCGAAGACAACCTTGTCTTTTCCTTGTGGGGTCCAACATAGACTCGTCATATAGAAATGCGGGAAGCTTTGCAGCTGTGATCATAATTTCACCTTCCTTCACCTTATCCATAAAGGACCTATAGCTGGTTTTGTGAGAGCGACTGAGCAATAATTACACAACTTACGAGGGATTGCTGTCAAATGTGTCTAGCATCCGCATCGGGCACAGTAGCCGCGCAGTCTGAGGGTGGTTCCATCCACGAGCGATTTTTCCATGTTGTCTCAGCAGGGGGGGATTGAACTGGTCTACTCCAGGGTTCTTGAGCATATATGAGAGGCCTTCTCGCATCAGACTCCCAGTGTCATCGGATCGTGCATCACTTGCGGCAGAGGAGAGCTGGTTAGCTGTCAGACAAATAACACACAAATAATGTGCATGATTGCATTACCGCATGAATGAAGTTGTCCATGGCCGACGGAACTTTCTCAAACCCTGATATGATGTCGCTGAAAGTCGGTACAAGCTTTACGAGTTCACTGTACTGCTTTATGCACAACTCCTTTTCACAACTGTGCAGGTAAAATATCAGAGTGTTGGGTAGCTCGGGCTGCCGCACTGGACTTGCCTGTTTGAACTTTCTTCGGATTGATCTGTGTTGTCTTCCCGCAATTCAGAGAATTCGGCTTCCATGCCTTCATACAAGACATTCTCGAGCGAAGAAAATGGGTCGATCGCGAGAGGAAACCACCGAGCTGCGTGTAAGTACGGTTCAATTGGACCACTGGTCTCATGGTGAGTTGATGTTACAATTTAAGATTTGGAATTTACCAGAGCTTTCTTTTACGCCCACTTTTCACGCCAAAGTTCAGGTCCTTAAGCAGATCTTGAAAATGAGTTGATGTGTCCGAAGTGTTGGACGGTTCAGATGACATGGTTGGTAGTTTAGGTGCGTGAATGATGCAAAAGTGGTACAGTACTAGCTACAGTGGCTCAAAAAAGTGTCCCAATGTTTGTAGCTTTTCACGTAATTGCTATATCATGAGTCAAGACGTGGAAATACAACTAAGCTATAGGAAGATGTCGGAAAGGTCTGCTTCTCAGCTTCATTTCGGTTCCCTATACCGTGGGAAACTAATGACATTATGTGAAGATATGAGTATTTTAATTTGATGACTCATTGGGACACTTTTTTGACTTTGAGTTTAACTAATGTAATCTCTATAATTCTAGTACTGTGTGTGACCTCCTTCTGCCCCAATCACTTCTGCCACTCTTCTAGACATATTGTCTATCAATTTTGGGTATTCCTCTTTGGTGATTCCATCATACTCTGCTGTAACACTGTCTCATAGTTGGAATAACCCCTATGGTGAATCTTGATATGCTATAAGTAATTTCTTGAGTGATTCTCAGAGGTATTCAATAGGGTTGATGTCTTGGGTCTATGTTGAACATGATAGAATAGTAATATTATGGTCTTTAAGTTATTTGGTAGCCAATCTAGAAGGTTGCTCTATAAGACTTAAGATCTCTTAATCACTATATTCTAATTTAAAAGGCTGCTGATATTAATAAAGTGACTAAATTGATTATTTCCATCATTCCTATGACTATCTCTACTCAAATAGTCAGACAGACTCTCAAGACAGCCCATCTTAAAGCTATAATCAAGAAAAACAGATTCTTCTGTCTCCAACCTATAAAAAGAAAAGACAAGATGCTACTTTCAAGTACAAATATTAGACTGCTGATAGCCGAAAGAGGTTTATCTAGTTAGATATGGTTAAAATCAATAGGATAAGATCATATGGCAAGGAATTTGTATTAAAATAGATAGGACAATCATTAAGATAAAGAAAAGTTAAATAAACACCTTAAGTTTCAAGACGAAAACTTGATGGTATAGGACTATATGAGATAAAATGGAATGGGAATTTTCTATGAAGCAAAGGGGAGGATGAATACAGAGTAGTAAATACTCATTTGACAGGAATGTCTGCTAAGAAGCATGCAGGAGTTATAAGTTAATGAAGAAGATACTGTTTTGTGATAAGACAATGACCCTAAGTATACCTCTAAATCAGCCACCAATAGCCTGCAGACCATGATATTACTATTCTATCATGTTCAACATAGACCCAAGACATCAACCCTATTGAATACCTCTGAGAATCACTCAAGAAATTACTTATAGCATATCAAGATTCACCATAGGGGTTATTCCAACTATGAGACAGTGTTACAGCAGAGTATGATGGAATCACCAAAGAGGAATACCCAAAATTGATAGACAATATGTCTAGAAGAGTGGCAGAAGTGATTGGGGCAGAAGGAGGTCACACACAGTACTAGAATTATAGAGATTACATTAGTTAAACTCAAAGTCAAAAAAGTGTCCCAATGAGTCATCAAATTAAAATACTCATATCTTCACATAATGTCATTAGTTTCCCACGGTATAGGGAACCGAAATGAAGCTGAGAAGCAGACCTTTCCGACATCTTCCTATAGCTTAGTTGTATTTCCACGTCTTGACTCATGATATAGCAATTACGTGAAAAGCTACAAACATTGGGACACTTTTTTGAGCCACTGTATAATCAACATTAATATTCAACCCCAGACTGTGTTCCAAAGATCCGCACCGAAATCAGTGAGTGTGACTGTTTGTCATGGCTTGTTTCATGGACGGATCAAAATTTTGGCCATCATGTGTCTCGGTTCTGAATCTTCTGGTACTAGGGGTCGGCGTTGCCGACATGGACCCAAGATTTCGGATGATAACGGGGATAGTGATCAAACCATGATGGACACGGAATATTCTTGCTTGGTACGTGAGCTTACATGTGTGGCAAAATTTAAGTTACACACTGACCTCGCTTCGCAAGGTGACCAGCCTCCCCAAAGTCTCTATTTCCTGCAAGTGTATCGTCAAAGCAAACGAGCAACACGCATACGAGGACCTCCGAGCCCTCAATCACAGCATCTGGTCTCACTTGACTCCCCACTCTCATTCCTCATCCCCCACAGTGGTCTCTTCTAACGACGGTGCCTCTCTATTTGTTCCTCCATCTCCCACCTTATCAACTCAATCTTCAGTACATTTTGCTACCTCGTTGTCCTTGAGGATAACAAACCAGACGAACACAACGGTTATTCGTCCTTGCATTTGCTCAGTTCTTCAATGGACAAGGTCTCGGTTCATCGCCGAAAATCTAGCAACACAATTTTTGCGAGTTCCCATGGGGGTCACAGCAGTCTAGACGAAACAGAACCAGACCATGCTAGTGGTGATTATGGCATGGTTCACCTTCATCCTGTTAGATCGGATCCCACAAGTACAATGCCTTCTCCTACCCATACACACGTTGACACCGCCTCCGTTCTCTCGAGGTCACAACACGCTAAATCAGACATTTCTATCGAAAATGTCGTCATAGCAACTCCTTCACCCCGTCCAAATCTCAAGCTGGTTGTTTGGCTTCGCCAATACAGTGAATTCCACCGCTATCATCACTGATCTGTACGAACTTGGTGAATGGGTGCAGATGTGCTTAGGGATGCTATTTGCGTTGGCAGAGTTCAAGGTACGCAGCTGCACACTGAGTATTAATTCACGATCATTTTGACCGGGTTTGGATGTGTCCCAGGCTGTGCTATTCATCCTTGTGTGAAACTTTGTGTTTGAGATGGCGAACGACCCTGGGGTGCAGATTGTGGAGTGTTTCGGGTTTGATTATCACGGTAAGTATTTTCAATCACGTACGTTGAATGTACCAACTCATTTCTTTCATTTCAGAATACAAATTATATAGATGGCTTCGTCCGAATGCCTTAAACTGGTTCATCCTCACAAGCGTGGCTCGTGCAGACGTCTCTCTACAGGGAGACATTCGGAAAGAGCATAAGGATTGTGCCGAGCTACCTCTCTGACCCACCTTGTAAGTTTCTAACCCATTTTCCAATGTATCATTCGGACAACACAATTTCAATAGCTACTGTCGCGGACATACCTGCTTCTTACCTACCCTCTTCATCATCCTGTTTCCATTGCAGGAGAATAGCTCATTTTTATTGCACTGTCAGATTCATAATTCCCCGCAGAGACATCCATTCCCTAAGAACAGGTGTCTTCTCTCCATAGATTTGTTGTAGATTTACACACCGCAGCAGGTAGATACTGGAAATTTCATTGGTTTGCCATTTATCTGGCCTTTGCAGTGAGTTCATCGAGACCCGGATGCTTCAGGTTGTCACGCCAAAACAAACTTCAACCCGGAACTTGATTATGTCGTCGCACAGTGACCACTGACTGCAAAACACTGTAAAGCCATTCAACTCCCTAGCTTCCCTCTCCAGGCTGAGTCTATGCTAGCACAATTTCACGTCTATATTTTTCTATTTTTCTTCTTCATGGCCCACACATGTAGGGGCTGTCGTCGAGAGTTTGATTCTCGCGGGGCTCTCAGTACCCACAAACGGTCTTGTTCAAGCAAAATAGCTGATGCTGTCGCCTCTTCTCTAGCGAAGAGAAGACATGACCGAGAAACTCAGCAAGCAGTCAAAATCCGTCATCGGGAAGAAGCAGAAGCAGAGTTGATGGCTCGCCAGGACTTGCGTGAACACTTTGCTGAGCCAGAGTTACCACCGGTATGTTCACTCATTTTTCACATTGTTGTGTCTGATGTCTTTCATTCAGGATCCGGGTGCAAGGTCTCCATCACCACCTGCCACATATCGTTTGTCAGGTCTACCAAATCGCCGCCGCCGCCTACCGAGAAGATTCCGCGATGACTTACCGCCTATCCCAGTGGTAGCAGCATCGTCCTCAACCTTGGAGGATGCAAATGCAGAACAGGTCGAACCAATAGATCCACAGCCCCCAACTCCTGTCATTATCAGCACTCCACGAGATCATTATGGTATATATCGCCAATATGTACACTCACTTCCATCATTCAACCCCGATAACCTCACGTCGGTGGCACATCTGGCTGACTCACCAACATTTACCAAGAATCCGGACAGCCTCGGGGCCCGACAATGGTGGTCAGGATTTGGTGGATCAACTCAAGCTCCTTCGACAAATTACTTCACACCATTTCTCAACGCAACAACCTTTCGTCTCATGTCTTGGTTTTATAGTGGTTCCAGTATGAAATCTCTGGCCGAGTTAGATCGTCTCGTGAACGAGGTCATCCTTGCAGCGGACTTCGACAGAGCTGAACTCAAGGAGTTTGGGGCCTTGAAGGAAAGCAGTCGCCTTGACAACTATCAGGGTGATGCTGAAGACATCCGTTCTTCATTCTCTGCATCGGACGGATGGATAGAAACTGGTGTGAAAATCCGCATCCCAGCCGATGGAGTTCGGCATGCAACTGAGGATGCAGCCCCGCTGTTTGAGGTTGCTGGCTTATTCTATCGCAAGCCTCTCGAAGTCGTCAAAGCTGCATTCCATGAATCAGCTGCAGAACATTTCCATCTCACCCCATTCAACATGTTTTACCAGCCCTCTGACGACATTCCTGTGGAGAAAATTTATGGAGAAATCTATAATTCACCTGCAATGCTTGTCGAGCATGAGAAAATTCGCTCGCAACCCCGAGAAGGTGGCTGTACACTCGAGACTGTGATTGCGGCGGTGATGTTCTGGTCAGACTCCACCCATCTCACGAACTTCGGGACTGCATCGCTTTGGCCTATCTATCTGTTCCTAGGCAATCAGTCGAAGTACATGCGAGTTAAGCCAACATCGTTTGCGGCGCACCATCTCGCATACATTCCCAAGGTATGAGCTTTGTTGCTTTGCTCTATCCATGCCTGACATGTTTCCGCCAGCTTACAGATACTTTTCAAGATTTCTATCAACATGTATTCAAGAAGGCTGCGACAGCTGAAGTCCTAAGTCACTGTCGGCACGAGCTGATGCAAGCTGTCTGGCTGTTACTCCTTGATGACGACTTCATGCACGCATACGAGTTTGGGATCATTATCGAATGTCTTGATGGTGTCTCCCGCAGAGTCTTTCCTCGTTTCTTTACTTACTCGGCAGATTACCCTGAAAAGTAAGGGCCTTTCAAAGCTGCAATTTCAGTTTATTTATCTTGCCTGATCAGAACACTTCTCACGTCCATTAAATTCCTTGCTCAATGCCCGTGTCCACGGTGCCTGATCCCCAAGATAAAGATAGGTGGTCTTGGAAACAAAGCTGACAGACGGTGGCGCGAGACAAAGATGCGTGAAGACGGGCACAGAATATGGACGATAATCAAACAGGTTCGGGAGTGGTTGTATGTCAAGGGCACTAACATCACCAGCATCTTTGTCAAGCGGATGCTTGCACCCGAGTCTCTTGTCCCCAGCACAGTATGTTTCCTATACTATGTTCTATTTTATCTCTCTGATTTACTTAGAATGCATTTTCAACTCGGCTCGCACGCTTTGGATTCAATTTCTACACCATGTTTGTCCCCGATCTGCTTCACGAATTCGAACTGGGAGTCTGGAAGGCTACATTTACACATCTCATCCGCGTTCTTTATGCATATGGTCATGATACGATACAACAGCTGAATAGACGGTACTAGTTCCTGCTTAACTACTTCAATTGCTTGTATTGATATCCATCAACAGATATCGCCAAGTGCCCACATTTAGCAGAGGCACAATCCGAAAATTCACTGAAAACGCCTCTAGCATGAAGAAGCTCGCAGCGCGGGACTTCGAGGACCTTTTACAGGTATGTTTTTTCATAGTGGTACTTGTACAGCATACTAATCAAGGTTTTTAAGTGCGCGATCCCGGTGTTTGAAGAGCTTCTCCCAGAACCATTTAACACCCTTGTCCTCGACCTTCTTTTTGAATTGGCTACGTGGCATGGACTGGCAAAGTTGCGCCTGCACACGGACACTACCCTATCCTTCCTCGATACATCCACAACTCGAATCGGCAAGATTTTGAGACGTTTTTCCAGCGAGACAGCAACTTTTGACACTCGAGATCTCCCAAGCGAAGAAGCCGCTCGTGGCCGTCGCCAAGCACGAAAGGTTGCCCAGAGTCTGCCCCACAGTCAAGCGCACGAAAACTCGGTAAAACAACAACCTCAAAGACGCTCAAAGCGCAGGGAGTTTAATATGCGGACTTATAAGCTTCACGCACTGGGTGATTATGTTAATACCATCAGACAATTTGGGACAACGGATAACTTTACAACCCAGTTGGTAAGTACTAGTAGTGATCTGTGTAGCAACTGATTTAGCGCTAATATTGATTCATAGGGCGAACTTGAGCACAGGCGCGTCAAGCGCTTTTACCCGCGAGTGAGCAAGTGTCGATACATATCTGGAATTGCAAAGCAACAACGACGGGAGAGAATCCTTTTCAGGATGAGAACGCGGATTCCTGAGGATAAGGCCAAGACAAAGAAGAAAACCGCTGCATTGCACAACAGAGAGGTCCAGACGAGGCGGAGCATTGCTACTGATGCAATAGAGATGCCATTTTTACGCTTTGAAGATTCAGAACGGCTACCGCACACCGACCCTCGAGTACACTACCACATCTCCAATGGGGCGCGCCACTTTTTGAGTCTTTCTCAATGGTTGAGGAAGAACGACGGTGATCCTGCCTTCACGGTGAGTACCCCCGACTCCAACCTCTATCCTCGTCGCTCAGACAGTATTTTAAAATATCTAGGATTTTCTTCCCAGATTAAAAGATCACATCCTTGCACGACTGCTCGGACACGACTATGATGGCGATGAGGTCTCCTTCTCCTCTGCTCAGCGTTGCCGACTGATGTTGGTAAATGATTGTATCTATCAACATAAGGTGATCCGTGTGAACTAACTACATACGATCTACGACGAGAACAAGACTCGCTCAACTCCAGGACTCACGCTGATATCATGGTCTTGTCCCATGAGGATGACGAGGCCAATGGCCATCCTTATTGGTATGCCCGGATTATTGGTGTGTTTCATGCACTGGTTTCTTATCACGATCCCACCGTCGACTCATCGTCATATGATCCTATCCAAGTCGACTTTGCTTGGGTACGTTGGTTCGGCCGTGATCTTAGTCACCGTTCAGGCTGGAAGGCGAAGCGACTACACCGACTTGGCTTCATCCCAAGCGAAGATCCTGGTGCATTTGGCTTCATCGATCCAAAACATATCATCCGCGGAATCCATCTTATCCCAGCCTTTGCTCACGGCCATACCTCCGAATATATGTCGCCATCAATCGCCCGTCATCCCAGTGACAACGATGAAGATTGGACCTATTTCTATCTAAATATGTAGGTGATATTGTCATGGGTGGATGATGTCGCTAATTTCTAATAGTTTTGTTGATCGAGACATGCTGATGAGGTTTCGAGGGGGTGGTGTTGGCCATCGAACAACTCGCAAAGCAACCAACATTTTTCTAGATGATCGTGACAAACTGGACACACATCAGGCCGGCGCTGCAGTAGTCCATACCGGTGAGGACGGCAGCGATGACGACAGAAGTGATACGAGTGATGATGGGGAAGAGTCTGTAGGCAACGCCATGGAGCTTGATACAGGTGATGAGCCCGAAAGTGGTCTAATGGACAATGGGGAAGGGTCTGCAGCTCGACGCGAAATCACGGAGCTGGATGAAGGTGACGAGTCTGACGTGGAGTACGACGACTATGGCTACTCTGGAATACAGGAGGTTGAAGGGGAAGTTTTTGATGAAGAAAAAGATGAGGACGGATACAGCGAGGATGGGGAAGGTTTTGAAGCCACTGAAGGTGATGAGGAGATTGATGACGAGCTGGGTGCAGAGGATGGTGAGGACAGTGATGAAGAGCTAGAGGGTTTTGATGAGTTCTGATCATGGTTGCATCCCTGACCCCGGAGGCACTCCAGTACTACCCTACCCAATACTATGTTTGCTTGATACATGTTCATCGTCCGCACAGTGGCCCAGGCAGGTCATTCAGCGCAGCACTCTTTCAATGGTCCGGATGTCCTGCATCACCCGGGCCTTAGGCCTTAAGACTCCTACTGGTATAGGACACACAACGTTGCAAGTATATATGCATACCTCCACACATCTGTTAGTAATTTACAAGCTTAACACATTTTTGCGTACGAGCTTTCATTCCGTACATGTCTGCTACGACTTGCATACACGTCACATTTTCAGACATACCTCCGCGCTTCTGTTGATTGCTGGACAAGCTTCGCACAATTCGTGTAGAAACTTTACATTTCAAACATAGCTGCTACTACTTGTATATGTGCTACAAATTGTACAATACCACATACCAGTCAGTTCGGGGTTTGTAAGCCGCACAAGGCAGAAACCGGCCATACATGCCAGTGCTTCTTTTGTTGATGTATAGTGCTGTATTCACCTCTCACTAAATTTACAGTGCTTGTCCTCTGCGTTCATACTACTAGTATGCATCTTGTGTGTCAGTCCTATATTGTTGCATTACCTCTAATTCATTCATCTATGTTGGTTTTCAGATGCAGTGTCAAATGTTGTCTCACTGCGTCAAGCTTCGACCTCACCCTGCCAAGTTTGATCCACTCTCTATACCCTGCACCAACACGTTGAGCCCCAACCATGGCATGTCAGAAGCCTCGTTTAGGCTGCGTCAAGCACTACTCACACCACGACAAGTTCTCCCAAATATCTTCGCAGTCTCTGTACTAATATCAACATCCACACACTATGCCGCGTCAAGGCCTACTACAGTGCCGCGTCAACCATAGCACATACCGCGTCAGTTGCCGCGTCAAACCTCCTTCATGCCGCGTCACAGGCGCGTCACGCCGCGTCAAACCTCGTCACTGCCGCGTCACCCGCGCGTCACGCCGCGTCAAACTTCATTCATGCCGCGTCACAAGTAGCACATGCCGCGTCAGACACCTCCACATGCCGCGTTAAACCTCACCACCTCAACTGTGATTTACACACTGTTCGTATAACTTAGGTATATTTTACTTGACATCTGTCATAATAATTGATATTCTAACAGTGTTCCTTTTCATCCTGACAGAATTAGACGTCGTACACTGTAATTGTCCATAGGCAGTAATGAATTTGTTTTACCAAGCATTGTCTCCTCTGGCCTAGAGAAGAAACCCTTATTATCGCGCAGATGGCCTGGGCTGATCTCACGATAAGCTATCCTACCAATAGCTTCGTGGCTGATGTCGACCTCGAGTGTCTGACCGCACTAGAAGCAAGGATGTTCGAGGATTCCGAAGAAGCAGGACCTGCAGGCAACCAGCAGTGGGGTTTGGATGCTGGCCAACATCACAGGCGATGGAATGTGTATCTCGGAATTCCTGATGAATGGGTTTCTGCAAGAGATTATAGCGAGAGTGAACTTGAAGTGAGGAAGACTTTACCTGCTCCGTTCGATAGATATCTAACTTATGTGATTGACAGCGCGGCCCCTTATTCAGTGATAACTCTGATGCTACATCTTTGGAGTCTGCAGACGAGCTATCCGAAGCTGTAGTTCCTTCTCTGCCGGCCGAAGAATGTCCGCCCGTTAAACGTCGATGTGCTCCACAGGCTCGAAGGGTCCAGAGAGGGAGGAAAAGAAAATAGTCATTGGCTTATGTATACCTAGTTGTACATGGCTCTGAGGCAAATAAAATAACAAAAGAATGGTCGTGAACTCATCCAACTTGATCTGGAAGTTGAATATAGAATATAGGAATGGCGCGTCAGTGGCCGCGTCAAGGATCGTTAGTGCCGCGTCAAGGCTCGTCAGTGCCGCGTCACATGCGCGTCACGCTGCGTCACGGCCGCGTCACGACCGCGGCAGGCGCGGCAGGACCGCGTCAAAATAGCTACGCCCGGCGGTACACGATTAGTAATCCTGACAGTAATTCAAAATTCAACTTGAAGACGCAAGTTGAATATCTGACTTTCTACTAGAATTTCTAGCTAGGCTAACTCGATATTCGGGAATCGGCACTGAATTCGACAGATAGCCTAGTAGGGTGTCGGATACTGCATCATTTGCCTCTTATCCATCCCAAAATCTGGAACTTCTCACTGTCCAGCACAAAGAGGCGGCGAGGCGTACCCATTGGGCAAACCATGTGCTCAGCGAATCACAATGATTTATCACTCGGGCCATTGATATGGTGGCATGCGTGTGATGTTGTCGTGTGACTCCGACGGTATTAGGAACGTCAAGCTAAGTCTGTAGAAGGGCGGACAGCCACTTGCGATAGGGCGGGTAATGCAGTAAGTCTTGTTGTGCCACTGAACTGCGCTTCAATGGCAATTGATATTGATCTGTCATTCGAACTGCTTGTGAACTTGACGAGAGCTGTGCTCGGTATGGCACAGGATCATCAATTGTCGATTATCCAGTCGTGCATCAATCGCGTGTACGCATTTCCATCTGTGTTCTGATGAGCACATCAAACTGCGGTACTTGCCAAATAACACTTTCCCGTCGGATGTCATATTGGTGGTACGTCACCAGCCGGCAGTGCTCAATTCCCCTCCGACGGTAGACAAATTGCGCCGGTCTTCGTTAACACTCCTGGGACCCTTTCGGGCCACATTCAATGATTACTGCGCCGATTACTTGAACAACACCTATATTTCACAGGTTGCAGCCGTGAAGGCTGTTAACGTTCCCGTAGATACCTTCCCTTCTTTTGGAAGGTCTATTGATGCTGGATCATCGCATTTAGGGTATATATAACCCTTGAGAGTTGCTGTATCTTGATATCACCTTCTAACACCCAAGCCTCCAGCATGCGATCTGCGAATATTTTGATCGTTGTCGCCTTCCTCATCGGCGCGGTGAGCGCAGGTCAGTAATATGTCAATATCTGTTGAACTTGATATTTAAATACATTAGCCAGCAGCAACAGCACAGTCGGTGTCGAAGCGCCGACGATAGTCTCCACGGTATTTAGTCAGTCCAAAATGTATCATCTTTTGGGTTGGGTCTAATCCATGTCATCCAGAATATGACCCAAGCAAAGCCGCAGCAATCGCGGCAGGCGTATTGTACTCCGTCGCCAGCCTATGCCTGTTCACCCGCTTATTTATGAATAAGGCATGGTGGGGACTTTGTCTCCCTATAGCCTCAACCTGTCAGTTCTCTCTGTCCACCTCGAGATACTTGTTGACTATTAAAACAGTGATGTCCGTTGGCTTTTTTATGCGCATACCCATGGCGACGAACCCAAATTCTCTCCCTATTTTCATGGCCCAACAACTCCTCACCTTGTTACCGCCTGCCGCATACCTCGCCTTCAATTACATCCTTTATGGGCGTTTCATCGTGCATTGTGTGGACAGACGCTACTCTTGGATAAAACCAGAGAAAGTTGCCCGGTACTTCGTTGTCAGCGATATCACGACATTCCTCATACAGGTTTGAAGTTAGACTGTTTGCCTTGTCACATGGAGGACTAATCACGACGTTGTGCAGGGTGGAGGTGGCGGTCTAGAGGCGTCGAGAAATACGACAAGTGCAAAGTTGGGCTCGGACATACTACTCGCCGGATTGATTCTTCAGACAGTCTCATTTGCGTTTTTTATGATACTGGTTGTCCATGCATGGCATTGTATCGTTCGCGACGGCCTTATGTTCCGCAAGGAGCCGTGGGGGCAAATTCTTTGGATATTGATGTTTTCTTCAACAGCCTACATGGTACGCCTTTCGCCCACACTTCATTCTCCATCTTCACTGATGTTACGCGATACAGATTCGCTGTATCTACCGTGTCACTGAGCTTGGTCAAGGAAATGGCGGCTATCTCCTCACACATGAAAGTAAGTGTTGAGTGGTACTGAAATTGAGGCGCTTGGTCTAACCCTTGCCCAAGTCTATTTTTACCTTCTCGACTCCCTGCCACTGTTGATTGGTATTTGCACATACATCATCTACTGGCCAACAAAGTATCTCGAAGCGTCGGTCAAGCCTGTCTATGATACTGAAATGACGGGACGGGTTTAGAGTTCTGTCGTCACTGCAATAATTCACTCGGGTGCGTGGACCGTACATAATACGCTCATAAGGACACTGGACTATATATGTTACAATAATCCGCTGCGATGCAACAATGTTCTGTAGATCGGTTCCTTGACCGCACAATATACTACACACTTATTATATGTTTGTGTTCGGAGGCTCGGAGCGAATAGGAAAGCAATTGCATGACATCATTGCGTTATGCCTTTAATGTACTCCATGCCGACAACGCCCGTAACCAGTGCAGGCGTACTAAAATTTTAAAGCTGAAACTCGAATGCTACTCCTGCAAGCGTCTTCTCCATATCCATCCTTACGATTTCGTCTCCTACAGCAATCTGCCAACAAACCAAGTCTAGATCTATGACTCAACGTGATAGTGGACACATGACATCACTACTACCGGACGGAATCGGCATACGGATGATGAGATCTTCAGACATGCTACAAGTCCGTGCACTCCATGTGAGGAAACACTTTCACATTTGCACATCAGAGCCCCTGACTGGCAGGTCGCTTGACTGGTCCCAAAGACCAAACTCCTCCCAGTCGCATACCCCACCGCATTTTTTGTGCAGCTGCTCATACAGCCGCATCGCATGTGTCTGATAGCCACACACGACGGCAAAGTCATAGCTTTTGCCTCTGCTACCATGGAAACACGGCATTCAACGCCAGGGCCGCTCGGTTCGAGCGGGGATCAGACTGGAGGCGCCTTGCGGGTTACCTTGTTGACACTTGGGGTATCGCCCGAGTTCCGACGACAAGGGATTGCACGCAGACTGGTACATGAAATCGTGCAGCGCCTAAGATCGTCTTGCGGCGCCTCCTGTCATGAATCACCTCCCGCCCCATCGCTCTCAGAGAGCGATTCGACTGATGCGGTGATTATATCCGCAGAAGTTGCGCACAACAATTCATCTGGACAATCTTTTTACTCCCACCTCGGGATGCAAAGACAACTAGAAGTGGATAAGCAGAGCGGATTTGGTTCGAAGGCACACACTTGCATGGTACTGGGGGTGATGAGAGCGGTTCCTGTTTCCTGAAGAATATTTTTCAGGGGATAGATGATGTTCTCTGCAGAGACAATATTCACGAGCGTTATCAAGGACGCGCTAGCATAAATTAGAAACTCGTAGTGAATTTATGTTCTCCATAATGATATCTGATGACATTTGTGTCTGCTTCTTGCTTCAACTAGAAGGGCACTATAAACGACAACAGCCTGTGATCTGGGGGTACATGATACCACCTGCAAATGGCAGTTAATGAACCGAACCTGACTCGGAGGCCTGCCAGATGATGGGTGAAGATCTGGCCCGGGGGTACATTCACCTGACCAAAGTCTTGAAGTCACGATAACATCCTGTTCAATCAGACACAAGCAGTTGGTAACAAAGAGTGTCCGAGAGGGAGTCTTATGGCAGGTTCATTGATCCAGAACATATGGGAGAGGGGAAAGTAGGGTGAGTCGGGAGAATGTCGAGATCCCACAACTCTCCCACTAGCTGGCATCATGAGAAAAAAAAACAAGCATCCTACTATGTTTGTATATCAAGCCCTGATCTGCTACGTTTCACTGCAACTCCTGTGATAAATAAATCACTTTCATCAGTAAAGATCCGCGTTGAGACCTGTGTTTCGCAGCGCCACGAATACATCTCGCTATGAAGCGTGATTGATGATCAGCTGCGTGATCTGCATCTGTTTCAGTCTGGTGCACGGCTGGGCCCTGGCCGCATGCAAGTTTTGTCAAATGACCACGGGAGTTCTGGGAGGTGCAAGGGCAACTCCGAGCGCGAAGTATGTGCAAACTCAAAAACCACGTTGGCATGTCCCAAAGCAGCTAGGGGAGTCTGAAAATAAGAGCGCCCCACTATAAAATCCATCACCCATTCTGTCTTTGTTATCAACCCGTTTCTTTTGAACTCTGATAGTTCAGGAAGGGCATTACTCGTCATCACACAATATCATGGCGGCAAAAGTTTACGTTGGGTACGTGGATGCTGCTTTGATCGTGTGGAGGAGCGATCTTACTGATGTCGGCATATCGATCAGGAATCTGAGTTGGAACACGACGGATGACTCCTTGAGACAGGTTAGTTCTTCTGCACGATTAGTCCGTCTTCGATGCTGATATCCACTTTACAGGCTTTCGGAGATTTTGGCAATGTTACTGATGTGCGCGATCTATTGAGGCGATCTCCCATCGTGGTCAAAGATAGACACCGATGATGGCAGATCGCCCATGGTTTTTTTTTTCTGCGACTAAAATTGTTATATGCGCTCCTGCTCGTTGCACGTTTGCGTTTTTTTAGGCCATCGTGATGAAGGACCGTGAAACTGGCCGCTCTCGTGGTTTTGGTTTCGTCACCTTCAACGGCAATGAAGAAGCCGAGGCAGCCATCGCAGGAATGAACGAACAAGAGCTTGATGGTCGCCGGCTTAGGGTTAACCTGGCCAATGCTAGACCCAGTGGTGGAGGAGGAGGCGGAGGCTACGGTGGAGGCGGAGGTGGAGGCTACGGCGGTGGCGGCCATGGCGGCGGTCACAGTGGCGGCGGCTACGGTGGCGGCGGATACAGTGGTGGTGGCGGCGGATACAACAGCGGTGGTTACGGCGGAGGCTACTGAGCCCTCCAATGGTTTTGTGTTTCAAGATTGGTCGGTGTCGCAATTCTGTATGATGTTCAAAGGTCGTGTTCATCCTCGCCAAGCTACGATATTTCCGCATGCATTACAGTATCTGTTTGATCATAACGCAACTTAAATACTCGGTCGAAATTTGTATCAAAACATGTGTTCTCGAGATTCCTTTACAAATTTAGTTTGAACGTGTGTGTCGGATCCTTAAGTTGCCAAGCATTTGCAAAGTTCAAGAAGACGGCCTCGAGGCTATTTTACCCGAGAAGCGGCTTAACTCCGTAATTCTCAGCGCGAATGATCAAAGCTTTGCCTACTATGACGGTCTAGGTTTATTGGCTCTGAAAAGGTAATACAGTGATCGAAAACGTGTAACGGGGACATTGGTGAGGCAGCTACGCAGCACTGACAAGACTCTCTACCGTACAGTTGTGTACTATGGCCCAGAAACAAGAAAATATCAAGTCAAACTTGAAGGCGGGTCGTCGAGGACTAATTCGTTTCCAAGATTAGTCCCTGGATGAAGGTTGCCGCCCGGTGCCACGCCGAGGCTAGGTAAAGCTAGTGGCCTTTTTTCGCCGGTCTTCTGGTCTTCGTTCACAACTCAGTGTTGAAGCAAGTCAGCATCTGAAACCGGGGATCGGTCGACGCAAGCAATTTGCCTTGTAGAACTCCTTGTGAACTGTGGCAGCTGTCAAGCGAGCGACGAGCTTACTTTGTTTTCATGAACATCCAAGCGATGGCCGACATGGTAAGTGGTCCACGACTGCTCTTGTATAATGCGTACCTTCTGTCAAATCACTGTGGTTTGGTCATGGCAAGACCATTGAAAGAGCAGATAGTGGACTTTGTGGTACAGAAGCTGTGCTGAACTGGTCCACAGAGCAAACAATTCCAAAATAGTGTGGACCTACAAGGACCTACTAAAATGGGACCTGTCTTTACACATTTTCCCGCACTTCATCTACGACGCGACCTTCCAGTTTTTCCTCTTAACTACAACATTCATCCTCCCATTCAGAGGAACTTTCATACTCCAAATCATCTCAAGCTCTACACTTTATACTACGCTCTTCACCCGTTGCACCCTATGCCAGGTCCAATTAGATCTAAAGGAAAAAGTCGCGTAACGAATGATGAAGACATCAAGCCTCCCCGCCCCCCCAACGCCTGGATCCTCTATCGCTCCGATAAGATAAAGGAGCTACCACCAGCAGAGCCTGGTCAACGGAGCAGAGCCCAGGCCGACGTTTCAAAACTTGTTTCTGACATGTGGCGAAAGGAGTCAGATGCAGTTAAGTTAGAGTATGAGCGGCTCGCAGACGCGAAGAAGGCGGAGCACCAGCGTAAATACCCTGATTATAGGTTCCAACCGATGAAGAAGGAGGAGAAGGAACGCATCAGGGAAGAAAAAAAGCAGCTCAAGGAACGGGCTCGCGAGAGGAAGAAAACTCGCGGTCGTGCAGACGCAGTCGCCGGGCCCTCACAGGAGCAACACGATGCAGTTGTACCACAGCCAATGCAAGAGCCCGACCCACAACAAGTCATGCCAGCGATGGCATATGCACCTCCTTACCCTCTCCCCGGTGTCATGCCTGTCCAGAACGTCCCCCCTCACATGCCTTATTACAATTACACCTTCCTCGACCCCGAAATGCAGTTTGGACTCACGGGTCCATCACCACCATTGTCAGCTATGTCATCGCCGAACCCTTCGTCTACTTCTGAATTTTCATCCCTCTCGGATGAACTTCTATTGCGGTTAGATGAGCTACCTCCAGTACGTATATCTCCCGTCCCAGATGCGCAACCCACACAGCAGCCTTACGGTGGTCTTCCTCCGTTCTTCCAGGCATTCCCCCCTCCCCATAACTCATACAATATGGAGTCTGCGCCTATGCAGCAATCGCAGGGTACCTATGGTGGATGGCAAGCTTCACAAGATCACATCGTATCGCAGCCGTCTGGTTCTGCAGCTGCCCAACAACCTACTCCCGGATGGGATGACTTTGATGCATCAAAGGTGACTTGTGACTACCAGCCCCAGGTATGTCGCTTGTCAACGCTATCGTCACCGTCACTAATTTTTTCATGTGCTACTCAGGATTTCTTGAACTTCGACCTTGCCGCTGCTAACAATTTGGGGACAATGCACGAGCTCGAAGGCTCACTTCAGGACATGATGTCATCTCCTGACCAGAACGGTGTCTTCGACGTTACAAAGATCAACTCTGGAGATGTCCCTGTTCAGCCTGAAGGCGACTTCGAAGTCGACATGGCCCCAAACCCTGACGCGCAGTCACAGGAATTTGAAAACTATTACAATAGTTTCGATATCGAGGCGGTACTTGCTGCATCATCACACGAACACGATCCCACCACCGTGAATCCTTCCGGCACCGTGAACCCCACAGACACTTTTATTGACCCGAAGCTTTCGGTGGACGACTTCGCATCGTTCTTCAAGCTTAACCCTGATGTTCAGGCTTATATGGCAGCGCAGCAACGGCAACGTCAGCCGAGTGCATTCACGCGCGACATGATGCAGTTCATCAACTTCGACGCGGGTGAAGGTGGACCGCAAAACGCTGTGGTGCCGCAGGTGGGCGCCCCTCCCCCTCCGCCACCACAAGGACAAGTGCCAATCTTCACACAGATGACGAACACTGCTGCTGTACCACAGTCTGGCTATGTTCCCCCTGCTGGTGCAGCATATTCGTCAACACGGCGGGTTGCTGCGAGTTGGAAGCCGTCTTATGCCATTCCTGACGATTCTGTCATCGACCCTGCTCTATTTTATTGACCAGAGCATTGGCTTGCTAGCGGCCTTGCGTGATGAGTTCAAGAAGAAAACCGTCAGTACTTCCCCCTCCTCCCATTTCCAATAGTGTTATTGATCTCGCTTTCTTGTACTATAGATTGCTCGACTGGATCGCATCGTTCATTATTTTTTCCCCAGAGATATCATCATCACCGCGGTATCAGCCGCTCCCATGTGATATCCAGAGCGCTTGTTAATTATATCATGCGCGCCTTGCCGCGCATATACCCACGCATCATCTACAATCAATCCCATCATTTCCGCATTGCTGACATTTTGCTTGCATTCCATATTTCTATTGCTATCTTCACTCCATCATATCATCCAAGTAACATATACCATGTTCTCATTTGTTCCCCAATGGTTTCCTATAATCCCATAGTCCCGCCTACTTCATCGAACTACGAAACACATCAAAATGGCAGTATTCTTTCGCCGGATGTGTACTTTTTTCTTGTTCAGTGTACAATATATACCGTTACGCGTTACGAACTTTCACGATCTAGCTAGGTTGCATATGCACATAATAGAATAAAATTTGGGCGTTCTTTCGCTGGCTGGTATTCTGGGCGTGTAAACTCCGCGACAAAACCCTTGTTGCGATGTCTCTCTCAGGAAAACAATAGGGTTCGAATGTACGAAATCGACGGGATCATACAGCATTGCCTATCGTGCCGTTGTCCCGCTAGTTGGTCCAATATTTAATTATATCGTGCAGGGACGTCGGGAAATTGCGTGGCTTGTTGAAGTTTTCTGGGGGTTTTGCATTCAAGCGATTTCAGGGCTTCGAAAGGACAATGAGATTTTGTTATCTCGGGAACTTGTTGGGGATCAAAGCGGGCGAAGAACTGCAGATGCTTATAACCTCAAAAGGCTTGGTCCTCGCAGCCCTTCATCAAGGTTGCGATTGCGTGGTATTATCACGTAGGCTCGGAACCAGCCTAGTACTAGCGTATGTCAGACTGGTCATGGGTCTCGTTATCACGTCGATTGCTAACATCTTTCAGTCATAACTAGTATCTTTCATATCTGCAGGTATCAAGAAGGCACAGGCGGAAGACCCGTTGCCAATGCGATGGGGAGAATAACGATTTTCTCCTTGTCCCACTGCATCATAACAATCTCCGAATCAGCGCCCAAGCATCAATCACATCGGATTCGTAACAACCAAGACACGCACCACATCAGCTGTATAATAAAGATCCTCCTCCACGATCTTACGCACGGCATCGATGGTTTCGCCCTCGTAGATCAAGCACGATCCGACGAACTTTATGTCTGCTGCAGCTGCATTAACAGATTCGGGCGTCAAGAGCCCTCCGCCGACCCCTGTCAGATTTCAAAGTGCTTGAGCGCCAGATATCCAGCTCGTGCTGAACTTACGTAGGATGCCTTGATTGATGAGTTTCTTGGCGTTCTCGAGGTGGGCAGGTCTTACTGCTAGTCTTCGTTCGAGAGCACCCTCGTCGGTGTAGTCGGGTGCCCAGACGACGAAATTCAGTAGGGATGGCGTTGAGGACATTCTTCTCTTGTGGATGTAGCTGTAGATGCTTCGCTGCGGGATGATCTTGAGAGCTCGTGTCGTTTCGCGGTCGATGATAAGTCGATTAGTAGAAGAGCGGGCCTGTTCGGACCGATTGACGTTCCATTGGCCAAGGTCACCTGCATCCGTTGTCCTCCCAGCTTTCAGGCCGCCAGCATTATTGACACCCTGTTTTAATTGTCTTGCTGACACTCGTTTTTTTAATTGGTTCAGGGTGGGATAACTGGGCTAGTTTTGGATGTATATCCTGCAGCTGCTAGGTGAACAAGGAGTCCGTCTTCCACTATCAGGTGATCGATGAGGACAGACCGTGGTATGCTCTTAGATGCATCGTAGTACTGAAAATAACTTACTTGCCTTGACTCTAACAGATTCATTCACAGCTAGCACCCTCACTATACTGCAGTCATACTCATACTCCAGTCCGCTCTGAGCTAGATACGTCATGCACGTCCACCTTCATTCAGATCGAAATGACACCGCTCGCTTCATATCTTCCAAACATCCACCATTACACGGTCTGGAAAACAGACTGCACCGACGAAGTTACCCTCGTGCGTCGCATGGCTATTCGTCCCAAGCACCTGTATGAGCTAAGAAGCTCGTCGGACGAGGAGACATCATATGGGGCCACCATTTTCGAGTCTGAGCAGCTGAGCCTTCGATGTCTCACTGACAATCTCACCACACCTTCCGGTTACGTCCGTGCCAGGTACAGATTCAGATCACGAATCGAACTTTGCGATAGGAGGTATTTGAACGTGCCTGAGCTGGGATTATGTAATCCATTAGGCGACGAGAGAGGACCGAGGTCTAGTCACAAACGAAAGGGGTAAATATTTGATATTGCGAAAACTAGGCGGAGGCAAATCAGGATAGCAGCCGAGGAAGATAACTTATCTGCATAGGCAATAGACCAATTACAAATACGAAACTTTGAACAGTAAAAGGGTATAATGTTCTTTCGATACAGAACACAGATAAATTCCATATTCATGGCACGAGCCGCTTGTAAAACCAACAGCGTTGAAACTAGCACAGGAAAACTCACTGAACATGCAATACGTGAGTGAATTCCAAGGATACCTCCGGCAACATTGTCTGGATACTTGACCTCGGAAGGAGAAACTACTTCACCGGCTTTGTGTATCTCCTCGAATGTCATTCCAGTCGGCAGCATCAGAATTTCATGAAAGTGAACATCATCGGTATTATTTTCTCTTTGGACCATGTTCGGAATATAACTTATTCAGGTACCTGACCTCCCAAGAAACTTCTCCTGCTCCCTACTACATAGCACCCAACAGAGATTCCCGTGCTACGCGCAACGGTGAATACGAAGATAAACAAGTGATCACATAAGTTTCAAGTGGCGAGCAATCTATAGGCTTCATATATAGTATCGACATGTATCTACCTCTTTCTTGTCGATTTTTACTGGGACTTAGGCCTCAGGCCTCAGGAGTCAGTACCTAGGAGTTCGTTGTGAAATTTGGTCTAATTCTCGAAGAAATACTCGATACCTCACTCTGCGGCAGAAACGATAGTTCTGCTATGTGGTGAGTCAATTAAATCCACGAAAACTACTGATACTTACGCAAACGCCCGAAGGACAGCTCAGGCATATTCCTTTGACCCAACACGCGGGGGGGCATCCATCGGAGTCACCGCCATCAATGGACCTAGCAGAGATTGATGATGCCGAAGCAGCAGCGACGGCGAGGATAATCGCAAAGGTGAAACGCATTGTGTATGAGGATGTGATATGGGATCAAATAATTCTGAAGGAGTTAGTAGGAATACAACTTTCTTTTATATGCTGGATAATGTCCCTTATGGCTTTCAGAACCTATCCACCGTTGGTCCACCGGAATCCCTTTACTAGCATCGCGTCAGCGAATGAATGTACAAGCTTTGAAGGTTTCCCGACATTCTCGCGTGGTTGTGCCGCATTCGACCCACATGATATTCGTAATGCTGACTAGTATTCAGTCAAACCGTCAGTGGCAGTGTCGTTTAATTGCTACGTGGTTAAGTGCTATAAGCGCTAGGCAGTAAGTAGGTAATAAAAATGGTATATGTGCGAGTAGGATATATATGAACAATAAGTGTGGTACTTTAGCAGATTTGATTATTGCATCTCGACAGGCTTGGCACCATGCTGCTTTATGCCAGGCATCATTCCCATACATGACACGTCACACCCTTCGTCGAGTCAAATTCAGACCAAGACTAATCACCGGGATCATACACCATTGCCTATCGTGCAGAGACATCGGGGAATTGCGTGGCTTGAAGTAGCATCTTTCATTCATAAGTGTATCTTTAATATTTGCAGATATTAAGAAGGCACAGGCGGAAGGCCTGTTGCCAATGCGATGGGGTCCGGGAGAATAATGATTTTCTCCTTGTCCCATTGCATCATGGCAATCTCCGAATCAGCGCCCATTGAAAGCATTAATCACATCGTAACAGTCAAGATACGCACGGCATCGATGATTTCGCCCTCGTATATCCAACGAACTTTATGTCTGCTGCAGCTGCATCGACGGATTCGGGCGTCAAGAGCCCTCCGCCGACCCCTGTCATATTTCAAAGTGCTTGAACGCCAGATATCCAGCTCGTGCTGAACTTACAGTAGGATGCCTTGACTGATGAGTTTCTTGGCGTTCTAGAGGTGGGCAGGTCTTACTGCTAGTCTTCGTTCGAGAGCACCCTCGTCGATGTAGTCGCGTGCCCAGACGACGAATTTCGGTAGGGATGGCGTTGAAGACATTCTTCTCTTGTGGGTGTAGCTGTAGATGCTTCGCTGCGGGATGATCTTGAGAGCTCGTGTCGTTTCGCGGTCGATGATAAGTCGGTTGGTGGAAGAGCGGGCATGAGTTCGGACCGATTGACGTTCCATTGGCCGAGGTCACCTGCATCCGTTGTCCTCCCAGCTTTCAGGCCGCCAGCATTATTGACACCCTGTTTAAGCTGTCTTGCTGACACTCGTTTTTTTTATTGGTTCAGGGTGGGCTAGTTTCGCATGTATATCCTGCAGCTGCTAGGATGAACAAGGAGTCCGTCTTCCACTATCAGGTGATCGCACGAGGAGACATCAGATGGGGCTACCATTTCCGAGTCGAAAATCACTAACAATCTCACCACACCTAGATATCAGTGAAACCTTCCAGTCAGGTCCGTGCCAGGTGTCACGAATCGAACTTTGTGATAGGAGGTATTTGAACGTGCCTGAAAATTCAGAGCTGGGATTAATCCATTAGGAAATAGTGACGACGAGAAGACATCTCAAGGACCGAGATCTAGTCACAAACGAAAGGGGTAAATATTTGATATTGCGAAAACTAGGCGGGATTCCGAGGCAAATGATTGTAGATTTCAAGGATACAGCCGAGGAAGACGAATTATCCGTCGATGGCCTAGAGCATGGGCAATAGATGTACAATTACAAATACGAAACTTTGAGGAACAGTCGTATAACGAAACGGCATCATGTTCTTTCACTACAGAACACAGATGAAAGTTGTGGTTTGCGCGTCAGGTAATGGAGAGTATTTACCAAGGTGCATACAGCCTACTCTGGGGGTTCCTGAAGGGCTTATAGACATATGCTACTCAAGCCAACTTGAAGAGGCTTCGCGAAGCAAATTCTACAAAAACGTAAACCAACAACGCTGAAACTTAGCACAGGAAAGCTCACTGAATATGTCATAGGTGAGTGAATTCCAAGGATACCTCCGCCAACGTTGTCCGGATAATTGACCTCGGAAGGAGAAACTTCTTCACCGGCTTTATGCATCTCCTCAAATGTCATTCGAGTTGGCAGCATCGGGATTTCATGAAAGTGAACATCATCAATATTGTTTTCTCTTTGGACCATGTTCGGAATATGACTTATTTATGTACCTGACCTCCTAAGAAACTTCTCCTGCTCCCTACATAGCACCCAACGAGAATTCCTGTGCTACACGCAACTGCCAGTTGACACGTGTACATGCTCATGGAGAATAATTGAAGTCGTGTTCGTTCCTGCGTCAGAGTCACCTATAAGCCTAGCGTGGTGTTCTCGAACGTCGAGGATGAGGCTTGGACAGAGTACAAACATCTGCACCATAGCGATGATGACAGAAATGCCAGAATATATGATGACTCCCATGGAATCTGAGTCCTATAAAATGATGAATAGCAGTCGCATGCAGTGAACGATCGGCATACCGCGATTTTTGGAGCATGCAAGATGCAGCAAAAAAACTGGTTCGTGCGGAACTTTAGCGACAATGATAACCAAGTCAAATTATGAGTTGACCTTCTAAAGTAAAACACGTGAGATTTTATTAACTCTCTGAGACAGTCCCCAAGGGTCGATGTTCTGAGTCGTCGCAAGCCTGAGTCACGGAATTGTTTTACAGA
This sequence comes from Suillus fuscotomentosus, assembly GCF_016647785.1. Taxonomy (NCBI): domain Eukaryota; kingdom Fungi; phylum Basidiomycota; class Agaricomycetes; order Boletales; family Suillaceae; genus Suillus; species Suillus fuscotomentosus. Next base: position 862,181 of record NW_024539522.1, read on the forward strand.
AATCCAGACGGCAAGACACAATGCGAGGACCTCCCATACAGTGCTGAGTATATAGATCACCAACACCAGGTTTGGGTCACCCTTGGAGCTGTGAGTGCACTGATAGGTGCCGGAGAGGATGGGCTCCTCTACATGTTCATCGGGTCAGTCTGATTCTTTCATACATGACGGCAACTTACCCCCTGAAGTATTGCTGAGCCATACTCCAGCGACCGCTGCAGAGGTGATGGTGACAGCCAGGAAGATTGCGATGAGAAAAATAAGTATATTTTCGATCCTTGATACATGGCATATAACCGAACAATCATGATAGCTGACATCATGTGTCAGTCGACATCATTGAGGTATTGCAACTGAGTCGCTCACCACCCAGAATAGCAGTCACGATCACATTTGCTGGATTTAGTGTGAAGCTAGTAATACTGCCTGAAATGCCCGTTCAGTGCTTCGTAGAACCCAGACATTCAAAAGGAACTTACACCTCTTACAGTCATTATATTGAACCGACAGCCCGGTAGGGAATGTCACTCACTCCTTGTACGTAGGCAGGTAATTAGGAGGGGTAATAACAGACATCAGCGCAGAATACTCACTACATCTGTCTGCGATACTGTCGGGAGGTTCCCTGTATTTCGTCGGTCAAAGGCAACTGTACTGTATGCAAGGAGACATACACAATATGTTGTTGCTGATGGTGAGTGGTAGGTTATTAGCAGCGCCATAACGTTAACTTCAACCATACATAGCATATATTATTCCGATATAACGCATCTAGAAATAGTTTGACGTCAGCACAACTTGTCGACGTTCATGACTCGAGCGACATACACTGAAATATAGAATGGTCATGAGAGATAAACGCTGCCTCTGCCCGAATTGACTGTATCATTCTATTGTCTTCTGATGAGATTCTGCTCACCCAAACCAGTTCAATTTATGATACAATTTTGACCAAGACGTCTGCTCCGGTAATGAGATCAAACTACCTCTCGTCCAAGTGTTAGTACTAGAGATACAATGAGCATATCAACCATTTTCGACGTGTACTACTTTGCTCACCCCAATCGTATATCACCACAGCGGAGGCTACCACTGCAAAACCGCAAGTACAGGTTAGATCGAGACGCCGCACCATCATACAAGTGGTTCTCAGCGTACCTACAAAATAGGAGATTGAATGCGTGAATGAAATTGTCGGCCACCGAACGGGGTCATTTGAGACTAGAGTCATATTCGAGGATGAGGATGGGTGAAAGTGAGTGGGATACGTTGTGAATTTATAATGACGATGCTAGGCTAGACCTTATATTTCATCACTCCGAGTCGGCATTAATATCATGCAATGGGAGACGGGTGTTTAACGTTTATTCCTGAGGCTGGAGAGCCTTGATTGATGACTGAATCCGAGTAGATTTGTAGTCATCTAATACAGGTCTGGACGTGTTGTAATCGATCCTCGACAAGTGTCGGCATGGCAGTGGCGGCGATTGGCCTCGTTGGCCTCGACCCGGTCGTAATAGCACAAAATAGAATGCGCTAAAACGAAGCAAACAGATAACTAACCTGTTCCGCCGACTGTCAACACCCTCTGCAATGCGGCCTGTAAGCAAGCCCCTCGATTCTCAAACCCCCTGCTCCTCCAACATCTGTTACATCATGCCCACTGCGTCGCTCTCTGTCTTGGTCGTCGGGTTATTATACATGAGGATGGGATAGAAGTACTGACGCTGTGTCGGGTAGTTGCGACATTCCATGATAGACATTTCTTTTTCTGTCCCACCATCATGCCATGATGATGAAATAAAAGCTATGCATAAACGTTACGGTCAATATCATGCAAACGCTGCACATCGCGTGTAGTTGTTCAGTTGTCTCACCTTCCCACGGTCCATATTACGTCCGGGAACATCACTGTTGACCTCAGTTCTCTGCATGAAGCCAACTCTACTCCCTGTGGAAGTGCGATTTTAGTTCCACTGTAATCCGAGGGTGTTTAGGCGTATAACTGTATGCCGTACGGACGTAAGACCTACCAACTTGCCTTTCAATAGCTAACTGGTCGCGCATTTCTCGGCAGCCGTGAGCTTTCTGGCACAAGTCATGGCCCCAATTTTCTTCGATGGGCTCTTTGGCCTTGATGACCAACCGAGCCGCGTGCGTTGTTGACGAGCATCACCTTTTCAAGGGAAAGTGCTGTGAAACTCATGGCTACCAAGGTTGCAAATTGGTCCGTTGTTTTCTTCAGTGGATATATGTAGTACTAACTAGTGTTACTTTTTGATCGAAATTGCTCATTCATAGTGCATATAGTCGCATGATCAGGTCGAACTGCTGGGTAGCTGCCAAATGCCAGAGCATACTATCTATCACTTGTGTTTGTCCCTTCTGTGAGCGGACTCCAACAAATGTTTATTTGATTCATTCAGTCTTGCTACATCGGAGACAGGGCGTGCAACAGTCGAATTCAAATACTGGATCTGACCTTCGGGTGTGCTGAGAATGTGATGATAAGGATCCATGCGTAGTGCTGCTGGCTGCTGACGAAATGCTGAGTTGAGGAGCGCTTCCACTCGGCCCCTGCGGCGGCAATCGCGATGATGGTTCACCACCTGTGAAAGACGTGTGAACTATAGCCATAGTAAGGAGCTTCACCTCGCCGAGAACCCGAAGTTTGACGAGTAGTCAGGTACAGCAGGTCTGCATCAGTCGCAGGTTCGTGTCATAGATACATCCAACAAACAGGACAGCTCTAGCGGATCTGTGATGCATCATTAGGTGCAACTGCACAGTGAGTAGAACTTTGCCACGTATTTCTCGACTCATCTCGATTCTCTCTACCTACGTCCTGAAGCTTGTTTTTTTCCCTAGTTCTTGTGCACTGGCAGTATTAATCCTTCTGCTGGCTTAATCCCATAGCCTGCGCTCTTGCGAGGCTTGGTGTGCGCCATAGACTAATCCACGCCCTCCTTAACAGTGTTACTATTGTCTGTATCTTTCAAGTTACACGTCTTATCTACAGACATCTCCCAGTTGAAAGAAAATTCAAGGCCAACTCCAGTATGTAATTGGACCGATACTTTCTTGATGCACGTCGGTCAACTCGATCAATCACTAGTAACTTGCGCGTCCCATACTGCATCGATGTGAAAGCAGAAATACGACTCACCACGCAGAGTTGAAGTCCCTGCAACTGCCATGCAGGTGAGTCGTGTATCAAATCCAAGAAAACTACTGGTACTCACGCAAAACCCGTAATAGCAAGTGCCGCATTGTGAGTCAACCGAGCAATACCAGGGGCATTCATGGTGGCGCGCATCAATGGGCGTGGCAGAAATTGATGATGCCAAAGCAGCAACGACGGCGAGGACAATCACAGAAGAGAAACGCATTGTGTGTGAGGGTGTAATTTGGAATCAGATAAATCTGAAGGGTTAGTAGAAACACACCCTGCTTTTATATACTGAATGACGTTCAGTAGGTTTTAAGAAGAACATATCTGCTGGAATCTCCTTATTAACCTCGTGTCAATCGAATGTTCAAGCTTTGAAGGTCTGCTGAAATTTCTGCGTGGTTGTGACGCATTCGACCCCATAATATCTGCAATGCCAGCAGATTGCGAAAGGTTTTTTGGCAGTTTGAGGACATGTGATCCCAGAACACTCGTCGCTCCGTCATCCGAAGTCACAACGTCCAAACTTTCCTATCTGCACCAGCATAGTCATCGTCACATACGTCATAGCAAACTGAATCACGTTCAAGCTCGTTGTGTCTCACGTTCTGTTCTCGCTGGGTGCAACCACCATGCATGCAACGCCAAGGAGGAAGTGCACGGATTTGTCTTCATCGTCAATGATAGGACTAGCTTGTTGGGGTTTTTGAGTTCAAATGATTTGATGGCTTCGATAGGATAAATTCATTGTCTCACGGACTCAAAAGCGGGCGGAGAGCCGCAGATAACCTTGCAAGGCTTGGGCCTCGTAGCGGCTCTTGAGCTTCATCAAGATTGCGATTGCGTGGTATCATGACGTAGGCTAGGGCTTAGTACTGGTATAACCGCGGACAAGTCAATCGAGCAAAGACGTATCATACTAATGTCAGACTGGTCACAAGTCTATACCATCTTTCATTCATAAGTAGTATCTTTGATGTCTGCAGGTATCAGGAAGGCACAGGCGGAAGGCCCGTTGCCAATGCGATAGGGAGAATAACGAGCTTCTCCTTGTCCCACTGTATCATAACAGTCTCCGAATCAGCGCCCATACATCAATCACATCATAACAGTCAAGACGCACCACATCAGTCTTATAATAAAGATCCTCCTCCACAAGCTGACGCACGGCATCGATACTTTCGCCCTCGTAAATCATGCACGAGCCGCGAAACTTTCTGTCTGCCGCAGCTGCATCGACGGATTCGGGCGTCATGAACGCTCCGCCAACCTCTGTTGAATTTCAAAGTGCTTTAGCGTTAGGTACATGACTTGCTGAACTGAGTTACGTAGGACGCCTTGACTGATTTGTTTCTTGATGTTCTCGAGGTGGGCAGGTCTTACTGCTAGTCTTCGTCCGAGAGCACCCTCGTCAGTGTAGTCGGGTGCCCAGACGACGAATTTCGGTAGGGATGATGTTGAGGACATTTTTCTCTTGTGGATGTAGCTGTAGGCGCTTCGCTGGGGGATGATCTTGAGAGCTCGTGTCATTTCTCGGTCGATGCCAGTTGTGATAAGTCGATTCGTGGAAGAGCGGGCCCATTCGGACCGTCACCGATTGACGTTTCATATGGCTGCACGTGTTGTCCTTCCAGCCTGATTTAACTCCATCCCTGACTTCTATGTGCTTCTTTAATTGGTCCAGGGAGGGATAACTAGACTAATTTCGGATCGACTGGATGTATCAGAGTTTTTCGGTTCTCTTGCAACCAGTTTCGGATTCTTTTCTTGACTATCAAGTGATCAACGAGGACAGCCGTGGTATAACTCGTAGGTGCATCGTACCGAAATAACTTACTCCAACAGACTCAACAAGAAATCAATTACCTCAGACCTATTATTTTCTCTTCGGACCATGTTCGGAATATAACTTTTTTGAGTACCTGACTCCACGAAAATTCTCCTGCTCCCTGCATAGCACCCAACAAGAATTCTTGTGCTACACGCAACTACCAGTTGACACGTGTACATGCTCCAGGAAAACAATCGAAATCATGCCGGTTCCTGCGTCAGAGTCGTCTACAAGCTTAGCGTGGAGTTCTCGAACGTCAAGGATTAGGCGTGGACCAAGTACAAACATCACCATAGCGATGATGACAGAAATGCCGGAATATATGATGACTCCCATGGAATCTGAGTCCTATAAAAATGATGAATCGCAGTCGCATGCAGCGAACGATCGGCATACCGCAATTGTTGGAGCAAAACTACCGAAGTTCATGCAGGATGCAGCAAAAAAACTAGTTCATGCAGAACTTAAGCAGCAAAGACTATCAAGTCAAATTATGAGTTTACCTTCCAAAGTAAAACACGTGAGATTTGATCAACTCTCTGAGACAGTCCCCAAAGGTTGAGGATCCGAATTGTCGCAAGTCACGGACTTGTTTTACAGCAATCCACACGGCAAGACCCAGTGCGAGGACCTCCCATACAGTGTTGAGTATATAGATCACCAATACTAGATTTGGGTCACCCGTGGAGCTGTGAGTGCACTGATAGGTACCGGAGAGAATAAGCTCCTCTAATATTCGTCGGGTCAGCCTGATTATTTGATACATAACTAGAACTTACCTCCTGAAGTATCGCTGAAACTTACTGCAGCGACCACTGCAGAAGTGATGTTGGCAGTCAGGAAGATTGCGATGAGGAAGATAAGCATATTTCTCGATCCTTGATACATGGCATATAACCGAACAATCATGATGACTAGCATGATACGTCAGTCAATATTACTGATGTATTGCAGTTGAGTCACTCACCACCCAAAATAGCAGTCACGATCACATTTGCTGAATTTAGTGTGAAGCTGGTAATATTGCCTGAAATGCCCGTTCAGTGCTTCGTAGAACCCAGATACTCAAAAGGAACTTACACCTGTTACAGTCATTATATTGAACCGACAATCCGGCAGGGAATGTCACTCACTCCTTGCACGTAGGCAGGTAATTAAGAGGGGTATTAACAGATATCAGCGCAGAATACTCACTATATCTGTCTGCGATACTGTTGGAAGGTTCCCTGTATTTCGTCGGTCAGACGAGCCAACTGTACTGTATGCAAAGAGACATACACAATATGTTGTTGCTGATGGTGAGTGATGGGTTATTAGCAATGCCATAACGTTAACTTCAAACATATATAGCATATATTATTCCGATATAACGCATCTAGAATAGTTTGACATCAGCACAACTTGTCGACGTTCATGACTCAAGCGACATACACTGAAATATAGAATGGTCATGAGAGATAAACGCTGCCTCTGCTCCAGATTAATCGCATCATCCTGTTGTCTTCTGGTATGAGACTCTGCTCACCCAGACCAGTTCAACCTATAATACGATTCTGAGTAAGATGCTTGCTCCGGTGATGCAATCGACCTACCTCTCGTCCAAGTGTCAGTACTGGAGATGAAGATATTATGAGCATATCAGTAATTTTTCAGTGTGTACTGCTTTGCTCGCCCCAATCGTATATCACCATGACGGAGGCTACCACTGCGACACCGAAGCCCAGGTTAGATCGAGACACCACCGTCATCATACAACTAGGTCTCCACGTACCTACAAAATATGAACTTAAATAGAAGAAATTAATCGTCGGCAACCAGCTAGGATCATCCGAGACTAGGGTCATATTGGGGGATAAGTGAAAGTGAGTGGGATACTTTGTGGACGTCTAACGACGACGTTCAGGCTAGATCTTATACTCCATTGCTCGGCGTCAATATGACATGGTGCTTATTCTGCTTCAGGCTCAAGACCCTTCATCGATGACTAAATCTCGGTGTGTTTGTAGCGGCTGGGCAAGTCTGGGTCGTGATAACACAAAATAGAATGCGATAAAACGAAGTAAACAGATAACTCACCTATCCCACAGATTGTCAACATCCTTTGTAATGCGGCCTGTAAGCAAGTCCCTCGATTCTCAAACCCCTGCTCGTCCAGCACATGCCCGTTTCATCACTCTCAGCCTCGGTCTGGTGACCGTGAGGATGAGGTAAAAGCTATGCACAGACGTTTGTTGAATGTCAAAAGACGCACTAACACTATGTATCGTGTGGTTGTAACATCACATAATAGGCAACTGTTGTTTAGTTTCACCTTCCCGTGGTGACCGGTCCATATGATACGCTAGACCATTATGAGCGTATGAAACATTGAAAGCGATAAGGCAAAGAACCGGACTGACAAGGTGTGCGACTGCAGTTCCAAACTTCAACTGGATTCATTCACAGGGGGTGCAACACCGTGACCTCTCTGAGAGTTTAAGTGGCGATAGTATGGTGAACCTTGCTGTGAGTGTAACTCATTCGTGTCGAGTTTCGGCCTACATGCACAAACGGCGATGTTACAGCTGATTGAAATATTATAGCTTGTTCATGAGGCAAATGAACTCATTTGATGCGACGAACGCCATAGCTATGAGTAAACAGGAATATTGAATGTCAGAGACTCCGAGGAGGTGTGGTTGTTTGAATACGGAAATAAACACGTGATCACATAAGTTTCACAATTTATAACGTTTCTTCGATATATCGACACATCTCTACCTCTTTCTTTCGATTTTCACTGAGACTCAGGCCCAAGGAGTCACTACCTAGGATTCGTTGTAAAATTTGGTTTGATTCTCGAAGCAATACTTGAAACCCTCACTTTGCACCAAGGAAACTCCTGCTATGCAGGTGAGTCAATCAAATCCACGAAAACCACTGACACTCACGCAAATCTTCAAAGCACAGCCCTGGCATGCTCCGTCGTCCCAACACCAAGCGGAGCATTTGTCGGTGCTACTGTCAACAATGGGTGTAGCAGAGATTGATAACGCCGAAGCAGCAGCGACGGCGAGGATGATTTTAAAGGTGAAACGCATTGTGTATGAGGATGTGATATGGGATCAAATAATTCTGAAGAGTTGGTAGGAATGCACCTTTCTTTTATATGCTGAATAACGTTCCTTATGGCTTTAAGAACCTATCCACCGTTGATCCACCGAAATCCCTCTACTGGGCTCGCGTCAGCGAATGTACAAACTTTGAAGGTCTCCTGACAATTCTTCTTGCGTGGTTGTGCCGCATTCGACCACATGACATCTGCAATGCCAGCAGATTACCCCAGATGTACGCACGTGAAAATCTCGGATCCATCCTATGTCATCCTACGAGCGATCCCCTTCAGGTGACAGTGCTACGGTATGTATACTTCACATTTCGCGCGATCAAAGGTATTCTCACTGCAGGTCAACGATTTTATGAAGGAAGAAGTATGTAACAGAAAAAGCGCTGGTCTGGTCTGAAGCCCCGAATACTGATAGTGTACGGAGGACACATGCCAGACCTCCCGTTTACTGACAGAGCTGGATCAAATTTATGACTCATACATATGCGCGACAGAGATGGAAGGTGTTACATGACGCAGCAAGAGAACCCGCGACAATGCAGCATGACGTGGTGGGCGAAGCGAATGTGAGTCAACGTGCGATGTCAGGGTACGGATATGTTCCGTGAGGGGTGGATGTAATTGAAGTTGTACAGACAATCCCTATGGCATCCTCCCATAGGAGCGTAGGTTTTGTCCATCATAGGGGCCCACCGGACAATAATAATAAAAATCCTCCCATAGGAGCGCACGCAAAGATGCGGCAAATACATGCCAAGACCTGATAAGTCCTTTAGGGTGCCTGACGTTGATTGTGAGGAACAGAACTATTTGGAGTTGCAAACGGCAGAACTGGCAAAACTCTAGGCTCTGTAGATTTGAAAAAACGGGAACTCTAATTCTACTTACGTAAACTCTGGGGGCGGCTTCGAGCGGAGTTTAAACAGCCCGTTCGTGTGGGCGGCGGTCTTATCATATCGATAAATTTTTGAATTATGTCTGCTCAAGTCTCGCCACGAAGAAATCTACAAATGCACTGCAATGCTACATAAAACAATCTAAATCGTGAATGTCATCATACGTGGGAGCACCGGGGTGGGTGAGAGGTATCGGGGCACAAGACAGTCGAGACATCAGTGGATATGCAAGAGTACTAGTGTACAAGGGTGACGGTAGGCACAAGGTGTGTGTGAAGACTCATGCAAGACAGTAAGAGAACACGCGAGAGAGGGTTGCTCGATGATTCCATTAGTTGTGAGAAAAAAAACACTTAATGCAAGTGAGAGGACAGGAGGTGCAGGAGAACAGCGGGATGTAACAATAGACACGAAAAACTAGCCGAGGGTGTTGGAGAGCAGGGCGCAACAGAAGTACTGTCTATCAAAATATTAGTGTCAAGTGTTTATGGGCATTCCGAAGGACATGCTAGAGGTAGGTCATTGCGAGAATTGGTTGTGAGTTGAGTCGTACTAAGTCTAGATTGCATTGCTAATTGCGCGGGGTAGTTCATTATGTGTCGTTCAAGTTATTACAAAATAGTAGAATAAAAAAGAAATGTATGGTAGCGGCGAGTATAGAAGCAGGTGGCGGATGGGAGGGCGAGAGCTCGTGGAGCGGCAGGCGGAAGTTGCGATGGTGATGAATAGTACTGGAGTAGCCAGCTTCGGTTTATACTGTCGTGCGCCAGTTAGGTGGGCAGTGAGTGGGCTCACTTAATTTTTCAGTTTGGTTCCCCTCGGTTTGGCGATGCTTGGTGGTGCTCGGACTCCAAGTGAACGCGGACTGAATGAATCGAGCAGCCCTGGATTATTACTTGGTCAGGTGCTGTGAGAGATGATTGTTTAATTAAATTGCTCAGTGAACAAGCGAGGAGCGAGGTCACCGAGGATGATCGGTGTCAAATGTTTCCAACCCTGTACATACCAGTAAGTGCCTAGACTGTCACTGACGGTCATCATTCTTCACCTTCATGCTCTCCCTTTCAATTCGATCATCGTCATTGCAGAATTGGAAACACAGACCGCCAGCCATACAGCTAGATTTCTGCACCACCAATTCTGTCAATTCGACATGACTATGACCACCAAAGAAACCAGATAAGTCGATATTGCCTGGAAGATCAACGAGTGCTTCAGGATACATAAATGTGGAGGACGCTATATGCATACTCTCCGCTTGAGAATAACAAGATAAGCGATTCCAGCGCCTTCGCCTATTTTTGTTTCAGACCTGAAGGATAGATGTAAACGATGAGGACTGGTTACGGGCGCTGCATCTTGGTGAACGCAATCTCTGTCAACTGATGCGTATACAACGCTCGATTATGGATCGCCCGACGAACCCAAGTAAGATGTCTTTTGATGAGAGTTCTGCGTTGCAGATACGGGGGTTATTGTTTTGAACTATCCGCTGGCTGGATCTTATACGCCGAGGTCTGTGAGGAGATTCGCAAGTTGGGGGTCCGTGGGATAGATATGCGAGCAGTGCCAACGAATAGGAAGAAAGAGAAGCGGTGTTAAAGAGTCGCATCTCGCATGCGGAGCACAGTCGGACCGGCATCCCAGCCGAAGATCATCAAAATCATACAAATGCTCATTTGCTGTTGAATCGCATGACAGCACATGTCTCGCGAAAATGGACGCGGACACCTCGAAATGCTTCGTCTGATGCACGTGTTGAGTGATATATCAACTCCATGGATAAATGCATGAGCTTCCCATGCCACGGCACGCGTACATCGCACTCGAGTTGGAAACCGGATATCGGTAGGTGCTGCGATTCAGAAGACAAGAAGGTTGACTTCCGAAGTTGTTATCTGTTGATGGTATGTTGCTTTAGGACCAGCAGGGATTTCGGATCTATGTTTTCCTTGACGATGGTATTGTCCAACCCATTGCCCAGGCTTCTCAGCGGCAGGGCCGATTGGCGAAAAACACGCGTTGAATGTTCCGTAACCTAGCTCCGGTGAGTTTGACTGATACTGCTGGGGAAATGTATTCACCAACGCGCCAGGTGAGTCCAAGGATGAGATCAAACTTGACCGCTGAGTTGTCTGTGCTGCGTTGATTCTTGAACGCTTGATGTTTGTTGAGGCCGACATCGAAAGACAATGAAAACGCATACAGGCGCTTGTCATGTCGATGTTTGATCGGGTTATCGACATGCATCGGGCCGTGGTCGCCAGTGGCCGCGTGAATGAAGGGGCCATGTCGATGAGTTGATACTCTTTGAGTTCAAGGAAATCACAGAGTCTCAACCGGACGTGACAGTCTGACATGGTTGATATAAAATTGGTTATGTAATGTCAAAGCAGTGATACAATGGACACTTTAAAAGTAGTAATAAGTTGTAGAGTCACTGCCATGTATTAACCCTTGGCACACTTCCTCATAACCTCGTCCTAGTCTGTGCATGTATGTGAATCTTTCATCAAGACAGAACTAGACTAACCATCGCTCCATCTAGTCCCATGAGCGAACCACCAAACACACCCCGAGCAGGTCCCAGTAACACAAGTGGCGACAAATCAAACACACCACTCCCGATACCACCCCTCGCACGTTCCCAATCACACCATTCTACCGCCTCAAAAGCTTCGAAGCCTATCTCTCGCACTAGTTCGCAACCTCCGACAAACCGTGAAGTTCTACAGCTCCTCGCAGATGCAGAATCTGCCGTGCGCGATCTCCGCGCAGACGTCTCTCTCTTGAATTCACAACTCTCATTCGAACAGGACCGTGCTGATAATGCAGAGTTTAAAGCAAAGGAAGCATGCCTACGGTTCAAAGAGGCCAACGATGCGCGCGTAGTCTCTCAAAGCGAGATTGTACGACTGACAGAAGAGCTAAGACTATACAAAGACGCTCTCGAACAAGCCCAGAAGGAGATTTTCCGTGCGCAGGGCGTGATGAAGGACGTCGAAGACAGGAGGAGGGATGCAGAGGAGAGCGCTGCGAAATCAAGGACTAGGTTGCGCAAATTGATGGAGGAGAAGATGATTGAAGTCGCTCGTGAGGAGGGCCGTAAACAGGGTCTCCAGGAAGGACTGGAGATGGGGAAGGATATGGGGTACGTGCATGGGCGGACAAAGGGTTATGCACAAGGTCGAGTAACAGCAGATCGTGTCCTAGACCGCTACTTTGCTGCCCCCAGTGACGATGAAGGTAGCGATTCGAGAGGTGGCTCTGTTGAGGCGCAGAATACCCCGCGATTCAGGCCAGAGCCGGTATCGCGCACTTCCAGCGAACAATCACGTCCTCTTACGCCTACACGTCCTCGCACGCCTACACGCCCCCGCGCTCAACCTCAACCTCAACCACAACCACAGCAACAGCAACGTCCACCCCAGACCTCATCTGCGCGCAGTACCATGTTCTCCCCTGCCAACGCGATGGACGATATTCCTTCAGATGGTTGGATCCCAGAAGCTGATTCTTCTCTCATCATCCGCTTGCCACCTCCACATGAGTTTCAGCGCTCGCGTCGTACGCCCTCCCCCATTTGTTCAAGTCCTGACACACCTTTGCGCTCCCTACCCCAAGATCCTGTACTTATGGTACCAGAGCCTCGATCTCCTGGCGCGCCGTTATATTCGGTCCCTGCTTCGGACTCTCGTAACCAACGAACGGTACGTCGGAGAGCTTCGGGTACGGAAAGTATGACCTCTACGAGGACGTCGGAACTAGAGCTGCTTAGTCCTCCGGAGCACCATCAATCTAGCGGGCTGAGTGTCATTCCCGAGGTTACGAGCGTACGTGAGCAGAGTACGCCTAGTAGCCGGAGCATGAGAGCGAGTGTAGAAGAAGAAGCAGACGAGGTGTGTTTTACTCGACAAAACTCATTTGTGGCGTGCGTGCTGATCGAGTTGCAGGGTGGCTTCGTACATGTTTCTATGCCAGCCCCGCGTTCGTCTAGAGAACAGATTCGGCTGCAGAAAGCACCGTCTGCTATATCAGTAGCTAGATCACCAGCACAACAATCAACGCGTCCCATTAGTTCATCATCATCTGGTACCGTCAACATTACGATCCAACCGCCCGTGAGTAGCCTCTCTTCTCAGACTATTGAGCATTGACAAACGCGGCACAACTCTAGTCACGTCCCGCATCCAACATGTCGCAGGTAACACCATCTGGGCAGCGCCCGTACTTCCTTAGTCCCGCAGACGCTGACCGCCCATTACCACCACCACCACCATCGTCGTCGTATTCTCCATCACCAGCACACGTGACACCGTCGATGGTGCCTATACCGCCTACAGGTAGCACGATGTATTCAAACTTACCTCCAGGCCTCCCACCTGGGTTCGTACCCACCGGTCCACCGACCACGCGTTCATACACACCAAGCAGCAGCGTAGCAGCACCTGCCAGCTCCTCCCAGCACGGTCATCACCAATACAGCGGACCCACCAACCACCAATACGCCAGCAACACGATCGTAGTCCCGTGCAGCCCCAAAACGATACACGACGACCCGAACGAACCAGTAGTGATTCCCCCTCCCTCTCAGAAGTTTGGGCCTGAGTCGGATGACGACTCCAGTGATACTAGTAGCGATGCGGGGTTGCAGACGCCGAAGAGGAAGTATAGGGCTGCGGGGAGTGCGGCGAGTTTGTATACTGCTACTGCTCCTGGGAGTGGGACGAGGTATTCTGTGGGGATGGCTTTGAATGGGAGTGCGGGTGGGACGCCGAGGGTGGGGTCGTATGGACGGAGTGGGAGTGGTGGTGGTGGGGGTGGTGGTGGGGAGGGGTATGTGAGGGGTGGAGGGGAGGGATACGCGAGTGAGTGGGGGTGGTAGTGGGTTTGGGAGGATGGCGTATGTTAGTGAACAGGGGAGTGTGAGGGGGTGATATTCACGATTTATGATACGATGATTTACAAGTTTGAATTTACGATAAAGGTGCTGGCTCCTTATATATGGATTAGTATGACATGCGTTATAAATACTCCATCTTTTGTCTTTATGGAATACAAGGTTAGACTGTTATTACAAATCAATCTGATAACTCGACAGGGTTGTTTGTAATTGTTTGTAGAGACACGGGGCAGATGAGTCGGTGCACCGCACTTTTGAGGTGAAATACTAATGGCAGATACACGTCAGTTTGCATAACTCGGGAACAGACATCAATGGCTCCCCCATCGCACCGACAGGGACGTGTAACGTTGGCAATTCCTTGCTATCAGTTGCGGCACTGATACGGGATGCACACTTTTACCTGTTTCGCTGTGATTGGCCATCCTCTATATTATAAGATCTGGTGACTGTCCATTATTCAGATCTAAAAACCTCTGAAATCTACACATGAATTCTACTCGTCCTCCCGTGCTAGTCGTAAGTGAACGCCATATGATGTATGGTTACCCTCAGCTTAGTTCCCCTTTCTTAGGTAGGCGCTGGGCCAGCAGGTCTGGTAGCAGCGTTAACCCTCCTCCAGAACGGTATACCAGTTCGCATCATTGACAAAGATCCCAACCCTCGAATCGGACAGCGTGGTCCTGGAATCTGGGTGTGTTATGACACCACTTCTTTAATTTCCTACAGTCTCATTTGATGCATAATCCAGCCACGCTCCTTCGAACTCTTCAACTTCCTGAATGTCCCAGAAGTTAACGAGCTGGCGAAACCCTTCCCCACAATCCGTTCCTACAAGCACGGGACAATGGAATTTGCCACAGAATCTTTGACGACCCAGCATGTGGAACCTACCCCTACGATACCATTCGTACGTACGATACAGAACCATCTCTCTCAAGCAGTCATGCTGATGATTTTCTCCTATTGTAGCACGTTCCAAAGCTGATAGGTCAGCAACTCCTAGATGTGATTTTGCGACGCCACCTAGAGAAATTCTCGTGCTCTGTCGAGATGGGCACCGAATTGCGTTCGTTCGAGCAGTCCGATGAAGGTGTCACGGCTGTTCTATCAAAGAGCGGCATATTGGAGACTTTCAATACTAAGTGGATGATCGGTGCTGATGGTGCTAGAGGTAAAACGCGGTCAAATTCAAATGCAGTAGGATGGGTCTGAGTTATGGTTTGTAGGCATCGTGCGTAAACAGCTCGGGCTTACATTCTTGGGCGAGACTAGAGACGATATCCGAATGGTCATGGGAGATATTCGTTTACATGGCGTTGGTCTTGATAGGGAAGTGCGTCCCATTTCTACCTAATCCATAAAGGAGTGCTCCTGATACTGTCTTGAAAGTATTGGCATCGGTTTGGGACCTTTAAGCGAGGGTATGTCCAGTCTCCACTCTTGAAGGTTGGGGATGTGTATATTGACGCTGGGCAGCGTCTCATTGCGCCCAACAGACGAAATTGGCGAGGATGGCTGGCAATTTGTCATCATTGACAATGATCTGGACACGACAAAGGTCGCTCAGAGCGAAGAGCTGATCTTCGAGATCATTGCATCAGCGATACCTACTGAGATTACGTTCAAAAAGCTCGTCTGGGTGAGCGAGTTCAGTGTGTCTTATCTTGTTGCATGGATGCGTTTCCAATGTTCATTTGTTTACTTCAGGGCCAACATCCGCATGGTAAACAAGTTCAGCGAGGGCCGAGTTTTTGTTGCGGGCGGTATGTGGTTCTACTTCTGAATGATGTACCTGTGCTGATGGAAGTCTACGTAGATGCTGCTCAGTATGTTTATCTTCGAGCGCTTTCTTTCCAAACTGATTCTAACATATTTTCAGCGTCCATAGTCCAACCGGTGGTCAGGTGTGTGCATTCTGCTCAAATTCAGATGCCTACTCATCCATCTATGAATAGGGACTCAATTCAAGTATACAGGATGCTGTAAGTCTTGCAAATGCAGTACGTATGACACCACTGACCGTATACCAGTTCAATCTAGGTTGGAAGCTTGCGCTCGTCGAAAAGGGACTCGCCGACAAGTCTCTTCTTGAGACGTATAATGCCGAGCGTCTGCCTGTCATCTCCGAGATGCTTGAGATGACCACCACGATTCTCCACCAGGCATTAAAGACAGATAGCATGACCGCCGCACGAACCCCCATCCTTTTCATGCTTGGTATCAATTACCGATTCAGCGACATCGTTCTCGACGAGTTTGCAATCCCAGGGAAGCCTATTAATGCGTATGGAGTGCTTGACGAGGAGCACCTAGAGGCTGGAGACCGGGCACCTGATGCACCAAATCTGGTCCAGGTGGGAGCTGGAGAATCCGACGTGAAGACACTTTTCAGTCTCTACAGACCTTGGTATCACACTGTGCTTGTGTTCGCACCAAGTCATGCAGATGCTGCCCCGATCTTGGGTGCGCTGGAGGCATATGACACAAGCGTTGTGCGATCGGCAGTCGTTCTGCCTTCATCCGCATCAGTGACGCCTGTTGCATCCCCTGCTGACTTCGGTTTTGTTGATCGGGAGGGCTATGCTTGTTCGGCTTACACCGTGGAAGCTGGCCAGACGAGAGTGTTTGTGATACGGCCGGACGGAGTGATCGGGGCAATCGTACATGGTACAGAAGGCGTGAAGAAGTATTTCTCCGGAATATTTTTGGATGTTTAGTTCTTTTTGCTTGTGCCCTTACATCTCAACTCGTTCGTATTTTACCATCAACGTAGTTGTTAAGTAGCGTAGAGATCATTGCTTTGTTTCCGCTTTCTCTAGGAGTTGAAAGCAGGTCGGTGGTTCGTATAGACATCTTTTCCTTGTAACTACACGCATAATGTTGTCAGCAGTGTATCTATCGTTGGACAAACAATCAAAGAACCCGATAAAGAAGTATGACGAGGGACAGGAAAACGCACACAAGGATATCATTCCAAGTATGATCCCAGTCTTCAGGCACCGCTTAGAAATTTACAAATAGAGACGCACAGAGCACTTGAGTTCAATGATCTCGTCAGAATAAGTTGATCAGCACGTCCTTATATCTCTGTACGTGTGAGGTTGTAGCCGCTTCATCACATACACTTCGATCCAGACTGGCTGTCACGAGAACGTCGAGTTGGAAAGTCTGACGGTGATGACATGAAAACAGGAATATGCACCTATGACACATCAGCATGATGTCTAAGGGTGTATGTGATGAAATTAGGTTTCGCTACGTGCTCTCACGAATCAGCAGCAACATTGTAGGTTCGCCCAGTCTGCTGTTCAGTCTATCGTTCGGTCAGACAACTATAAATTCAAGATGGGTGGTAGGTATAAAATGGGAAGGGAATCATAGAATCAAATAGTACACTCGCTATTGCAGCAATAAAATCGTCGTTACATGGAGCTGGAGGGATTGACGTCAGCAACTGCGAGGACGGATGATAAAGACTAAAAACTCACGCATCTCGGCAACTCGACCAGCGCGTCCCATGTGTCATGCAGCTCAAATCAAGCTCAACGCCTCCTCTCGGGATCACCATTGCAGTGTCAGGAGAATAAAACGGGTGTCGGGAAGCGGGAGGTACCCAGAAAAGAAGCTCATGGCTGGGTCCCATGATCCACCCATCAGGCTGCAGCAAGAAAGGGGTTGAATCAGAATGATGATGAGAGGCGGGTTCGAGCAAGTCAGCGGGGTTGGGCAAGGCGTGTTTCAGGCAGGGCGAGAAGGAAATGGGGGGATGGTTACAAGTGTATGTTGGCGTAATATGATTTTCTTGAGTGGGAGATGCGGTACTTTGATGCAGTGGAGATGTAAAGGGATCCAGCTTCGTTGACTCCAGGGATGGCAGCACTTTCATAAGCCGCACAGTGATATCATATGAACCAGACGCGATGCGAGTACCATCCGGTGAGAACGAGACTGAGGAAACCGCGCCAGTGTGCCCCTTCAAGGGCTCACCCAATGGCTCTCCCGTCGCTGCATTCCACAGCTGCACAGTGTTATCGTCCGAACCAGACGCGATGCGAGTACCATCCGGTGAGAACGAGACTGAGGAAACCGCGCCAGTGTGCCCCTTCAAGGGCTCACCTAATGGCTCTCCCGTCGCTGCATTCCACAGCCGCACAGTCTTATCGTCCGAACCAGACGCGATGCGAGTACCATCCGGTGAGAACGAGACTGACAAAACCACGCCAGCGTGCCCCTTCAAGGGCTCACCCAATGGCTCTCCCGTCGCTGCATTCCACAGCCGCACAGTCTTATCCGATGAACCAGACGCGATGCGAGTACCATCCGGTGAGAACGAGACTGAGGAAACCGCGCCAGTGTGCCCCTTCAAGGGCTCACCCAATGGCTCTCCCGTTGCTGCATTCCACAGCCGCACAGTCTTATCGTCTGAACCAGACGCGATGCGAGTACCATCCGGTGAGAACGAGACTGAGGAAACCGCGCCAGCGTGCCCCTTCAAGGGCTCACCCAGTGGCTCTCCCGTTGCTGCATTCCACAGCCGCACAGTCTTATCGTCCGAACCAGACGCGATGCGAGTACCATCCGGTGAGAACAAGACTGTCAAAACCGCGCGAGTGTGCCCCTTCAAGGGCTCACCCAATGGCTCTCCCGTCGCTGCATTCCACAGCCGCACAGTCTTATCGTATGAACCAGACGCGATGCGAGTACCATCCGGTGAGAACGAGACTGACAAAACCGCGCCAGTGTGCCCCCTCATTATGGCCTCCACAACCGTCCAGTTCAAATCCCGGCCGGATGCCAGACGAAGGCTATTCGGAAACCTAGCCGTAAATTTGGTGGCAATGATAGAGTTGACGGGAGAGAACGGGAGCGCTGATAAGTACAGATGGGGTGTGCTGTGCAAAATCATCCCGCCAAACACTTGCATGAATCTTTGTACATCCATCGTGGCGGACCGCACATCCTCGTATCCAGAATGGCCCTGTATTCATGTATGAGTTGTTCGTCTGACTCTGCCTCGTAGGCATGTGCTCACCTGCAACCACTTGGCAACGCGTGGAAGTACGATAACTGCACCACTGATTGCACTGAGAAGCCCGAGTGCTTCGATCCAGAACATCAGTCTCTCGTCCTCGAAGAGTGATCTTATTTCCCTTGCTAGCTCGTCGTCAAAGTCCGTTTTCTGGATGTGCGTAGCCCAATATCGACAGGAATAGGAGAGATGTAGGGAAATGGATGTTTTAACTCGTTGAGGCAGCTCTGTGTCTCGGGAATTAGGGAGGTACGATGATTTCAAATCGCAGATATTGAAGCGAAGGCCATCTTCCATCACTCGTAGTGACGCGAATGCGAGGTCGTGTTGTTGCGCCTTCGTGATCTCAACGAAAAAGTCTCCGCTGGATGACTTGTCTCCGAGAAACTCTTGAAAGGATGCGTGAAGGGGTCTGACGGGAATACGTGGGTCCGTTGTGCCACTGAGGAGGGATCCCATATGCTGTACGATGTCCACTTGGTAATCTTTGCTGTGGTTTGGAAAACAGTTCCGCATGGCGGTGAGGGAATTCAAAGGCAGAGGTTCGACCATGCCGAGTATTTGTCCCATCACGGAACGAAACTCCGCCAGTCCTTCCTGGTACTCGACTTCGTCATACCGATCCCGTTGCCAGATCTCTGTCAAAATAAGCCGATACATGTCATACAGCTTGTTTGCCCACTTCCCAGGATCGCGATTCACGACGGTCTCAAAGCGAGACCTTCGATTTATCCCGGGACGGTCTTCCTTGATGTATTCGCATGCAAGACGTGCCCACTCGAAAAGCCCATCGGCTTTCGCAGCGAGGTTTGCAAACTGCTTGCGCCCAAAATTCGGCAACCCTTGTAGTTTGTTGGATACAAAAGCGCGAATGTCGTGTTCCGCTACGTCTGTTGGAATAGCGTCCATGGACAACCGGAGAATATGATCAGCACCTTCAAACTCCTTTTCGATATCATGAAGTGGGCGAGAGGTGACGAGAATCCGAAAGTTGGAAGGGAGTTCGGTGATTTGGGGAAGTCCTTGGTTCTGAAGTTTACCCGCAAGTATCCGGAGAAGGTCCTGCCGCGTCTCTATTCCGCCGCTCTCGTCCAGCGCATCGATCACGATCAAGACAGGCCCTACGCTTGACCCAGGAAACTTCTTCAGCGGTTCCATGAGAAGCTTGCGCCACTGCTGGATGACGTCCGTCGTATTCTTGAGCGAGGTCGCATTCTTGACTGCATTTGCTAACGCTCGTTTCATTCCCGGATCACGATCAGCAAGATCGCGCGCGATGGTGGAGAAAATCTTTTCATGGCGACGGTCTGCTTCTCTGTGTCGATCGAAACAAAAACATGAACCGAGACCTCCCGTTTCCTCGAACCAGTTGGTGATCGTGTGCGCGATGGCTGATTTGCCCTTGCCCGCTGGGCCAGATAGCCACATCATACGTTTAGCAGCATCTCCGCTGTCGTTGATCCAGTCCGTAATTTGGGAAAGAATCTCCTTGCGCGTCCCTGGTAGGCACTGTTTCTTGGTATTTAGTCCTGCACCCTTTGCATAAGCGATATCCCCAAGATCCAGGGTATCGCCTGAGATGGTGTGAGTAGATTTAAAGTCAGAGGTATGTATGAATCCTTACCCGCAAACTGGACGAAGATAGCTGCGTCCTGAAGCGCTTGATCCCGAAATTGCTGCATAAGGCTGTCCAAGGCGGCGTTGTACTGTGTGATGATATCATCCGTTTCCTTGATGATGTTTTTACCAACCCTCTTCCCTATTATTATAATAAGTATCAGATTCGTGTGCGCATGCGATAGTCCGAAGACTCACAGAAGCTCTTCGTCTCTGAGTATTCCCTGATGAAACGGGCGCACTCAAGAGTCTGCTGAGCAATCTTTCCGATGACATTATGCATCGATTCGACCTTGGAAAGATTCTCGTCTCTGGTAATGAAGCCATAGACTTCATCTAATTTCTGGAGAAGACGATCCATCGACTCGTCCCGCTTCGCTTGAGCAAGAATAATCTGCAAAGAATCGCGACTTCTGAGTGGGAAGTAGATCCACGGGCAACATAGAACGTACTTTGGCTGCGGCAGAAAGCACGCCTAACGCCATCTTTGCATATGGATGCACCTATAACCTGATTAGTTCGCTACCGATCAAGGGAAGCATTCCATACATCTGCGATCTTGGCAATGACGCTGTCGAAAATCTTCAGGGGTTGGAGGTAATTGGTCTGGAAATCATCTGCAGCAGCGAGACCAGCTGGGGCGTTCGCGGCGGCGGATGTCACAGACTGCGCACGCCCCCCGAATGTTTTCATATGTTCTGAAGCCTCGTGGGCACCCTGAAGTTCAGCATCAGGTGATTTGGGACCAGGAGTTTCCTCGACGCCAGAGGAGATGTCGACAACCTGCGCGACCAACAAAATTCAGAGACGAGAACCATATAATTCGATGCAAGTACCTTCGAAGCGGGTTCTCCGGATGCGCCTTGGCTGCTGGGATTTTCAGCTGGGGTGGGATGCTTGTCGTGCGTGAAAGGAAGTTTATGTGGCATGTCCTGGGCGCCTCGGATAAAAAAAATGAACTGAGATTAGGAATTCGAGCACCTACCTGGATGCTCTGATTCAACGAAGTATCTCGAAGGTCCGCATTCTGTACCGCAGGAATGCTGCTACGGGAAGCCTTGGAGAGTTTCTGCACAATGTCAGTCATATTCAGAATCAGGAAACCTGGCACTCTACTCACAGGAAGCTTCTTGGTGACGCGTTTCGTAAATTTCTGAATAGTCTGCTTGACTCGACCATGGGGTCGGCTCTGGGCGAAGAAAGCATCAGAAGCAGCCATGAGCGCTGATCCACAGTGAGAAAGCCCTTGAGACTACATACTGAGCTTTCACGAACGGTTGGCTCGCAGGCTTCCGGAGGAGGAGCTGCCCTATGATCTCTATTCATCACGAGTAGTCGATTTCTGTAAGCGAAGTGAGGGTGCAAGAAGTAGGTGGGAGAAGAGAGAACCTCTGGAATGCGCTGAATACCCTTGACCAAAGCATGGCCAACACGTTGACCGGCTTCTTGAGGCGCTAATCGTGATCAATCGGGCATAGCCCATTGCCGAAGGGAGCATGAAGCCTTGCAGGGGCAATGTCATAAATCTACATAATCATTCAGCACACTTACTGACGCACTGGGAGAAGCGAGAGAAGTGGTTGGTTGTTGCGGGAAATAGATTGGAAGGTCGTTTCATTGGGGAATACGTTGGCAAAGAGTTTGGAGAGGGAGATGCAAGACTTTCGATAGGCTTTTCATGTAAGGACGTTAAGGTTTTGTAGGCATTCAACAAAAGGGTAGTGAATTCAATCAGGATCTACAAAAGCAGATAGGTTTACAAGCGAGTAGCAACTAGGCATGCAAGTGGAAGGTGCACGCGAGTGGTTGTTGAAGTGGTGGAAACAACATCAAAGCAGGGACAAGGAGAGTAAGATGAGGCAGCGGTAGCAATGAGATATATATAAAGGCAGAGAGAAGTGAAATCTGAAGGAATGCAGTACTACTAGGAACAGAAAAGATAGACGTCCAGCACGTAGTACTATGGTTGAAATTTGAAATTTCGAAGTCTGTCGTTCCTGTAGCTTAGTAAGCCCCACCACTAAACTCGGGAACAGACATCAGATAAACCCGTGTCCCCGGACGTATGGGGTCACTTAAAATGAGCGTTTTGACATATCGTCTAACGGGGATGCAGAGTAACGCCGGTGGTTCCTTTCTATCAGCTGCGGCACTGATACGGAACGCACAGTTGGACGTATGGTTACCAGCTGCTGTGATCGGCTGTCCCTTATATTATAAGATGTGGTGACTCTGATCCAAAAACCTCTGAACTCTACACATGAATTCTACTGGTCCTCCCGTGCTAGTCGTAAGTGAACCGCTTATGATGCATGGTTCCTCCCTCAGCTTAGTTCCTCTTTCTTAGGTAGGCGCTGGGCCAGCAGGTCTGGTAGCAGCGTTAACCCTCCTCCAGAATGGCATACCAGTTCGCATCATCGACAAAGATCCGAACCCTCGAATCGGACAGCGTGGTCCTGGAATCTGGGTGTGTCATGAAACCATTTCTCTAATTTCCTATAGTCTCATTTCATGCATAATCCAGCCACGCTCCTTCGAACTCTTCAACTTTCTGAATGTTCCAGAAGTCAACGAGCTGGCGAAACCCGTTTCCACACACCGTTCCTACAAGCCCGGGACAATGGAAGTCGCGATAGAATCTTTGATGATGCCGCATGCGGAACCTACCCCTGCGATACCATTCGTACGTGCTATGCAGAACCTTTCGGCGTCGCCTCTCAAGCAGCTATGCTGACGAATCACGATTTTTTTGTACTTTAGCACACTCCAAAGCTAATAGGTCAACAACTCTTAGATGTGATTCTGCGACGTCACCTAGAGAAATTCTCGTGCTTTGTTGAGATGAGCACCGAATTGCGTTCGTTCGAGCAGTCCGATGAAGGTGTCACGGCTGTTCTAGAAAAGAACGGTATATTGGAGACTTTCCACACCAAGTGGATGGTCGGCGCTGATGGTGCTAAAGGTGAGTTGCGATCAAATTCAAATGCTGGAGGATAAGTCTGAGTTATGGTTTGCAGGCGTCGTGCGCAAACAGCTCGGGCTTACATTCTTGGGCGAGACTAGAGACGATATCCGAATGGTCATGGGAGATATTCGTTTACATGGCGTTGGTCTTGACAGAGCAGTGCGTCCGATTTCTACTTACTCCATGAAGGAGTGCTCCTGATATTGTCTTGAAAGTATTGGCACCGGTTTGGGACCTTTAAGCGAGGGTATGTTCGGTTTCTGCTCTTGAGGCTTGTATGTTGACGATGCACAGCGTCTCATTACGTCCAACAGATGAAATTGGCGAAGATGGCTGGCAATTTGTCATCGCTGATAATGATATAGACCTGACAAAGGTCGCTCAGAGCGAGGAGTTGATCTTCGAGATCATCACATCAGTGATACCTACTGAGATTACGTTCAACAAGCTCGTCTGGGTGAGCGAGTTCAGGTGTGTTTGATCGTGTTGCACAGATGCGTTTTAAATGTTCATTTTTTATTACTTTAGGGCCAACATCCGCATGGTAAACAAGTTCAGCGAGGGCCGAGTCTTTGTTGCGGGCGGTATGTGGTTCTACTTTTGATTGATGTACCTGTGCTGATGGAAGTCTACGTAGATGCTGCTCAGTATGTCTATCTTTGAGCGCCTTCTTTCAAACCTGATTCTGGCATATTTTCAGTGTCCACAGTCCAACCGGTGGTCAGGTATGTACGTTCTGATCAAATTCCGATGCCTACTCATCCATCTATGAATAGGGACTCAATTCAAGTATACAGGATGCTGTAAGTCTTGCAAATGCAGTACGTATGACACCACTGACCGTATACCAGTTCAATCTAGGTTGGAAACTTGCGCTCGTCGAGAAAGGACTCGCCGACAAGTCTCTTCTTGAGACGTATAATGCCGAGCGTCTGCCTGTCATCTCCGAGATGCTTGAGATGACCACCACCATCCTGAACCGCGTAGTACAGACGGGCAGCATGACCGCAGTACGAAGCCCCATTCTTTTCATGCTTGGGATCAATTACCGATTCAGCGACATCGTTCTCGACGAGTTTGCGATTCCAGGGAAGCCTATCAATGCGTACGGGGAGCTTGACGAGGAGCACCTAGAGGCTGGAGACCGGGCACCTGATGCACCAAATCTGGTCCAGGTGGGAGACGGAGAATCTGACGTGAAGACACTTTTTGTTCTCTATAGACCTTGGTATCACACCGTGCTTGTGCTCGCGCCGAGTCATGCAGATGCTGCCCCGATCTTGGGTGCGCTGGAGGCATATGACACAAGCGTTGTGCGATCGGCAGTCGTTCTGCCTTCATCCGCATCAGTGACGTCTGTTACATCTCCTGCTGACCTCGTTTTTGTTGATAAGGAGGGTCATGGTTATTCGGCTTACCTCGTGGAAGCTGGCCAGACGAGGGTGTTTGTGATACGACCGGATGGAGTGATTGGGGCGATCGTACATGGTGCAGAAGGTGTGAAGAAGTATTTCTCGAGAATATTTTTGAATGTTTAGTAGTTTGTTCTTTTTGCTTGTATGCTCACATTCCAATTCATTTGTATCTTGCAGCCAACGTAGTTATTAAGTAGCGTAGAGGTCAAGGTGTTACTTGTTGGGGAGCGTACTTCAAACCTGGACCAACGTAATCGAATCCTCTTTACTACTGATTGCCATTCAACAACGGAATACATAGCTCACGCTGCGGTGAGAGCGTGGCGAAGGTCAGTAACATCGATGACTGTGTTGAACCACTGGTTCTATAGTGTAGAATTCCAATGAGGATGGGTTTAAGAAGGGATTAACGAACAAGGAAAGTGAAACCAGTTGAACCTGGAGTTGCGAAGCTGGAGCCTGATGTGAACCATGAGCATACCGCTAGAAGCAGGGTTGTGAACGCTTTTAGGAAAGATGATCGCATAGTTCTTGAATAAAACATAGATGTGAAAGTAACAACTCCGTTGTCAGGAGCTTGAGACCAGAGAAGAGAGAATTTGACTGCATCCGGCACACACAAATCTTGGGAGTGGGTGGGGCGAACAGGTGATATATGTGCCTGCGCTCAGGTAGGTTACATGGCGATGTGCTGGAGTGACTGCTAAACACAAGACAGCGCAAGGTTCACTAGGCCATCCAGGATAAATAGTGTGCGAGGGCCTGGATAGAGCAACTGCACTATCGCAATCAAATGCGAAGGATACATTCTGGAAATTGTGGAGAGTCGGACGCATGTACGCAGTGCAGAAGCAGTGGGAGTGTGTACGATCGAGGAAGGCGGTTATGACAATAAGGACATCCTTGCTGCAACGGTGATGGCGAAATGCCTCGTGCCTTGGGCGTCCATGGAAATGAGGTAGCACAACAGCGTACAATACTCGCACCTCTGCACCTTAGGAAAATTCAAAAGATACCCACGATTCCTCCTCAACTGTGCCTATAAGATGTCACAGCACATGTCCAACGCCCTTCAAGTTTTTGAAGATCATCAGGAGCCCGTAAACGCAGTCACAGTGCTCCCTGATAAGCGTTGAATGGTTACGGGCTCATTGTGCAGGGTGACCATGTTACTGTATGTAGTAGGTTTTGAATTGGATGACGAACTTCTATTACATAATTGGCCGGTCGAGCATAACAAGCAATACATCTATACACATAAACCAGGCTGTCATCGAATGGCACGAGCGCATTCTTCTGTAAGTGGTCCTTAACCCCGTCTGTCTTGCAGGTATTGAAAAAGACTCGAGGCCGTGCGATCCATCTTCTAAAGTTCGGGTCAGCGTATATGCCTTATTTGAATTGGGTCCCATGCTCTGTTGCGGAGATCTCCTCTGCACATTCGAGATCTCTGTCAGAGGGTTACTGGATTGCAGCGAAGGGTCGCATTGTCAGTATTGTCTATGTCTATTGCACATAACGCCTCATGGATGCTCACAAGTATTATAGCCATAATCTTTTAGCCAAAGCAGGAGGACGTCATATCCGCTTGTACTTCACTGTTCATGACGGTGGGGCAAGGACTTTCTGATCAAAACGACAGTGAAGTTCTTCATTCCCTTACTATCATGAGTGATCAATGCAGTCTGGCATCCTGATGCTGATTGGTGTAACATGTAGCTTACATCTCACAATATGAATGTGTTAGCACTAAGTACGGATGCTGGACATCGTCTTCTCACATGATACCGCAGGATGCAGAACAGTACGGATCTGGACCAATCCGTAAATCACTTTGAACGGGCCTTGGATCTCTGTCCTGCGGATCTTTCCTACCGCCCTGCGGCACTGTTTAATCTAGCCACCGCAAAGTTTATTAATTGCCAAGCTAACACTTATCTCGACTTCAACATACCCATCTCTCTTTTTCAAGACGCACTTGATTTGCGTCCTACTGGTCATCCAGACCGACCCACCACCCAACTCCATCTTGCCATTTCTCTACTCTCTCGCTTTGCAAAACAGGGATTTCCAACAAATGCTCACATGGCTGAAGGATTACTGAGCGAGGTACTTAATGTCTGCCACGCCAACAGCCATATCTGCAGGGCAGCTTTGATGGTAATCGAAACATCTGCTCTGCATGGATGCATGGATGCAAATGATCTTCAGCGGGAGCAGCCTGCCCCATCCATGCTTCCGTTATCGCCAAATCAACTTGTTCATCGAGCAGAGTGATGTTTGCAGAGAGATGAACCATGTGCCTTAGATGAAGTGATATCCCTTCATTATGATGCGCTGGGATACTACAACACTGGACATACTGACCGAGGTCAATTGCTAGTCAATCTGGCTTTAATGTTGCAAACTCGCTTTGAGTGTCGAGGCAATGACAAAGATTTGGATCAGGCCATTGCACTTCAGACAGAAGCGCTGGCCTTGCGCCCGGTTGGCCACACAGATCGGTCCGTGTCATTAAGTAATCTTGCCACTCAGCTCTCTTTCCACTTCCACCACCGAGGCAATGATGAAGATTTGGATCAGGCTATCGCACTTCAGACGGAAGCACTGGCCTTGTGCCCAGTCGGCCACACATGTCGGTTTGAGTCATTAAGTAATCTCGCCACTCAGCTCTCCTTCTGCTTCCACCACTGAGGTAATGACGAAGACTTGGATCGGGCTATCGCACTCCAGACGGAAGCACTGGCCTTGTGCCCGGTTGGTCACACAGGTCGGTCCAAGTTATTAAATAACCTCGCGAATAAACTCTCCTCCCACTTTGACCACCGAGGCAATGACAAAGACTTGGATCAGGCTATCGCACTTCACAAGGAAGCACTGGCCTTGCGCTCAGTTGGTCACATAGATCAGTCCAAGTCATTAAATAAGCGAATCAACTCTCCTCCCACTTTGACCACCGAGGCAACGACGAAGATTTGGATCAGTCTATCACACTTTACAGGGATGCTCTGGCCTTGTGCCCAGTTGGTCATACAGATTGGTCCATGTCATTAAATAACCTTGCGACTCAACTCTCCTCCTGCTTTGACCACCGAGGCAATGGCGAAGACTTGGATCAGGCTATCGCACTTCAGACAGAAGCGCTGGTTTTACGCCCAGTTGGCCACACAGGTTGGTCCATGTCATTGAATAACCTTGTGCTTCGACTCTCCTCCCGCTTTGACCACCGAGGCAACAACGAAGACTTAGATCAAGCTATCGCACTTTACAAGGAAGTGCTGGCCTTGTGCCTGGTCGGTCACACAGATCGGTCCGCATCATTAAGTAATCTCGCCACTCAGCTCTCTTTCTGCTTCCACCACCGAGGCATCGGCTATTGCACTTCACATGGAAGCGCTGGCCTTGCACCCGATTGGTCACACAGATCGGTCCATGTCATTAAATAACCTTGTGAATCAACTCTCCTCCCGTTGTGACCATCAAGGCAATGACGAAGACTTGGATCAGGCTATCACACTTCACAGGGAAGTGCTGGCCTTACGCCCAGTCGGTCACACAGGTCAGTCCATGTGTCACAACCCAATAACGAATTAATGCTGGGCAGAAACTAGGACTCAAACAACAGAATAATCATGCAGAAGAAGTAGGCAGCAGGTACGTCTTGGTATTGCTCACTTGGAGATACAAGAGGTTTGAACTAAAGAACTACTGACTACAACGAGCTACCTATATACACATATTGAAACTGAGATTGAAACTGAGAATGAACTAACTAACCAATCAGAATAATTAAAGGTATCGTATGATTCTATATATAATTATGATGTCATAACATGTGCTGCAGCCGCAGTAAGACTCTGGAACATTCCAAGAGTGTCGCGTGGCATGATGTCATCGACTTCGGCATTGTCCGATAAATCACATGACTCTGGTAATTCTACAATAGACGCAATAATGGGAACTTCTTCAACAGTAAACATATTCTTAGGAACAGGCACTGTGATTGGGCGCTTAAAGGACTTGGAATTGAGGAACAAATAATGATTTGTATTTGGAACTCGTGACACCATGTCATTAAATAACCTCGTGAATCAGCTCTCCTTCCGCTTCCACAACCGAGGCAACAATGAAGATTTAGATCAGGCTATCGCACTTTACAGGGATGCGCTGGCCTTGCGCCCGATCGGTCACACAGATCGGTCCATGTCATTAAATAACCTCGCACTTCAACTCTCCTCCCGCTTTGAGCACTGAGGCAACGACGAAGACTTGGACCAGGCTATTGCACTTCAGACGGAAGCCCTGGCCTTGTGCCCGGTCAGTCACACAGATTGCTTCAAGTCATTATGTAACCTCGGGACTCAACTCTCCTCCCGCTTTGATCACCGAGGCAATGATGAAGACTTGGATCAGGTTATCGCACTTTACAGGGATGTGCTGGCCTTGTGCCCAGTTGGTCACACAGATCGGTCCATGTTATTAAATAACCTTGTGAATCAACTCTCCTTCCGCTTTGACCACCGAGGCAATGACGAAGACTTGGATCAGGCTATCACACTTCACAGGGAAGCGCTGGCATTGCATCCAGTCGGTCACACAGATTGGTCCATGTCATTAAATAACCTTGTGTCTCAACTCTCTTCCCACTTTGAGCACCGAGGCAATGATGAAGATTTGGACCAGGCTATCCCACTTTACAGGGAAGCGCTGGCCTTACGCCCAGTCGGTCACACAGGTCGGTCCACGTCCTTAAATAACCTCGCGCTTCGGCTCTCCTCCCGCTTTGATCACCAAGGCAACGATGAAGATTTGAATCAGGCTGTTGCACTTCAGAGGGAAGTGTTGGCCTTATGTCCTCTTAGTCACACAGATTGGTCCATGTCATTGCATAACCTCGCAACCCAACTCTTCACCCGCTTTCAC
This sequence comes from Suillus fuscotomentosus, assembly GCF_016647785.1. NCBI lineage: Eukaryota > Fungi > Basidiomycota > Agaricomycetes > Boletales > Suillaceae > Suillus > Suillus fuscotomentosus. The sequence continues at coordinate 892,038 of NW_024539522.1, forward strand.
CACCAACACAATAGAGAAGATCTCGACGAGTCATGAGAGAGCCTACACTGTGCATTGACTCTGTTGACGCAACATGATCCTGGTCAATTACTATCCCATCAGTCACTAGCTGAGGTCTATCTGTTGTTCCATCGTTCAGGCCTTGACAACACCGGTGCAGGTGAAGGTACCAATAGTCTGGATGCTGCCATGCATCATCTCAAGGCAGCAGCAAATGTTGTCTCTGGAGGCTTGCTATCCCGCCTGCAAGCAAGTCTACTTTGGGTTCGTCGTGCTGATCAACACAGGCATGGTACTCAACTGAAGGCTTATGCAACTTCCATGCAACTTCTGGATGCTTACATGTCTAAGACGGCTTCTGTACCGTCTCATCACAATATCATGAAGGACTTCCCAAGTACACTTGCCATCGATGCTGCATTGTGTGCTCTTCGTAGTGGTGATGTGTGTCGCGCTGTTGAGTTCTTGGAACAAGGCAGGACCATCATCTGGACCCAGATGACACGACTCTGTACCCCTCTTGACAACCTCAATACTCACGGCAATCATGCAGTGGCTCTAATGAAGAGGTTCAGAGACCTCAGCTCCCTCCTCGATAAACCTCCTGTGAACTATTCAGAAGGGACTCCAATAGTCAATGTGGAAGCAGAAGAAACTCGGTATAGACGTCTAGTGGAGGACTGGAATAGAGCTGTAGAAGAGATCAAAAAGATTGAGGGTTTTTCTCGCTTCCTCCTTCCCCCACTATTCTCTGATCTTCAAGATGCAGCTCATGATGGGCCTATCATCGTGCTTATTGCAAGCCAGTTGTCCTGCCATGCCATCATCATCACGCACAAACAACCCCTGATTAACATCCAATTCCCTACTGATTTGTTGAAACTCGCCAAATTGGTGCTCGCACTCCAGCAGGCAGTTCAAAAAGAGGCTAATGCTAATGGGAAGCAAACAGCGCTGACGAAAGCTTTGAGAGAGTTGTGGGATGTCGTTGTCTGCCCAGTGATCGAGAATCTGGATGTATTTGCACGACGAGGTTCCCGAATATGGTGGTGCCCGACGTCTCTATTCAATTTCTTGCCATTGCATGCTGCTGGCGAGTATAGGGCAAAGGGAAAGTCTGTTTCGCAGCAGTATATCTCTTCATACACGCCCTCGCTCACCGCGCTGATCAAGGCTCGCAGAAGCCATGACAAGTCCCCGTCAGTGCCCTTCGGCCTTTCTCATGCGCAACCAGCCACTTTTGCTCCTCGATATCACACAGATGGATCTGTCCTGGCATGAATTTGCATTTCTTTCTGCCTGTGAAACCACGGTCGGTGTCGTTAGTATGCCTGATGAAGTGATACACCTAGCAGCCGGCCTGCAATTTGCTGGGGTCAACAGCATCGTGGGAACATTGTGGAAGGTCACTGATAGTACCATACAACACTTAGTAGAAGCATTCTACAAAAACTTTTGTGGGGATGGCCCAATGAACTCCAAATGAGCTGCCTGGGCCCTGCACCGAGTGATCCAGTCGTTGGCTTGCGACATGGACAATACAATGCCCTTGGACCAGCACATAGTGTTTGTGCATATTGGCATATGATCAATTCTGTGCGTCTTCCCACCTTGTTGATTAAAGCATTCTTGAGACAACCTGACGCCTTCGCATGTAGCATCCAATCATAGCACAACCTGTTACTTACCAAGGACTTCAATATTGCAGACTTTGAGACTGTATACCTACACGATATGTACACCCAAAGGATCTGATGCCATCTGGTAGTAGCATTGACACTCCTCCAATTTGTCATGCCCTAGTACTAGTACTTGAGACATACCAGACCATGGTTTCATTGAATGCACAACATGGCTACACTTTCTCAAACTCTTCAATATGTGTCAATGCATCTCTCTTAGGGCCAATATCTGCATGGTGAATGAGTTGAGCCAGGGTACAGTGTCCGTTGTAGGGCCTAGGCGGTATGAGGCGTGTGTAGCTGTGCTGATGGAAGTTGCCGTAGATGCTGCTGATTGATTGTATGTCTATTTATGAATACTTGATATCTGATGGCTGGTCTGATCGGTGGTAATACTTGCTCATTTCTAGTTTGAAGGTCGTGACTGAGTTTATTGGGGAATGTGTTGGCGAAGAGTTTGGAGAGGGAGATGCAAAACTTTAGATAGGCTTGTCGGGTAGGGACGTTCAGGTTTTGTAGGCATTGAGCAACAAAAGGGTAGTGAATTCAATCAGAATCTACCAAAGTAGGTGGGTTTACAAGCGAACAGCAACTAGGCATACAAATGGAAGGTGCAGGTGAGTGTTATCAAATGGTTGTTGAATAACATCAAAGCAGGTACAAAGAGAGTCAGATGAGGCAGCGGTAGCAATGAGATATAAGTATACAAAGGTGGAGAGAAGTAAAATGGAGTAGGAACAGAAAGTGCGTCCTATGTTGCGTCAGTTGCGATGGTTAACATTGAAACATTGAAGTTGTTCCCGTAGCTTAGTAAGCTACACAGTTTCTACTTCCGATACGGCCGGACGGAGTGACTCTCAGAATGGGGCGGATCATCGTACATGGTGCAGAAGGTGTGAAGAAGCATTTCTCGAGAATATTTTTGAATGTTTAGTGGTCTGTTGTGCTTTTACTATATTGCAACTCACTACTAGTATTTTAAAATCACCATAGTTATTAAGTAGCATAGAGGTCAAGGTGTTACTTGTTGGGGAGCGCACTTCACATCTGGACCAACATAATATTTACAGTAATCCACCGCCACTTGTGTTTCCACCATCACTTGCGTCGATGCACAACAACATTGTCAAATCACATTATTTAGACACAATTCTTGCTGATGTATTTTCATGGCACGTAGAGCTATGTATGGCTAGTATAATATCTCAAATCTGCCAGGAGGAAAGGTCATGATGTTGCAATTTATAGCTGAAATTTCACTTTTCTGTACATAGCACCTTTGAATGGTTTTTGCGGTGCACTCAAACTTCATATATCAATGAAGATTACCTTTACTGACATCTGACATGTGTTGTTTGTAAGGATCGTAGCATTCCTGATGTGCCAGTTCAATGCCGGTGAAGGGTTACACAAAACTTCACAATCAATGAGTTATCATATCTAAGTACATTATGCAATGACAGATATTAGCTAAATCAGGGTGGGCACATTACCATCTGGCGCATCGTGTACTAACAAAAATCTTTTAATCACGTACAATTAGTTCTTATCATTAAGTAATACCATTTTTGGGACCAACGCAAGTGCCAGTGGAGTGTTGATAAAGGCCTTATTCTTGATTCATTCACCACTCTACAACACATGTTCTGATGCTCTCAATATTCTATCATACACAATAGTTCATGTATTAGAAAGTAATTGTCAATCACGATTTTTTTTTAAATGTGTTGTTGTGTCGTGAGACATTCTCAAAGTTTTACCGACGCAAGTGACGGTGCATTACTGTAGTCGAATCCTCTTCACTCCTAATTTCCATCACCAAATATTGTACGGAACCTTCCATTAAGTCTAGCTACATACAGCTAACCGAGAGGGTTGTTTGTGGCTGTTTGTCAGGCCAGTCACGAGTCTAGCTAAACATGGTAGTAGTCAGTTACCGGGTTGCTCTCGCGTCATTCTCGTTCAATCCTTAGGCTTGATTTCCCTTGAGCAGTCGCCAGTCTCTGATCACAATCTTGTCTACCCAACATTTGGAATCAGGACATTGAGAACATCTTCAATGCATTTGGTGGCAACCAAAGTTCGCGCTCGCTATTGGGATTCGGCAAGTATAGCCTACTGGTAGGAATCACGACCCAAAAACTTGAGGTCTGGAGACTACATCCCCTCACATATATGCACATATCTGGGACTTTTGACCGAGCGCCACTGTAAATTTCTCGATACAAGTATGTTTGTTGTTCCTGCAGTGGCTAAGCCCCACAAGGCACACGCAAGTTGCTTCAAAGTTAGGCTTGGGAACAGACATCAATACCATCTGGTGCTCGAATTCAATGCGTTCGAAGTTGAATGTCGAACGTCCATCAAAGCCATGGCGGTGCGTCCGCAGCTGTGTGAAGTCACTGACAAACGTTTCGACAAATCATCCAACAGGTATGTATAACGTTGGCGGTTCCTTTCTATCACTGCTGCGGTACTGATACATAATTGGAGGGCACATGTTACCTGCGCCACCTTTCCGCTGTGGTCGGCTGTCCCCTATGTTATAAGACGTGACTGTCCATTATACTGATCCAAAAACCTCTGAACTAACTCTACACATGAATTCTACTCGTCCTCCCGTGCTAGTCGTAAGTGAACGGCTTATGATGGATCGTTGGCCCTCAGCTTAGTTCCTCTTTCTTAGGTAGGCGCTGGGCCAGCAGGTCTGGTAGCAGCGTTGACGCTCCTCCAGAATGGCATACCAGTTCGCATCGTGGACAAAGATCCGAACCCTCAAATCGGACAGCGTGGTCCTGGAATCTGGGTGTGTCATCACACCACTTCTCTAATTTCCTAAAGTCTCATTTGATGCACAATCCAGCCACGCTCCTTCGAACTCTTCAACTTCCTGAATGTCCCAGAAGTCAACGAGCTGGCGAAACCCGTTTCCAGAATCCGTTCATACAAGCCCGGGACAATGGAAATCGCGACAGAATCGTTGATGATACCGCATGCGGAACCTACCCCTGCGATACCATTTGTACGTACTGTGCAGAACCTTCCGGCGTCGCCTCTCAAGCAGCTATGCTGACGAATCACGATTTTTTTGTACTTTAGCACACTCCAAAGCTAATAGGTCAACAACTCTTAGATGTGATTCTGCGACGTCACCTAGAGAAATTCTCGTGCTCTGTCGAGATGGGCACCGAACTGCGTTCGTTCGAGCAGTCCGATGAAGGTGTCACGGCCGTTCTAGCCAAGAACGGCATATTGGAGACTTTCGATACCAAGTGGATTGTCGGCGCTGATGGAGCTAAAGGTGAGTTGCGATCAAATTCATATGCTGGAGGATAAGTCTGAGTTATGGTTTGCAGGCGTCGTGCGCAAACAGCTTGGGCTTACATTCTTGGGCGAGACTAGAGACGATATCCGACTGATCATGGGAGATATTCGTTTACATGGTGTTGGTCTTGATAGGGCAGTGCGTCCGATTTCTACTTGCTCCATGAAGGAGTGCTCCTGATACTGTCTTAAAAGTATTCGCATCGATTTGGAACCTTCAAGCGAGGGTATGTCCGATCTCTGTTCTTGAGGCTTGGGGATGTGTATATTGATGCTGGGCAGAGCCTCATTGCGTCCAACAGGCGAGATTGGCGAGGATGGCTGGCAATTTGTCATTATTGACAATGATCTAGACCTGGCAACGGTCGCTCAGAGCGAAGAGCTGATCTTCGAGACTATCTCATCAGTGATACCCACTGAGATTACGTTCAACAAGCTCGTCTGGGTGAGCGAGTTCAGGTGTGTCTTATCTTGTTGCATAGATGCGTTTTAAAATGTTCATTTGTTTACTTTAGGGCCAATATCCGCATGGTAAACAAGTTCAGCGAGGGCCGAGTCTTTGTTGCGGGCGGTATGTGATTCTATTTTTCAATGATGTGCCAGTGCTGATGGCAAGTCTATGTAGATGCTGCTCAGTATGTCTATCTTTGAGCGCTTTCTTTCCAAACTGATTCTGACATGTTTTCAGTGTCCACAGTCCAACCGGTGGTCAGGTGTGTGCGTTCTGATCAAATTCAGATGCCTACTCATCTATTTATGAACAGGGGCTCAATTCAAGTATACAAGATGCTGTGAGCTTTTCAATGCAGTATGTATGACACTACTGACCGTATACCAGTTCAATCTAGGTTGGAAACTTGCGCTCGTCGAAAAAGGACTCGCCGACAAGTCTCTTATTGAGACGTATAATACCGAGCGTCTGCCTGTCATCTCCGAGATGCTTGAGATGACCACCACCCTTCTCGACCGCGCAGTACAGACAGGCAACATGCCCGCTGCACGAAGCCCCATCCTTTTCATGCTTGGGATCAACTACCGATTCAGCGACATCGTTCTCGACGAGTTTGCAATCCCAGGGAAGCCTATCAATGCGTACGGGGTGCTTGACGAGGAACACCTAGAGGCTGGAGACAGGGCGCCTGATGCACCAAATCTGGTCCAGGTGGGAGGTGGAGATTCCGATGTGAAGACGCTTTTTGGTCTCTACAGACCTTGGTATCACACTATGCTTGTGTTCGCGCCGAGTCATGCAGATGCTGTCCCGATCTTGGGTGCGCTGGAGGCATATGACACAAGCGTTGTGCGATCGGCAGTCGTTCTGCCTTCATCCGCATCAGTGACGTCTGTCGCATCTCCTGCTGACTTTGTTTTCGTTGATCAGGAGGGCCATGGTTATTCGGCTTACCTCGTGGAAGCTGGCCAGACGAGAGTGTTTGTGATACGGCCGGACGGAGTGATCGGGGCAATCGTACGTGGTACAGAAGGCATGAAGAAGTATTTCTCGGGAATATTTTTGGATGTTTAGTTCTTTTTGCTTGTGCTCTTAAATCTCAACTCACTTATATTTTACTATCAACGTAGTTATTAAGTAGCGTAGAGGTCAAGGTGTTACTTGTTGGGGAGCGTACTTCAAATCTGGACTTATGTAATCCAATCCTCTTCACTACTGATTGCCATTCAACGGAATACATAGCTTCGGCCGCGTAAGAGCGTGGCGAAGGTCAGTAACATCGACGACTGTGTTACACCACTAGTTCTATAGTGTAGGATTTCAATGAGGATGGGTTTAAGAAGGGATTGACGAACAAGAAAAGTAAAACCAGTTCAACTTGGAGTTGCGAAGCTGGAAAATGATATGAACCATGGGCATACCGCTATAATCAGGATTGTGAGCGCTTTTAGGAAAGATGATCGCATAAGTCTTCGATAAAACATAGATATGAAGGCGAAAACTCCAATATCGCAGAAGTAGTTAGGAGTTTCAGACCGGAGAAGAGAAAATTTTAGCAGCATCCGGTGCACACAGTCGGTAGGGCAAACAGGTGATCTATGTGCCTGCGCTCAAGTAGGTTACATGGCGATGGGCTGGAGTGGCTGTTAGACACAAGACAGCACAAAGTTCACTAGGCCATCCAGGATAAATAGTGTTCGAGGGTGAAACTGTGGAGAGTCGAACGCATGTATGCAATGCAGAAGCAGTGGGAGGGGTGTACAATCGAGGAAGGCGGTTATGACAATAGGGAACATCCTTGCTGCAACGGTGATGGCGAAATGCCTCGTGCCTTAGGCGTCTATGGAAAATTGAAATGAGGTAGCATAAAAGCGCACAATACTCGTACCTCTGCACCTTAGAAAAAGATACCCCCAATTCCTCCTCGACCGTGCCTATAAGATATCACAGCACATTCTCAGCGCCCTTGAAGTTTTTGAAGATCATCAGGAGACCGTAAACGCAGTCGCTCCGCTCCCCGATAAGCGACGAATGGCTACGGGCTCGTACGACAAGACAATTCGTATGTGGGACTTGAAGACAGGTGTTGTGTTGAAGAAGATGACATTGGAGGGGCATCGCGACAAGGTGCAGGCATTGGCGGTATCACGAGATGGTCGAATAATAGCGAGCGGTGATTGGAGCGGAAAGATCATCGCCTGGTACGGTGAAACTAGTGAATTTCTCGTCCAGCCCATCGAAGCCCACTCCAGTACTGTCGACTCGTTGGATTTTTCTCCGGATGGTACAGTGCTGGCCTCTGGTTCATGTGATGGATCGGTGAGTTTTGGTGTGCCAAGACGTGGCTGGTACAAGGAGAACTATTAAGATAGGCCTCGAGCAGTTTCTGTAAACGTCACGTGATAAAGTGTGATGAAGCGTGACAAAAGCAATGAATGTGTATAGGATGTCCATGGCGACAAGATATAAAAAAACAAAAACGGAGAAGTTGTAGTATACGTACTTTTTAACGAGTCATTTGTTTTAGAATTACCATTGTGTGAAATTGAAGGAGGAGATAGCGACACAAGTAAGGTTTAAGGCATACATTGTATCTGGAGTCCCGGTACCAAATGCAGTAATCACAAGTAAAGTCACAGCTAAGTCACATCACGTGATGTTTGCAGAAACTGCTTGAGGCCTATCTTAATCAGATGTAGTGGTTTAATTCACTCGCATCCGCTATTCGCCGTGCGGAGAACTTCTTGCCATCACACCATTCAAGAATATCGATATTTATAATAATCCAGGCACGATGGATTCGGAAGAATCGGAACGCGTTGCTTCTTTGGCTAGCAGATCATACACCTTCTCACTTGCATGGACGCCCGATGGCACACGACTTCTTGTAGGAGACGATAAAAACAATTGCACCATAGGTGAACATATGGGACACATCAACCTATTTTCAGAACGGCCTTGTCAACATTGGGTGCACTCCAATTATGCACTGAGTCGTCCCCGGTACATATTTTTTCCTTATAAGCTTTATAGCTGGTGATACCGCACTCTTTGGTTTGCATCTGACTTGATTTGACTCGCACTACCAGTGGGATCTAACGGCAGGGCATGATCTTTAAAGAGACCATTAATACTTCGACCGGGTGGATGGTACTGCGGTCTCGCGGTGCCCACGAAAAGTGAGTGAGTTCTTAAGCCACTGACCTACTAAGGTGCCACCCTGGTTGACGGCCGACATCTATCACTTTGTATGATGCATTTGGACTCAAGCTGACGACAACGGCACGTTTTATGAGATGTGTACATGCATCGCTAGTCATAAGTGACCTTTCATGATGGTTGTTTGCAACTCAACTGAACTCCTCTTTCTTAGGTAGGCGCTGGGCCAATGGTAGTAGCGTTGACACTCCTCCATTTGTCATGCCCTGGTACTCGAGACATACCGGACCATGGTTTCATTGAGTGCACAACATGGCTACGCTTTTTTAAACTCTTCAACTTTCTCAATGGCTCAGAAGTCAACGATCAGGCGAAGCTGGCTCCCATCGTCCGTTCGTATTGGCCTCGAATGTTGTAACCCCTGACAGACTCTTCGCTAGCCCCCGCATACGGAATCTTCAACCTACCAGCATATTATCCATGCGCAGCACAGACGTGTTTTCAAGGTTTCATGCTGATCGTTTTGTTTTCCAGCACACCATAAAGATCATAGGTCAGCAGTTCTTGAACATGATTCTGCGAAGCCACCTACAGATACTCTCATTCACTGTCAAGATGGATACCGAACTGCGCTAGTTGGAACAATCTAACGAAGGTGTCCCGACTGTTCTTGCGATATATTAAATGTTTTCAATAGCAAGTGGATGATCGGCTTCGACGGTGCAAAAGGTGAGACGCGCTCAAATACGCCAGGATAAGACTGAATTTGGGTTCACAGACATTATGCTTGGGTTTATGTTTTCGGCCGAGACTGGAGACAATGTCGACCTCCTTGTTACTAGTGATATTCGTTCAAAAGGCGTTGGTCTTCATAGAGTGGTAAGTCCATTTTCTCTCACTATCCGATGGCAGAACCTCTTGATCCTGTCTCGGAAGCATTGGCATCGATTTGTAAACGCTGGTGAACTATCGTATGTACTTCTGCTCATTACGCTTGGAGATTCACGTTATGTTTTTGCGTCCAACCGATGAAGCTGCCGAGGGTTTTCATCTTCGGTCCTAGATACACCCGACGAAGATTTCTCAGAAGGAAATTGTATTACAGGTTGTCGTATCGTTGACACCTACGCTGGTTTGGGCGGAAGAATTCTGGTGCGTTTTGCCTGTCCTTTATGTGTCGATGCGTCTTTCTTAGGACCAAAATCTGCATGGTGAATGAGTTGAGCCAGGGTACGGTGTCCGTTGTAGGGCCTAGGCGGTATGAGGCGTGTCACGGTGTAGCTGTGCTGATGGAAGTTGCCGTACATGCTGCTGATTGATTGTATGTCTATTTATGAATACTTGATGTTGACTTGATGGCTGGTCTGATCGGTGGTAATACTTACTCATTTCTATACGATTCGGGACTCAATTCAGGTTTACAAGATGCTGTGAGGTAAATCCAGACACAATAGAGCGCGCCGTACAGCAGCATAGGATGGAAACTTGCGCTCGTCGAAAAAGGACTTGCCCATAAATGTCTTCTTGAGACATACAACGACTAGCGTCTGCCTGTCATCTCCGAGATCCTGGAGATAACCATGTCGATTCTTAACCAGACAATAATGACAGGAGACATACAGATCCAACAAGACTCCATCCTTTTCATGCCTGGCGTCAGATGCAGATTCAACAGCATCGTTCTTGACAACTTTGCAATTTCCAGGAAAGTTAGTAATGCATAGGGGGGTGCTTGGAGAGGGTCATCTGGAGGCTGGGGACGAGGCGCCTGATGCGCCAAATATGCTCCAGGTGGAAGATGGAAAGTTTGATGTGAAGACGCTCTTTTGATCTGTACAGACCATCATGATGGTATCACACAGTGCCTGTGTTCGTGCTGAGCCTCGCAAACACAACTCTGATCTCGGGTTTTACTTGAGACGTGTGACAAACATATTGATACAATTGTCGTTCTGCCGTTATCGGCATCGGTGATGGGTCTATTGCATCTTCTGCTGACCTTCCAAGTTTTGTTGATCAGAAGAGCTATGCTTATTCGGCTTACGTCATGGAAGCGAATCAGATGAAAGTGTCAACCGGACGGAGTACCTGATTGTTGTGATCACTGAAGTACTGATCGTTGGTGCAGCAGGCATGAAGAAAAATATTTTTGAAGGTATAGAGACATGTTGTGTCATGATAACATTTTCATTACCGACTCATGCATACCTCAAATGCCTCTGATATATGTAATCTATGTTACGTAGGCATCAATGTATCACACCTGTAACCAAAACATATGTATCCAGGTAATGTAAGTCAGATTTCCAATTCATTTGAGCTAAAGTGCTTTCGGGCTGCGAAGAGTGAGAAAAGAGGTGGGTTGTACGCGCATCTAGTGAACCTCCGATACCCAGGAGGCGGACCGGGGAAAGCCATACATACACACTAGTACTAGCGTCGGTTTTGCCAGTTCCCCGTGAGAGTGGTACGAAGGTACAAGTGTGTAGGATGAACACCGGTCCGGGTGAGTATAAGTGCGGGCCGCATTCATGTGAAAGATGCTGTGGGGTCATTCGAAAATACAATAATGGAGTCATCGAAGTTGAACCAACGTGTTCGGTTGCCAGTTCTGTGCGGCCTATAACTCCGGGCAATGCCTGACAGTACTCGTTCCGGTGGCGGGTGGAGTTGAGATCGGGCTGCAGACAAAGCAACGCGAGAGCAAACCATGTAGCTAAGCAACGGAGAACGAAGGTGGTGGCACGAAAACAAGCGGCAACGCGTGCGCCGCACGGCGGCTATCTCAAAAAGCTATTCTTCTGCTTAATTAATAGTCTCGACTTCGTTACTGACTCAAGTACAAAGTGTTGCCAACTCACATTCGTACCGTAAGCAAAGTAGCGTGATGGGCGTATTCTCTATCGTTGAGAATGGGCCCTATCGCAGCGTGAGTTTTCGTACCTTGGAATACTTGGCGTGTCCAGTCCGCAATCATCGTAGGTGATCACTAGTAGTAACAAGAACAGTAAAACTTTTGAAAGGGCTCAAATTCCGAATGAAGATTACGTTTGATGGAAAAACAACATCTGATGTGGCATGCGGCAGATAGGCTGTAGTTATTGCTGTGCATCAAAGGCCAGGCTGCCCCACAGAATATATTTGCCAAATTGCGGTTGGCTGCGTAGTACACTATTGGATGCTTTGTAAGCTGGGTAATTGAATGATACCGGACCTGCGCCTGCCTTTGTCAAGGATCATCATCATCTCCAGCGACACCGCACCTGTGTATAATAGTACAGCCATCTCATCCTATGGTACTTTTATCTTCAAACCGTGTAATCGCCTAGGCATATTGTCATGCTGGCCCCTTCCAGAAACCACAGAGCAGAGGCAAAGTTTAACGTCGCCACTGAGTGTATGTCATTCAATTATTTACCTTTATTTTATGGTTTTTCTGACTATATGATAGTCCCACATCTAGGACTTCATTCAGCTGCTGCATCAGGCGACATCGGACTGGTTCAGTTTGCTCTCAATCATGGTCAACCAGTAAACTCTGTTTTAGACGGCGTTCTGCCTTTACACGCTGCTTGTGCAGGTGGTAATGATCTCGTAGTCAATCTTCTCATCCAACACGGAGCAGACGTCAATGCATCAAGGTAAGTCCCCGTCATTAATCCATGATTCCGATCACATATATATGAATACTTTCCATAGACTTCCTCGCAGATATTCTGATCGCAGCCGTGATTCTGCCGCTCCTATAGTTGGTACTTCTGGTGCAACCCCACTTCACTTCGCTGCTGCAAACGGTCACGCAAGCGTCGTTCGCACCCTTCTTATGCATGGTGCCCATCCTAATCGTCCAGATAAGCACGGTATCACCCCTGAGATTATTGCCCGTCAGAATGGTTGGGTTGAGTGCGCTGATATCCTCGCAAGCGAGATGCTTGCACGTGCGCGCGGTGACAATACACCTGATAGCGACAGTCACTCCTCTAGGGAGCGACCCCATCCTTGTGTCGAGCACGTTGAGTCTTCCCTCAGGAAGAAACTCCATTTCAAGCGCTCTATCGACCATGCTCTCACCGCACTCAAGTCCGCAAGCGCCACCCCTGATATCGATCAAAAACCACTCTTTGTGCGCTCAGGCTCCTCTGAACAAGATGTCACGCAACCTCAAGGCTCGCCTTCGTCTGGTCGCCGCCCATCTTTACCTCATATCTACGACGAACCACCCCAGCGCCCCCCGCTCCCAAAAGCTTCACGTCGTCCCAGATCGGCAGGCACAGGCGCCGAGGCTGCCCCGCCCCGCAAACTGAACTCAAAGCTGTCACTCCTCAGCTTGTTCAAGAAATCAAATGTAGATACTTCTTCGTCAAGTGTTACCTCTGTCTCGGAGCCCCCGATCAATTCCCCCTCTTCTTCATCACCCGTCCCTGTCTCTGGGACAGCATCGCCTGCGTCACCTGCGGCAATAATATCTTCCCCGCGCGTCTTCCCCACACCACTTTCATCATCTCCGCAGGAGACACCCACGCATGACCTCCACCGCCGCAGGCCAGAAACCAATTCCACACGCACTTCCCCCGATCCAAATCCATGGCATCGTTCCATCAGTTCCTCGTCCACACCTGGCGAAGAAACGCTTCCCGAGCCAACAGCCCCTGTGAGACCGGGCATACTGCGCATGCACACACGCTCAACTTCAGGCCATGGCTCCCAGCAATCCTCCTTGTCTCGTATCATCCGCTTTGAAAACTCTTCCTCTAGCTCCTCCCTTACCGCGCGCGCGCGCAGCCCACCCTCACGTGGGAGCGTTCCACATGACAGCCGCCTGCGTGCCCTCAGCATGGGCTCCTCAGCAGGTGCCCCGGACACCGATCGTATACCAGACACAATCGAGGAATCTCCACGAATCCCCCAGTCCCCCCCTCCCATCCTTGTCAACGCCATCGACCTCGATGACCTCGAAGACGAAGAAGAATACGGCGTACCTATCATCCACTCTCCATCCATGCCAAATATGATGCTCACCCCCGACCGCGCAGTGACAATGCCTGCTCAATTCCCATTCAGCATCAACGTACCACCACCTCCTGATGATAGTATCTTGTCTTCTGAAAGTCGCCTGCGTGGAGACTCTGTCAGCAGCTCAGGCACAACAGGTACTGCGAGCACATTCACACAATCTAGTGCAAGCGACTCACCATGGCCTCCAACGCCCCACTCCTCTGGCGCCAGTCCTCTAATTGTATCCCGTTCCGTGGACACAGACACCGGCATACACATGGGCATAGACGCACTCCCTATATCCCCACGTGTTCGCAGAACGCCTTCAAGTCTTGACATGCCCTCAATATCCTCACGAGCAGAGGTAGAAGCGCTTGTTCAGCGGGCGCAGCAGTCTGTACTTGATATGGCTATTGATTTGGAGGAGAATACAAGGAGGGATCAAGGGACTGGACGGACGCCTTTGAGCTTGAGGTTGGCAATGTTTGGGGAGAGTTTGGCTATTGAGAGGAGGATGAAAGAGGAAGAGGATGCTGTTGGAAGAGGGGTGATGGTTGCTAATACAGGGACGACACCTGTCGGGAACAGCTTAGGTGTGGGTGAGAGGTCTTTGTTGTCGAGCAGTAGACCTCGGGCCATGGAGTTGGATTTTTCGAGGAGCAGCAGTAGGAGTGGTTCGTTGTCGTTCCTTTTTTGCTTTTCACGCGTTGACACATGTTATAGGTGCATCCAGCGAGGACACGTCGCTGCAACACAGTACGCGGATAGCACCGGACGAAATCAGACGGACAGCGTCTGTTGATTTCAGGCGGACGATGTCAGATTCGCCCTTCGCCGGCATCTCTCGAACTTCAGACAACACCCGACGTACACGTAGTCCTCTCGTCGCATCACGACACCTGCCCCTCTTGCACCACGACCCGAACCGGCATCCACATTCTCCGCTCCCCAGTCCACACACGCAATCATTCGAGACATCCACGTATACGCCACCGCGGTCGCGTACGCCTGACTCATGCGATACATACATAGATGAAGATACAGAACTGACAGGTTTGGGTATTGGTTTGGGTATGGGCTTGGGTATACCGCTCTCGCGCATCTCGACAGCTCCCACTCACACTGGACGCATACCCACGATGCGGAACGCAGCGACGACACACGATGCATCAACGACGCGTAACTTATCACCATCTAAACGTAACCCAACGATGGCACGCAACGCATCGCCAGCGACACGGACCACATCATCTTCAGGACCACGTGATATATCATCAACGCCAGCAACACGGAGCGTGAATAAATTATCCCGGATGGGATTCTCGACATTGGAGGGGTGGCAGCCAGCGTCGATAACGACGGGTTCGCCGCCTACGAAGCAGAGATTTGGGGGGATACGGACGATTGTTAGGGGGTTTCAGGGGAAGTAGGCGTGTGCCCTTGATTCCTATATTTCGCACTGGACTTGGACTCGGACTCGGGTACCTCGTCGTTCTCTATGCATATGCCTGGCAGGCTTTCATTGATGGCCAGAGCTTACTTATTAGACGCTGTGTTGTGTGTTTTCTGCGCGTTTTGTTTTCTTGCATTTTGACATGTATTATCCATCGTTGTTGTCGCCATTGTTTTTATTATTGTTGTTGTAGTATGCTGCTTGTGATAACTTGGGTTTCGTTGACATTGTAACATATGCACTTTTTGATACCTGTTTGTAATTTTATTGATATGATCTTATGGGCGTGATGAATTGATGCTGATGTGATCGTGACTAGGAGAGAAAACTACAATGTCGAAGCTTGGTTGAATATTATTGTGGGCTAATCCATATTTCCAGTTCAGAGATATTAAAGCACCACCATGCTCACAGTGGTCGAGTCCGCAAAAGCGATGCAGTCATTCTTGATCGTTGAAGTTCCTGCATTCGTAGTCGCTTGAAACGAACATTCAAATGATGTCGAAGTATCGTTGTTGTTCAGCATTGCCCTGCCGAGGACGTTCCGACGAAAATTTCGCTCGCGAGCTAATTAGCAATTCTCGCAAGAGACTCGGTCTCTCGAACTCCAAAATTGTAGAATGACATCTCATTCATAAACGTCCCAAGGTAACGGCCCGTTATACACCATCCCCGCATCATCAGGACACCACTCCAACAACCCCCTCAACTCCGGTGCCGACGCATGATAGGGATGAAATCGTAGAAACGGGTTCCGCGTCCGTCGCTTAGCGAGCAAAAAATCGTGGCAACCATACAAATCGAGTTGATACGGAGCGTATCCATTTTTAACCTAGATTCCAGTTGAACACAGCATAGAACCGCTGAGGAAGACAAAGGTGCTTACTTCGCCGATACGAGCTGACTCCTCGTTAGCGGGAGGCTCGATTCCGATGTATTCAAAATGATGAGCAGGGAATCGAAGGGCTGTGCGGTGAAGCTCGTCGAAACGACGGCGCTTCATTTCGTAGCCGACGATGGTGACCTGCAGGGGATACCGGCCTGTTATTTCGTGAAAACGAGCCAGCGAGAATAAAAAGTTTTGGTATGAATCAAGAGCGTAGGTCTCTGTTGTCGCACGAGGGAAATGGGGCGCATGGGATGTTTGTTTTGAGTCGGGGTGGAAAAGACCTAGACTCATTGCTAAACGCATGTAAGATTCTGCTTCTGTTGTGGTCGACTGCAGTCTGGTTTGACCACTAGAAAGGAGGGTTAGCGAGACGAACTTGTATCCTGGGTTGAATACCTGCCCGCTGAAAATGAGTAAGGATGAATCATCTTTGAGCGTTATTTCTACTCTGGAATTTATCAGCTTCGTGATTTGGTGATTTGGTGAGAAGACATACCCTCGTCTGATGTGTTCTACGAACGCAGAAATCCTGTAACTACCTCCCCCTCTCTGATATTCCTCTAACGTCCACCGATCTGCGTCTAATACCTGATCAGGCTGCGTACCAGTCCAAATTGCGTGACCTGGGACAATGACAAGATGGGAGAGGTTTTCTAGAGTTGTATTACGAGCTATGGTCGAGAGGATGCTCTGAGGGGGCGTGTAAGTTACCAGTGAAGGCGGAAAAGAGGAAAATATAAAAGCGAGGTTATATAAGAATGAAACGCAGAAGCATCCTGCGAGAATGATGATGCTTAGGTTCGTGAACCTTGATCGTGAACGTAGGAGGTTGAGAGCCCGTCTGAGGTCGGACGAGGAGAATGTGCGGAGGTGCTGGGAGGTTCCTCGTCGGTTGGATGAGACTGGTGAGGGAAGCATAGGGCCGCGATAATGTAAAATGCGTCCGCTGGTAACCCAGTCAGTCGTTACGTTAAGCATTCGTAGAAAGTTAGCTGACTTGTACACGTCTCAGTCACGTGAGATCCATTCAGCAGTGTTCAGCCCTGTTCACGCATTCAAACGTTCACCGCTCGTGCTCACGACCTTGAAATACTAGGTACTCTAAATTTTGGCTGCTGCTTGCTCCTGCTGCCTACGACGTTTTTCAGGCCGCAGGCATGTTAATTCCTCGACACATTGGTCCAAAATACGGCAACAGGGTGACAGTCAAGCAAATCGCACGTTACTTGAATGGTGAGCTGGTGGCAGTGGCTGCTGGCTACCACAATTGTCAATTGAAAATTTCGGGTATAACGGTTCACGCGTTTTTAAACAGGTCCAGGAAATGGTACAGCCAAGCCCCGTTCGCGGCTCGCATTCGCATTTGATATCGTATGGTTTGGACTGATGCCATAAGACTGTCCAACGACTTACTGTGTCTTGCACTCTTCCCAGGATGGTGTTCTCCTTCGTGGAAAGAACCCCCTGCCTGCTGCCAAAGAGGCGTTATCGATCCTTGATGGCAACAATAAACTTGGCCTGTACATGTGTCTTTCCTGTTGCTTATCATCTAGTTAACTGACTCACTTAAAGCAAGATACCCTTTATTCTGGTAGATGATTACTATGTCCTTTTGTGATGTAAACATTCAATTGTTTCCGCAGCTCACCAATGGCGGTGGTGTAAGCGAAGAGGAACGATGTCGCAAGTTGAGCTCGCAGCTTGGTGTACAGGTGCTATATCAAAGTTGTCCTGAAACCTCAATTTTACTGACAAATTTGGACAGATTCATCCTGACCAATTCATACAGTCTCACACTGTTCTGAAGTCTATTGTACACAACTACGTTGACGTGCCAGTCTTGGTTCTTGGAGGTCAGGGTGATACCCTTCGGAGGGTTGCGGAAGGGTACAAAATTCTTGTAGCTTGCATCTAAATCCTATTGATGGAATCTCAATTAACTGCAGATACGGCTTCCGGAAAGCTTATACCACCCTTGATATTCTCAATTGGAACCCATCGCAAGTTCTTTACTTCCCTGATGGTTTTGACTCAACTTTTTCCATGTTCCCAGGATATGGCCTTTTCATAACCTCACACAAGAAGAAAGAGCATCCGTCAGGGTAATATTCTCACTCGCTCAAGCGAACAGCTTACACAAACATGATGACACAGCCGGCCGACTTCTCGAAGATCCAATTTGGCGCAATTTTTGTTTTCCATGATCCTAGAAATTGGGCTCTCGACACCCAAATCATGTGTGATGTGATCCAGGGTATCATTGGAGGATCTCATGAAACCAATCATACACGAAAGCCTGTCGACCTAGTATTTTGCAACCCCGATTTAATATGGCAGTCGGATTTTGAGGCTCCTCGTATGGGCCAAGGAGCTTTTAGAGTAGCATTCCAGGCTGTTTTCCAGGCGAGTTTGTCATCAACAACTAAATCCCATCAAGAACCATCTGATGTATTGTTTTTGCAGTCATTGACAGGGTCCACATATCCCTACATCCAATTTGGCAAACCAACTGAGGCCACGTACAATTTTGCCGAGATCATGCTCAAGCATCGCTTACAGGGTGTACCCAAATCATCATTGTTCGTATAACCTGGTGACATGTCCGTCCTCGCGGTCAGCTAACGACCGTACAACGTGCTACCAGGTACATGGTGGGCGGTATGTATTTTGCAATTCTTGCCCTCAATGTGACCCTCAATTTAATGTCACCGCAGATAACCCAGAATCTGATATAGCAGGTGCCAATACTGCAGGATGGAAATCAATTCTAGTTCACACAGGTGTATACGATCCTCATCGTGGACCTCCAAGTCATCAGCCCACCCATCAAGCAGAGGATGTCGCAGAGGCAGTTCGTTGGGCGTTAGAACAAGAATTCTGCTAATACATTACTGATATGGGACGAATTTTACATCACGGTAGATGCTATTATCTCTTCCACCGATCAGTCATAGAGTGAGGAAGCTGATACATGACCCTGAAGGTGGTATCGACAAGATGATGCGACGGGGAGCATTGCCCGGGGCCAGTGAATGGTACCAATGATCTCATGCATAACTTAGACTAAACATATTTTGGGATTGGTCTAGATCTAATGTGCGCAATAACTCACAACTTGCAGATTGACAATCGGAGATCTTAATCAGGTTCTGGGGTAATAGTTAAACTCCCACAACTCCACGCAGTTAGCCGGCCCCCACAAAAGCTTGCACCACTGAACAGGTGCCTGCCGCAAGGAGATTGATCAAAAAGAAGATTTTATCGGAGGCTCTTGCAGGGGCCATACAACCAGTGTCGTGTGCACTTCGCACGATTCTTGGCACATCGCACCGATTATTTTCGGCCTCTGACACCGTAACGGCCGCAATAATGTCAACATAGTCATGAGTTCACATTTCTGATTCGATGTTGAATTCATCTGAGCGGTTACTATGTATTGGTATTCCAAACCACTTCGTGTCGCAACTGGCCAAATGATTAACCTAACAGTACTGGACCACAGTCCCGCCCACCGTGCTAGGTCACGGTGCTACCAAGGAGTTCAACCGACCCCACTGAAAGCGGGTTTCCAAATCATCCATACCATTCAACATGCATCCAATACAAACCTGCAAAGTACCTACTAGCAAGCAAAAAGAAGTTCAGAAGTTAGAACAGGACAGACAAACGCTCAGTACCTAACCTTGATTACTAACTAACTAATCATTATCTGAACTTCAACTGTTAAACAAACCTTCGGTCGAGTGAGCCCAAATTCGTACAGGAAGCCATGGGTAAAGAGCAGAGTCAAACAGGCTGCATCAGGCAGGTACCGTTGCTTCACGCTCTTCCTCAGGCTCATTGGTTCCCTATGCTGCCAGTGGACTCTCCTACCCTGTTCCGACAGTCGCAACATCGTGACCCACGGAAAGATCCATCGAGAACTATCGCCGAGACCGAAAATAACGACTGGAAGACTGAAATCCAGAGTGATTTGCAGCCAGCTAGTGAACACAGCCGATGATTCATTGAACTCGGTGTCAGATTCGGAATGGAGGCTATACCACAGAATGGGCCCGAAATTCATATTCTCCAACCTTAAATTTTCACTTGCGACTGAAAGGCCGTGGCGGCGGATCATTAAAGCATGGCGTGAGCTGATGTTCTGTCATGACTCGTAGGTCAGTGCGTATGTAGCACAATCCGTGTCGCATGTATCGGCTGATACTTTCGGGATTGCTAGTGCAATGACAGTTGACTCAGAAAGTTTCAAGATCAAAGTTAAATATCTCAGAGTTTTTGATTCTGTGGACAGCAATACAAAAAAATTCAGCTTGCATCCCCAAACTCACTAGTTGAAATATTGAACGTACGAACTTAATATTTGCACGCGCCTTGCCTGTGGTAAAGTCAGGCGGCCGTTCCGAGTGGAGGCCCACGTGTTAAGGGGGTTATCGTGGTGTCTACCACAAAGGCAGCGAAGACCGACTTGTGATGGAGCGGGAAGACTCAAACATTGGCCCAATACCAAGCGGGAAAACTCTCACTTCGTAGGATACCCGAAATTGACTTGGTCTCGTCATACTACCTCCACGACATCCTGATTTGCCGCGGTTAGCACCTCTTCATATGACGACTCACGAAGCAAACACCTGAGTCTTTGAGTCCAGATCAACCAGGCACAACTTACAGGCGAGGACGAATGGGATCGCTGATGGCCACGGTTGATTCCGTGATGAACCTGAAGGCTTAAGGCCGGGTTATTTGAATTGAGCTTTAATAATTAAGCTGCATTAAAAGTTACCTCCAGATTTTCCTAATGCAGCTGGAGAGGAGCAATTAGGCGGCAGGCATGAATCGGTTCTTCACTCTCATCTGTTTCATTCTCACAATGCATAGTAATAGATCACATTGGACACGCAAATGTAGATGTCCTTTGGCTAGTAGGGCGAGCTCGGACGTACGTGTGGAAGTTCAATAGGCGGAGGGTCTTCATGTGACTGCTTACAAATTACAAAGGCTGTGCTTCAACTTGTTCAACGTCAGGACTGTCGCAATCCGCTTGAAACAGCCATCTTTCTGCAAGACCCCATCGTGACTGCGGCTTCAAGAATCTAAGCAAATCCACGGAAACATCTTGTGCGAGAATCTGCGCGAAATTACGATACCTCCATTGAACCAGCGTCGCTAGAAAATCTACGATGAATCCCACTCTATGGTCACCTACGAATATTTCATCATTTGTGGTTCATCATGATGTTACGTCGATTCGGGTGAAGACCGATTTTCACTGGAGATGAGTCCTCATAAACTCCTCGGGTATTCACTGGCTGGCAGGTTCAGACTACACATTGCCCGTGAGACAAATTTCAAGTATGATTAAGGCTGTATCACACTAACTTCAAATCCAATGATATTAATACAGATTTAGAGACCAGCGGTTCGTTTTCGCACTCGATCAATTAGTAAGTCCGGAACTATCCTGTTTACAACTGGTATTCTAGGGCCAACCGTCGGTGCAGACAACAATAGTCTTAGCGTTTGTCCGTTTGTCCGCCGCGTTCATGCTCTCCCACAATCAGTACTGTTGGCCAGCAATACGGCACGCCAAAAACCAGGCGCATTCAGTAGTAGGGTGGCTTGTGATGAGGGTCGACTCAGACAATCTGACAGATTCGTCCCCAGGACCACAGCACACTATCACATGGTCACATCCATTCCGATGTTACCATCATTCGCAGCCTCATTCACTCGACCCTGTCTTACCTTGTCATTCACTGATTCCTTGGCCCCTGAGCTTCTCTTGCTTAGATCTATCGCTCGCAACTTGTAAATTTCGGCTTCTGCTTGTCTTCTGATAGGATGCACCGTATTCATTACGACCTGTGTTTTTAGGAGGGTGATCCGGCTCTCGCACCTCCACTTCTGGCGCAAATCCACATATCCAGCTGCAATACACTGAGAGGTCATAAGCTTCACAAAATAAAACCTATAAAAGCATCTTTCAATAGAGACGATGGTCCTCATAATCACCCCTTCAAGTTCATCATTCAGGAGATATGTCTGGCGTGGAAACCTTCGCTGTTCCGTTATCTGCAGGAAAGTCCGCCTCTCAAAATCAGTCCCAGTCTGCTTATTGTTGAATATATCAGATGCTATCTCCTCCGTGTGGCTTGCTACATTGATTTCTGACCTTTCCGGCCCCAGTTTTACTCTCAAACGCTCGTTTACAAACGATAGCTACTGGAGAGATCTCTTGGCATTCACTCCTGATTTTCGTACCTTGCACGCACTTCCAGAAATCCAGCGTTTTTTCTCAGTCCCCGTTGCCCTTGCGCGGCCAAGTCGGTTCCGACTCTTGTCAGGTGTTCGTCATCGGCGCATTGGTCCTACAAAAACGTTCATCCAGGGAATTGTTCAGTTCCATACGGTCATAGCGCAGTGCACTGGCGTCTTCACTCTGACTCAAAGCGAGGACTCCTCATGGAAGGCCTGGTCCTTTGTAACCATGATGGATCAGTTGTCCGGTGTAGTCGATCGCTTTAGTGCACATACGCCTCTCTGCCGTCCTGCTGAGTGGCAAACTACGATGGAGTACACAGCGGTCGTCGTGGGTGCAGGTCAGTGTGGCTTATCCGTGGCTGCCCGTTTGGAGAATCTCGGCATTTCTACACTTGTCTTGGAGAGATCTAGCGCAATTGGCAATAGTTGGCGTTCTCGATACGAGTCACTGGAAACGAATACTCCAAGGGCGTACAGTGCGTGCAACTGAAGAACTGCCAACTTCGTCCTATGCTGACGTACCGGCAGATCATCTTCCCTTTGTCGCATTCCCAGAGGGATACGGAAAATATATCCCCTGCAGAGACGTTGCTGACTATCTTGAAAATTACCAAAGGACTCTTGGTCTTCACGTGTTGACCTCGGCGTGCATTTCTGCTACTTCATATGACGTTTCGTCAAGTACCTGGACATTATCTATATCTCTTTCAGGGCAAGCCTCCATTACTGTGACAGCCCGGCACCTGATTGGTGCAACAGGCACTGGCACAATGGGAGGTGCACTCCCGTTTATGCCGTCGATTCCAGAAAAGGTACGCAGCAGGACTTAATTTTTTGTCGACGCTGACTCTCTGTGTGCAGAGTTCCTTCCTCGGTTCTGTTATCCATTCAAGTGAATACAAGTCCTCCTCTTGTGTCGGCGCGCAGAAAGTTGTCGTCGTCGGCGCAGGATGCTCTGCGCACGATATTGCTCAGGACATGGCAAATCATGGGTCTCAGACAGTGCTTGTCCAACGTTCTCCAACTGCTGTTGTGAGTCGCCAGACGATCGACCGTCTACTTACCGGTAATCTCAGTGTATTTCCTGCGGAGATCTCCATTAATTTGACTCGTAGGATATGTTGGGCAGGACGTTCCTGCGACAGAGATCGCCGACCGCTTTTATGTCGCTCTTCCCTTGACAACCCTACAAAATCACCAGTACGACATCATGGAGATACATGCCCACATCGACCAGTTAGTTCAAATTCGAAAACGTTTTCTTCATCTCACCCTTTTTCTCTTAGGGACCTCAGGGAGAACTTGTCTCGGCATGGATATCTCCTCCCCGGCCCTGAGGACAATTTTTTGCACCGTCTCTCCGTTCGACGAGGCGAGTTTGTTCACTCTGTATCATTCTATTTTTCTTACCGGCATTCCAGGTGGCTTCTATATCGACCGGGGTTGTGCAAAGCTCATCACGTCTGGCAAGGTATTATTACTTTTGCTGGGTTTCCCCACGCATATTGCTTACTAGCAACTAGATCACTGTCAAGTCCGGGCATGAGATTTCCCACTTCTCTCCTTCCGGGTTGGTATTCGACGATGGTTCGCGAGTGGTCGCAGACCTTGTCATCTTGGCCACTGGGTAAATATTTATCTGCCTGATCGTGTACTTCTAACACATCATATACAGTTACTCGAAAACTACAATTAAACAAGTCGCCGAGAGCCTTTTCGGGGCCCAGGTCGCGGATGCCGTCCATGAGCTTGGAGGATGGGATAACGATAATGAGCTCGCAGGTGTTTGGAGGCCGACTGGACGTCAGTACTCTGTTGATCTGATTGCGCGACTCGGTAATGCTGACGTTCTGTTCCAGACGATGGACTCTGGTTCGCGGAGGGCGATCTCTTTTCTGCACGGTTCTACTCCCAGTTCCTTGCATTACAGATAATGGCGAGGGAGATGGGATTGTTAAGTCCAGACCAGAGGAGTTACATCTCATGCTGATTTCTGGGATCAGCTTCTCAATTAACCTAGATATTAAGTACACGAGGTGTCCTTAGCTGCTGCCAACAACTTGTCAATATCATTATTTATACGCAACATACTGGAAGCATTACAACAATCAACTATACCGTGGAAGGGATCTTCAACTGCTTTCTATTGGGGTTGCCTGGTCAAACACAGGCTCAGGGATGCCTATACTACGGTCACGACAGGTCGACATCTCGATGACTTCGAGCCGGTCCATCCTTAGATCCTCAGGCTAAATAAAATCAGTATCAATACAGTGGGCTTCCGAGAGGAACCTACGTCATCATCCGCCGGGTCCATCATCTTGGCTACATAAATCCTGTCCCCATCGACCCACATTTCGATTGACTCCATAGGGTCAAAGACTCTATCGGACACAACCTCGACATAAGGCAGAGATGTTGTTAACGTCTTCCCGGAATCACGAATTTCTGTTTCAGACGGCTCCCTCACCACTCGTCCTAGACCCTGCCGGCGCTCAACAGCCAACGGACTGAAGTCCATCATATGTAATCTATACCGGGACCCGATGCCTACGGGGAATATCTGTAGAACCCGATTCCCGCTGACATACACTTTCCAGGAGTCTGGGAACACACGGGTATTTGTGGGGCCCCAATTTTGCCATGGTATTGTCACCGCCTTTTCACCAACGCGCTCCGAGTCGAAATCGAAGAAAATGCTGGTGGAAATGACGAAGACGAGCCGTGGAAGGAGCGTGGCGTAGCATAACACTCGATGTCCAGGGTCTGAGGTCCACATCGTTTGTTGGGCTCGCATATGCAATTGCGAGCCGTGCGCAATATCATCGATGGGCAGGGAACACTTTTTATGCTCCACTGGAAAAGGCAGCAAGTAGCATGCCAGTAACTGCGGTTTCCGGGACATATCCTCAATTGAATAAAGCTTGAAATTATCGCTGAGCATCAGCAACCTATTGTTTCCAACAAAGCAAAAATCGATCGAAAATTCGAAATGTGACATTGCGTCACTGAGGTTGCACTAGATAAATCAATTGTCAGCTTTCAAGTCTTTCGGCTAGTATATCTGACAATGCCAGCTCACATTGGACGTTGTTGAGTGTTGCCAGTCCCAAAGTTGCAACCACCAGATGACTCGAGATGTGTTGGTCGGATCATCAAACATCGGGGAGCACTGGAGAGCGAGATACCTCCCAAAACCCTTGAGCTTCAGATTCTCCGTCACCGTGAATGAGTCATGGCTGTCTTGTGCGGTAAGCACCGACAGAAGCAGCGTTTGCCCAGCAGCTTGAGGGTGAATACCATCTCCATCCAGGGCTCTAAGGTCAACATAAAATCTCCCCTCCTGGAGCATGTTACGACTGACAGCATACGCGATGGCGATCAGGTTTTGTGCTGGGTCCATATACACATCGACGATATATGCATTGGGAACTGGACACAGCGATCCTGAAAACCAATGTCGTTCGACTGGTTGCTGTGAGGGACTCGGCAGTATTGGAATGATCTTGGCCCAGTTTCCTGAGTGTTCACTTTCGTACCATAGACAGAAATGCCCATCAGCGATATATGTCCTCACTTCGTGGAAATGTTCTTGTATAAAGAATGTTTGGAAAGAGCTAGCGTGGAGGTTAAACTGCAACCATGCGTGGGCTTTGTCCCTCAGGAGTTGTAGGCACTGAGAAACAGGAGTGTGGTTGCCAAGATCCGTGATGGGAACTGGGAGTAGTCGTTGGCCGCCGAGTTCTACAATGTACTGCAGCTCTGAGGATAGTACGTATATCTGGCGAAGGGCCCTGCATACCTGCCAGCAAAAAAATTAAACTCAATCTAGGAGGCTCAACATCGACACTCACAGATGTACAACGAAGAATATCTTGCCAAGGAAGGAAGCTTAGGATGTAAGAGTGAAGTTCTTCAGCAAGAGCCAAGAACTCTAATTTGGGCTTCATGTCTGTCCCAGCTTGGTCCATTGGGTCATTCATGTCGTGAGGGCGCCTATAAAGTCCCATATGATTGTATGCCACTAATAATCGATAACAGGCGACAACCGTCTAAAACTGGCCTAGCATAGCTTCCTGAGCTTATTGTCCTAAACAAGATAATGCTTGATACAATACTGGTGTGGCAGACTCAGCCCACCCTGACTTTGACTGCAAAGCAAACTGACGTTTGGTTTCAGAGGGCGATCTCGTGATTCTACTCCTGGTTCAGCGCGTTACAGATAATGGCTAGCCTGAGGGAGATGTGATTATCACTTGGTCCAGACCAGAGTACATACCTGATGATGAGAGGACACGGTTCGAATGCAAGCCATGTAGGTGGTTCATTCGAGGACAGACTGTGGCGAGTGCTTACCACCTACTTCAAGTTCACAGTTTGTACTTGATTTCATTAACTATCGTGTGAATTTGATAAGGCTCATATTACGTAAAAGTCGACGAAAGGCAGCAACAGCGGAGGTAAGTCTAGGTAAGTACTCGATGTATTACAACGACGTTTGAACAGTTTTGGGCAATGACAGATAGTGCAAGTAATGGAACTTCCCTACTATCCATAGTTTAAACGGTTGTTCAATTAGAGTTCCTACCTATTTTTGTGATTGCTTAAGCAGATTGGCTCGACAACGACAGACAAAATATAGAGACTATCCCACAACTGTGCTGCCAAAGTAACACCAAGGAAATGAAAATGTGTTTTGAGCGTAGAGCGATGGTAGTAATCATGTAATCTTACATGCATGTCAGACTGTACGTGCGATTCAGCTCATATGCATGAACTATTGCAGAGATTCATCAAGATGGGTTGCAAAGTAGCGAGTTTACTTCGACCCATTCCAGAAATAACCGTTGACGACTTTAAATATAGAGCGCTATCATCCGTATCTTCACGAGATATGAGATTGCACTGAACCATCATGTCGTCTGCAGTACCGCGTCTGGCAGTAGTCGCCGCTGGGGCCATGGGCGCTGCCGTGGCGAAACGCCTGACTAGCTTCGGCTGCACAGTCTACACCAACCTTGACGGCCGCTCTGAAGATACACGAAAGCGAGCACAAGATGCCGGGATGATTGACCTCTCTGTCGACGAGCTTGTGCTCAAGTCAGACTGGATTCTGAGTATTTTACCACCAAGAGATGCTGTATCATTTGCCGAAAAGATACAGGAAGTTGCCGCAAAACATGGAAGGGCGTTACCCTCCCCACAGACGTTTGTTGACTGCAATGCGGTCAATCCGGAAACGGTAAAACGTATCGCGGCGCTATTTTCAGGGACGAGCATCAGGTTTGTTGATGCTGGCATTATTGGAGGGCCCCCGAAGGGCGACCAAAATCCTACATTTTACGCTTCAGCGGAAGATGTGAAAATTTTGGATGAATTCACTGCACTGTCGAAGTATGGTTTGAAACTATCTCCTCTTAAGGGAAAAGGCGTGGGGATTGGAGACGCTAGTGCACTGAAGATGTCATATGCTGTGAGTTGGAACAGGCAGGCGAACAAGTTGTACGTTACTAAAACACGTCTAACAGGGAATAACAAAGGGAACGACGGGATTGTATACCACGATGGTGCTAGGTGATTGTTATCTTCTTGTGAAGGAATCAGGTGATTGACCCAAGGCAGCGGCTCATGCATCGTCGCCTGCAACCGCGGATGCTCTCATGAGAGAACTACAGATGTCGCAGCCAATTTTATTGGACCGTCTAGCGAAGACTGTACCACCTATGCTACCGAAAGCGTACAGATGGATTGGAGAGATGGAAGAAATTGCTGACTTTGTTGGTGGGAGCGAGGGAGACGTCTACCGGGGTATAGCGAAGGTATATGAGCGGATTGAAAAGTCGATAGCGGGTGATCAAGAAGATATAGTAATGTTGACGAAATTTGTAGAGAAAGCAAAGGAATCACGCTAGGATAGACTAGGATATTGCAGAAGGCAACTCACATGGATGAAAATTTGTTAACGGGATGAAGTAAGTGGTTCACGTTGGTTACAGCAACGTAAATGAACTATGCTGCAACTTGTACTTATATTGATGGTCTGATCTGATATACTTTTCCGAATTCGGGAGGATCGATTACGGCCTTGCAAGGCAATTGCAAGGGGTTACTATCTTTAAGCGATAGTCGAAACGTTGACCGTCGTCGGAACCGTTTGCCTTCAATTTTTCTCTTTCCATTTCCTCCTTTTTGATCGTCTCCTCATAGTTTCTTGATTCGATAAATCACCCAATTTTCGTCGTCGTCGGGCTCCTTACGTCCATCGGGATTCTTGTCACCTTGGCGCCTGGGAAATCTCCAGCTCATCCACTTTTTGAATCGTCAAGAAACCCATTCCTTGAACATGGCTGTTGCTGTGAACGAGGCAACCGCTGATTTGAGACTGCTTTCTCAGCCATCAGACCCTCAGACAGTCACTGGGTCACAGGCACCCCCCTCTGCAGCCGATCCAGACGCAAAGACCAATGGACATACCACGGATACTTCTGGCATACCCCAAGTAAACCTCAATGGCGAGCCCGTGAGCAGTCCCCGCCTGTCAGCAAGTTTTTGCCGTGTAGATGCGGAGGATGCGAGATGGGGCTCCAATTTTTGGGTGACTTTAGTAGATCCGCAGGTATTCATCTTGTCTCGATCGTCCATATGGGTTCATGTTTAGAACGCACTTTTACAAGACTAGTACTGTATTCTTCGCGTGCCCTGCGACTGGACAAGTGAGCTGGGATCCACCAGCTGGTACGTTTGTGTGCGTGATGTCACAATTTCAAATATCGAGCTCTATGTTCTTACGGCTTGTATTTGTGCAGTTTGCCTCCGAGTACAGAGGGAGAGTGGTGGGAGCTCAGTGATGACTCCCGAGGTGGAATTCCATACTATTATCAAACCAAGACAGGGGAGACAGTCTGGGAACGTCCAGATGGTTTTGTTATTCCCCTGACTATCATTCAAGTGATACATTCATATCAACTAATCTCTCTTACAAGAGTCGCTGATGCCCTTTCCACAGCAAACCGCCCTGGGTCGTCGCCTCTCGCAGACTGGCATGCGCAAAACGACTTCGGATTCCCCTTCAACGCCAGGCCGGTCTCCCTGTATAACTCGGGCTCGCTCACAGGCAAGCATACAAGACGCACGCCATACATCACTCCGTTCCAACGAGGAGCCCCCGTTGCCCCGACACTCGTTATCATCTATGCGGAGTTCGCCAGGAAGGATGTCGGCTTCTGGCGCTAGTCCGACCAAGAAGCCTCCTACCGTAAGGCGCTCATTCACCACAGACCAATATAGCCATCCAGGCACTCCTCGTGGATGGACAAATGGACATCATCTACCCCCTATACCCGCTTCCCCATACGCAACAGAACCTTCCACTCCATCCTCACGAAAATCATTGTCAACGCCACCTGCCAAGGTTGCAGCGAACGGGAGTACACGATCCAGTCGCCACAAAGAGAAAGACAAACGTCTAACTTCAGATATCAATGATACCTCACCATCGCGATCGCGGGCCAAATCGTCCTCTTATGTACCACACCGATCTCCCGTCCCACAAAGTCTCAATGCTGCTGTGGAGATGTTGTCATTTTCTGAGCGACGGGCTGCTTCTGACATTGGTCACGGGCTACCACCATCATCCCCACCGGCCATGGATAAACCACGGCCAAGCACAAACCATTCTCCCAAAGAGAAGGCGAATGAAAAACGAGAGGTTCCTCAAACTCCAAAATTGGCTCCGGGTAACAGTTTTTGGATGGCACGTAGTGCGTCGACCCCTCCCACCACAGTACTCGGTAAGACTATCAGCAGTCCTGTTCTCAACAAAGGTACAACTTTTCACTACCTATACTTTCTTGTCTGACAACCTGCGTCCAGAGGCAACCAAGAACATGAGCGCCGTCAAGAGTCCCACGGGAGGAAAACCAATTCCGATCACCAGGCAACCTAATCACCTTGCTCCTACTACAACTTTAGCATCTGGGTAAGCACGCTACATTTGTAGATTATAGTGTCTCATACCTCCTCCCAGCACATATCCTGCCCTTCCTCATGACCTCGCATCAGACATTCAACAATTCGTCGAATCAGACTACGCAAGACAATATTTCTCGACACATCGTACAGGCTTCATCTTCAGGCGCAAGGTTCCCGTTGCACAGATGATGACGTGGCAAAAGGCTAGTACTATCTCTAGTTCTTGCGGCTAGCTAGCTAACATACATCCAGGCGCCCCTCAACTCGCCGCTTCTCACGTTGAATCGTTCGCTCAAGAACGATGCAGTCCGGATCTTCAAAGTCATCCAACACATCATGGGCGATCGTGAACGTGAGAAATCTGCCGGTATACCCGTTCACAATGGTTCTGTGCACTCCCTTACTGGAGGCACCGTTGGCTTACTAGAGGAAGAGCGATGGTTACTTGGGGAAGGTTTGTCTCATGGCGAGCTGAGGGATGAGATAT
The DNA here is from genome assembly GCF_016647785.1 of Suillus fuscotomentosus. Classification (NCBI taxonomy): domain Eukaryota; kingdom Fungi; phylum Basidiomycota; class Agaricomycetes; order Boletales; family Suillaceae; genus Suillus; species Suillus fuscotomentosus. The sequence continues at coordinate 922,710 of NW_024539522.1, forward strand.
ATTGTCAGTTGATGAAGCAGCTCAACGGGAATCCCAATACGTATGTCATCCATCTACATCTGATCTCCAGCCGTCTCACAAGCGTTTCAGAGAAAGCGTTTTCAAAGGCTGGCAAATGCTCTGCGTACTCCTCACTGCTTTCCCGCCCTCGAAGAACTTTGAGACCTACCTGCGTTCCTTTATGCAACAGCGAACGGCTCAGCAAGAGGGCAGGGTTGACGTGATAGCCAAGCACTGCCTCCGCCGTCTGGTTGCGATCTCGAAGAAAGGACCACGCGGAAAACCTCCGACAATGGCAGAGATCGAGACGGCATCGGACGCCGCCTTCAATCCGTCCACATTTGGAGAATCGCTGGACGCGACGATGCGCCTGCAAGAGCGTAACTACCCGCACGAAAAGATCCCCATCATTCTCCCATTCCTCGCAGACGGAATTCTTGCTCTTGGAGGCATGAAAGCGGAAGGCATCTTCCGCGTTCCTGGGGATAGCGACTCTGTGTCAGAATTGAAGTTGCGCATTGATAGGGGCTATTATACGCTTGACAGCGTTGATGATCCGCATGTACTAGCTTCGTTGTTGAAGCTCTGGTTGCGTGAGCTATGTGACCCGCTGGTACCCGAAGAGATGTACAACGACTGCATCACGCATTCTCACGAACCTGAAACGTGCATACAGCTCATTAGACGTCTGCCCACGATAAACAGACGGGTCGTTATTTTTCTAATCAGCTTCTTGCAGTTCTTTTTGGAGGAGAAGGTACAGACGGCGACGAAGATGACGTCAGGCGAATCTGGCACTGGTGATGGCGCCAAACTTGCTGAGGTGTAATTCGGAATCTATGACCGTCGTGTTCACAAATGCCCAGTGCGCATTCTGATGATGTCCTTGTCGATCTATATTGATGTCTTTGCAGGTACGAACAGGTGTTCGTCTATAATCTTTTGATGCATCTCAAGTGCGATCAAATTGACGCGGATTATGTTCCCGTCCATGGCCTTGGTGCCAGTCTACCATCGCCCCCACAACCTCGCGTTTCTAAATCTCGCAACAGAAAGTGAACCATACCTACCATGCTATCGTATATCCACCTATCCTTTTCTATACCCACCATCCAACTTGATACTGCATTCACGTACATACAAATTTTTTCTTCAGTCCTCGCAAGTGTACCTGCTATCATCTATCATCTTCAAACTCTACTGTCATAGTAGCGCACGCTGCTACCTCTCCTTGTTAATTACGACAAAACACGTATAGGTTAATACGCTATTTGAATTCCAACTGGTCTTTGCACAGTATCTTGGCATTCGACTCATTTAGCCCTGTCCGTTCTGAGTCTTGTTTCCGACATTTTGGCTTCGACTTGCGAGAATCCCACTAGCCGAACTCGTACAGTAATCTACCGTCACCACCGTCACTTGCGTCGATGCGCAATCTCGAGTCATTACTTTGATACAATTCTTGTTGTTATTATGTTGCCATGTATCTAGAGCTAAGTATGGCTGGTATCTTCAAATCTGTCGCAATTTATAGCTGAAATTTCAGTACATATATAGCACCTTTGAATGGTTTTTGGTAATGTCGCACTCAGACTTCATATACATATATCAATGATTGATTGGAGGACGAGAATGAATGAGGGTAATTTCCGATTTGCCCTGTTCGACTAAGTAGCCTATCTATTGTGTTCAAGGGTGCACGACTAGTACGTTTCATCTCGTTTTACTAGGAAAGCTGTCAATACAGTCCCGAGTGAGATGCAACCTTGTCGTACAACACACGTAGTATACTCAGTCTTAGAGCACTTGGCATCCCAACACGTAGTCACCTCAGGCCAATCAATCCATCCCACATCAACGTCCGTGTCTCCTAGCGGCCGTACATCCATTCATCAAGCCATTTCCGGGTACTCTCGCCTCGATTGCGAGGCAAGTTTATCAGGTCTGATCAAGCACAACGCCTGTGCTTATTTTTCAAAGAATGGCTTGATGTTCTAGTGCGTAGATGTTGAGAGCAAGCGACTGCGCAGATGCATAATTGGCCTCTTCTTCCAATCCACAGCAGGTTGCAGCTGCATATACTTAGACGCAGAGACCTAAAAGGGCGTTATGATAAGCATGCATACAGTGAGCGAGACAGGCCTGGACATTTCGTATTTCTCTGCGACGAACAATAATGCATCAACCTCGTCACACGATGTAATCGGAAGACCACAGACCATAAGTAGCAGACTCTGGTGTGAGTCCTTGTCTAGAATGATGGCCTCTGGATGATTCAGAAGAGGGTTTTGTTGAGGCATGAAAAAGAGGGATCGGGAACTAGCCCGATGTCGTCTTGAGCGTCCTTGAGCCTGAGTGAATACAGAACAGGGTATGATCTTTGACACCGAGCACCACACTCCGTTTCCATCTGCCAGTACAATCAAGTGAAATGAGATGCATGGCAGAACTTCACCGCAGTACCTACTTCCTTCAATATCAACGTTATCAACAGTACTTGCTTGAGCGAACGGCTTGACATCGTGGTAATTTGCAGATCTCGCAATTGAGATTTGTCAGGTTCATCGCTCGAGGCCGAGGGTGAGGGTAGTTGAATGAATAATTTTCATTTATTTGGAGATTCAATAAATATAATCTCAAAATCACACACAACGCACCGCTGTCAGGTGGAGCGTTAATGTTCGGTAGGTCGATGATCTCATAAAGCCGACATCTTGACATGGACTCGAGAGAGATCCTGTTCAACAAAATGCAAGATTTCAAACACATAGATAAAGCCCCATAAGAAGTTCTACAACTCTTAACTCTCCCAAAATCCATCACATACAAGCAATCTTATAAAGAGAAAAGCAACTAAGGCCAATGATTGGTTTGAACGAAGATGCTATGAAACCACAGTAAACGTTGAGGTGCAGACATCACAGAACAGATATATAGGCACACCAATGTCGCATTCCTTGATCAAGCATGGGTGAGCGTGTAACGTCCACTGGACGCGTCGCGCGAGAGGTTCCAGGTTGTGTTCTGAGCAAGCCCAGTGAGGTCCTGCGACCAGATCGCAGGGGTGTCGACCTGACCTCGTAAGATAGAGGTTTCTTCATAGTCAGACGTGATGTAGGCCCGCAGGACCGGAGTGAACTTTGCCGTGACGCGACTGCCATCTCTGCATTTCATATTGTGAACGCCCTGAAGGAGAAATACAGAAAATATGACATACCCAACATCACTGAAGTAGAGTACGGGTGTGGGCATAAAATCTCCTTTGTTTACGAAGCCTGGAGGTGGACAACACGCTCAGGCGAAAGAATAGGAGATCATGATGGTCACAAACCGACTGCTATTTCTTGAATACTCCCAGTGTGGTTCTGGGCCTGCAGGATGCCAGAGGTTCCCGCCTGAGGGGGCTACAGGAGGTATTCGTTGTTGGTCGAGAGGAAAATCAACGGAAGCTAGACTTACAGAGAAATGATAGACATCGTTGGCTTCTGTCAGGGTTGTTTTCTCGTTGTTCTGCATCATGGCTTGCGTTAGTACTGGATACTAGAATAGATGAGAGTCGCTCACATTGATATTGACGGAGGTCGCAGCGCTGATGACCTTCCCACTCTCGACCTGGGCTCTGGCGAATGCAAGCCTATACGATATATAAGCGACTTCCAAAACTATTGATATTGTTGATCATCTTACTGGGCCGTGTAGGTAGCGGTAGCCCTGTATGGACCTGCAAAGAGGGCTCATATGTAAGTCGAGAACTTGGCAGCAAGAGAACAGGAACACCCACCCGACTTTCCGAATTTGCTGACTCTGAAAAAATCGCAAGGTTTTAAATCGTCCAAGACACGAGTAGGCGCACTTACTTCCAAACTATCGGGAAGACGTCCTCGTAGAGGCCTTCGACGTTGGGACTCCAGGCGAGCATGATCGTGACCTCCTTGCCGAGGTCGTTGCTGCGAAACGTCGGATGAAAATTTGTGCAAAGCGAGATCATGGACACTCACGACTGGAAGGTCAAATTCCTGACGAAGGGTCGGGGTGACATTGTTTCGGATTGTTAAAACACAAAGTGTACTGGTAGTTGAGATTGAGTGTGGATTGAAGAGCTCGAGTTCTGTAGTTAGAGTCTCAGCAAGCAGGCTTTTATATGTTTCGGCTCACATAGGTTGCACCACCTTCCTTGGTTTGCGATTTAACCAGCGTCTCTTTCGTCCCCCGGTACCTGACGCTGGAGACCCTCATTATTCAACAAGGTGATAGCACATGATGGCCCTTGACTTGTCAGACAGCCGGCTTCTGCACGAACCGATTTCCCTGGGCGTTGAAGTTACGCGCCGAGGAACGGTTGGCTGTCCTTCGTACCTTCCGTTTGTGCTCCTTTCATAACGTCACAGGTGAATTAGTACCGAGTACCAGATACTGGAATTTGATCTGCCTGTTAAGGTAGATGACATTGTGATCAAAATAGTGGATTTATATTTGTCGAGGAGTCATGAGGAGCCCATGGGCCACGGCATATTTCGCACACGCGACTGCAATATATTTTTGCTATAGTTGTGATTGGCACCGTCGGCCCGCATTCAGTCTGAGCGAATCAACTGTCAAAGTCAAGTGTCAGTCAGACCACTCAGAGCTGCGAGAGTCGAGACGCTGAATCTGCCAGTGCTTAAAGGCTTTAACCGGCACGTAAACTTGACTTCGCCGAGTTGCAGTGTCGTTCAGAACGTTCAAGGCGCTTCGCCCGTAGTTCTAAAGTAAGGTCGCATCAGCGAACAAAGGTGAATCACCTTCATCGGCAAAAGCGTTGAAATAAAATACTTAGCTTGAGCGCGTCACGAACACTTGTGGATGTATGGCGTTACATTTTACACATCGGGGGTTTGCAATATTTAAGATATATTCGGATGTCGTGCGAAATATTAAGATAATGGATGACTTGCCTTGGGCAAAATAATGCAAAATAGATTATACCGGAGTTTGTAAACGATCGGAAATCACTGATAAGTATTCTGATAATTTACTACGCAGCTTTCTAAACTGTGGTCACTTCACATTGATTAACATATAATAAATCCACTTTACTTGCTATTATTGATGCTGAAACTCTACAGTTTGTGATGATGAACAACGAGCAAATGGTAGAGCAAGAGGAGGATGAAGACTTGCAAATGCTTGTATTGATGGTTGTTGTTGGTGTGGAGATAGTGGGTGACTTCCCATAAGAATTTACAGAAAAAAGATGTCTGTCAAACATTTGCAGAGTTGACAGTGGCTAATTTACAGACAAAATCTGTAAACCATAAGACATAGAAACACAAATATACAGCTGTTTTCCCTTAATTTGAGCCCTGCCATGGATATTGAAACTCTAATGCAGCAGGCATTTGCTGATGATGAGATGCTCGAACTACAAGCTGCTGCTGTCAGTGTTCTCATTCTTGGTGCAGAAGAGGCTCATCTTATGAAAACTCGTGTCCGCAATCCATCACGGCTGTATCTGTGCCGTCCTCAGCTACTCCCCAACCCTCATGTCACGACACCATGGACACAGCTATATGAAAGCTACAATGACCATGCTCACATCACTACAATGGGATTTGACATTACCACATTCCATCAACTTCTCAATAGTGGATTCACTGATAAGTGGAACTCCACCCCAATCCCCCATGCTGATGTATCCAGCTGGGGTCAGCCTCAAATTGGAGCCCGTTCCCTTGATGCTGCAGGTGCACTGGGCTCACACTGCACTTTCTCAGCTCAGTGATGCAAGAAATCTCACTGCAACAAATTTTTGCACTCATACCCACAACTGTCAACCGGTACCTTGATTTTTCACTTGATATCCTCCTTCAGACTCTCCACAACATGCCTGAAGGTGCAATTCACTTTCCTGACCATAATGAAATCATCGAGGACAATTTGTTGATTCATGCTCGTCATCCAAAACTCGTGGGGGGCTTTGCCAGCATTGATGGGCTTAGTCTTCCATGTCAAGAGGCTGATGATCCTGAAGTCGAGAATGCCACTTACAACAGATGGAAGAGTTCACAGTTTATTTCTAATGTACTTGTTTTTTCTCCACGAAGTGAATCTGAATATGATCTTTGCATTTTTGCCTTATGCCCACAATATTTAGGTGTCATCATATCTGCTGTACTGAACACTCCTGGAAGTTGGCATGACTCACACACTTCTCGCCCCATATACACTCAACTTCGTCAAAAAACTCCTGATGGATATTATCTCATTGCTGACTTGGCATTTCCACGTGGGACTGCAACCATCTCAGGCAAGATTCAAGCACCACTGAAAAGTGGTGCCATCCTTCAAGGTGATGCACATGCACAGGCAGAGCTCCTTGCATTCAAACAGCATCTGCTGTCCTATCATCAGACAGCAGAGTGGGGTATGCGAATGATGCAGGGTTCTTTTGGCAGACTTTGTGTCCCATTAGATGTCAATGATCAAGCACGATGACAGAGGCTCCTGGAGTTGTGTGTCAGACTAAGCAATGTGAGATCCATTTGTGTTGGTATTAATCAGATTCGTAGTGTATACATGCCTATCTGGAAAGCATTGGAGGATGAGCAGCTATGGCTTGATCTGGGCAATGTTCTATTTGGTGAGATCCATCACTATGATTGTGTTGCTTGCTATCATCTTGTGGTGCAAAACCAATAGATTTTGTTACTACTCAAATAAAGACAGTATTTTGAAACTACTTCAGACCATGGTTATCCTTTTCTATAATATCAGCTGCTAGTAGTGCGAGTGCATCAAGGCCATTGGTGGTGCCAGCTTTTGAAGTTCCTGAAGGACCAGCCTCAGACATATATTTGTGTGTAGGCGAGGAGTGATGTGATGGAGAGTAGTAGTAGTTAGAAGGATGACAATGAGTTTGTGATGGAGAGTGCAAATGGTATGGTGAAGCTGGGGGTTCTCAAGAATGACAAATTTCAAGTTGATATGAGTGGCCAGAGTCATAGGAATGACGAGGATGAGGACGAGCAGGAGTATAATATAACTGAGCCTCGTCCCGAGATGACAGCATGTACTTGAGCATTTCAACTTGGCTTTCTGCACGATCTGCATGATGACACTCTTGCATGAGATGGTCATTGAGAGATTCGATTCATTGCCTTGCTTCACAAAGCTCAGTCTGCAGTGAGCTAATCTGATTAAACTGGACCAATGACGAGAGCTGGGTTTCTTCACGTTCCTTGATGACAGCTGGATTAAAGACAGATGTGAGAGAAGACAATGCCTCAGATGCAGCAGTGGTACGTGGACAACGAACACCAGGTTCAAGCAGAGGGTTTGCACGGAATGCCTTCATGACTGCTTTCTTTGGACCTTCATGCTTCACCTTCACACCTCGCACTTCTTCATCAGACCCACTGGACAAATCTAAGATATCCTTGCCCCCAGTGTCACTCCCAACATCTCCTTTGTCCCACTCAGAGTTGTCCAGTGCAATAGTACCTGATTTCCTCATTTACATGATGTTGTCGAGCCCACTGATTATAGGTGGCTGTCACAGTGTCCCATGCCCTTCCACCAAGTGGAATACACTGTTTAATTTCCTTGAGCATTCGAGTGAGTTCGTCAGCTGAATATCCAGTCACACCAGCTTTTCGATCTTTTTTGGGGACTTCACCAACTGACAGCATGCCATCAGGCTTGGCTTTGCCCTTGCCACTGCCAGCTTTAATTTTCTTCTTTGGACGGGCTTTTGGAGGCTGCATAGTTGAAACAGACGGCCGCTTCAGAGCTTTGGTGGGAGCTGCTGAAAGGAGTGGTTGCCCGAGCTCTTCATCAGAGACAGCTTCATTCGAAGGGACCAGAGGTTTTGAAGGAAATTGAATGGGACGAGGGGGTCCAGCAGAGTAGAGGAAAGGATCATGTGTGCGAGAAGGTGGAAACTCTGCATCACAATATATGGTATGGGGACAGTGCATCTAAGATTGGCCTGAACCCTCAAGGAAGTTTGAATTATCATTCCTGCTGTAAGCTTCTGCTGGGCTGAAGTGTTCGAACTATAGATGATTAGCACCAGACAGATGATAGTCCAAATAGTGCACTTACGTCTCCGAAGTGAAATGGTGCAGGATGGTCATATTGTATCTGACTCGCTGCACCATTGTGGTCACTACTAATTGCAGAGACAAAACTTGCAGGAGTATTAGTGCGAGAGAGATTGGAATCAGCCCCAAGTGAATTGAAATGTGGAGAGGGATTCATATTTTCAGAGAGGATATACAGACATAGCACAAAGTACAAGGGTCAGAAGCTAAGGGAGTCCATCGATAATGAAAAATTACACAAGCTGATCTGTTTAAGAGTTCCGAGACTCTGAGAGTGAGACATCTAAAAAGAGTAAGAAAATTGCCTGAATCAGCACAGCAATGATTTACAGACATCTGTGGAGGGGTATGCACCCCTCCACAGAATGGAAAATTTACAGATGAGTGCAAGAGCGACAGGTTGACAGGTGTTGACAGTGACCTTCCTAATGCAGCCCGGCTATTCAGCTAAGGTATGAGGATTAAGAGAAATTTGTCTGTAAAACCTTATGGGAAGTCACCCAGTGAGGCAAGACTACTGTATCATTTTGACCTTAGGTTCGTGGGAATTTTGGCACTGCATTACCTAATGGTTTTGTGACAGGTTCGTCTCTCACTCTCAAGGACAGCTGTGACAAACTTACAATAGGTTCATAGGTTCATAAGGTTCATATTCAGTAGGATAATATATGTACTTTCTACACAAAGTATAGCTCAAAAATGACAATAAGGAGGGAAAAAAAGTGGTTAGACAAATGTTTTCATAAAAAAACATATCATATGTTATGTCACAAAATTAGGTTCATTGACCCAAAACAGCTGTGACTGTCACAAAAAATAGGTTCAGTTCGTCGGGCTTGCAACGGTGTGATGAACCTAAGGTTGAAATGATACAGTACATTGAAAGTTGACAGCCAAATCATCTTTACCTTCATTGCTCTGAGCTGCTGCCTAATTCACAACTGGGTATGCCATGGGGCAAGCCTTCTATGACAGTCAAAATGATTGTGCCTTTATTACAACAACAGGTTTTGATGTTGTAACATTTGGATACTTGCTCATTGCAGGTTTCACACAAAAGTGGTACACTACTCCTATCTCCTGTGCAGATATTAACACCTTAAATGATGATGCACATCCTGTAAGCAGATCTCTTGATGCTGTAGGACTTATTCTACATTATCTCAACTCTACTATGTGTGAAACCAGTCTTCAACAAATATTCACTAGTGATGTGCATGGCCTGGCTTCAGGCCATGGGCCAGCCAAAGCTAAGCCTGATTAGGCTGAGCTGAGCCAGGCCTAGGGCCTAGCTTGAGCTGTTGGAAAGCCGAAGCTGGCAGCTCAAGCTGTGGCTTTATGTCCCTGCTCACCCATCATTGATATCAATGCATACTTACTTTAGGGAGTCAAATTGTCTGTTACAGACTTCCATGGACATCCGGACATCAAGTATGAGTTTATTTACTACATCTCAATACGTCTAACCATTGCTACTCTAGTTTCTTCCACAAATCCAACAAATACTTCATATGTCAGAAACAAAGGTGAGTTGCCCATCTTTGTGCTTCGCACCATTGATGTTGTTCCCTCGGCAGGTATGACCACTATTCAGTGGTGGGTTGTAAGTCACTTTCACTCGCTACTTGCTTAATTTTGAATCATTTTGTTTTTGAAAGCTGTCATTGAGCCCAAGCCAAGCTGTGGCTTTGGCCCACGGCTCAGCCTGAGGTTTTGCAAAGCCCAAGCCCCCAAAAGCCAAGCCCAAGCCCCTGCTTTCAGGCCAAGCTGGGTCCGCACATCACTAATCTTCGCTATCATTCCTGCCATAGAGGCATGAAAAGGCCTGGATCCTATCTGGGTAAGACTCTGTCATGGGCAAAGACAACCGGGCATTCAATATGAAAAGAATAACTACCCTAGACAGGTAATAGCATATTGTGATTGCAGAGTGACATCAGAGCACTGGACACCAACAATTTCAAGTGAAAATAAACCTACCCTGGACCAATAGCGACATGCTGTGAAGGCAGAACAACACATTGAACTAAAAAATTTCTCGAATGAGCTTGAGGAATGGGCTCTGAATGGTCTGAGGGTCACACTTTGTTGTAAGGGACTGCTGTGGTTACTAAGTCCAAATGCCAATCTAGGTCATTGCAGTCACATTGAGGTTTAATAATGATATGGAAATGATGAGGATCCAAGAAATGAGGCCAATAAGTGCTGTTGCTCATCATGGAGACACCAGAGCAACTATGCAGTAGGGTGTAAGGTAGTAGTAGCAACATTATATCAGCTGATACCGCAAGTGTTAGTGGCCTGAAATGATAAGAACACATTTATTATAATCTAAAAAATCTGCAGAGGGGGTGCCCCCCCTTTTAGATTAAGGTTCATTAGAGGGTAGAAAATAATGTTGAATTGCAAATCAAGCACATATGAAGCCCAGCATTGTGGCTGCCTGCCTAATGTGAAATATGATATTCTATCCTATATTTCTTCAAGCCCATGGCAAGTCATCCAACACTTAATATTTAGGTTGTCATATAAGCAGATTTACAATTTCAAATGTTAAAGAGATCTTGCATAATAAGGAAAATATAAAACATCAGTGAACATTTTGTCTAAATGTCAATCATAAGAGGCACCACTAAACAAATTAAACAAATAATTACATGGTGAAATCCACCTGCACTGTAGATTTGATGTATTACATCAGTAAAATATCACATTGCTTAAATTAACTTAATGGGCTTGAATTGGTGGCCAAGTCAGAACTAGCACACACTCATTCTGCTTTTGGCACAGGAAGCAAAAAAGAGCACTTTGTGCTCTTTTTTATTTTATTTAGCTTCCTGGCCTCAGCTGCATCCCAGATATTTGTGAAGGCTTCTTTGATTATCATTTAATTGATCAAACATTCAAGTTGCTGCCAAGGATAATCTATTAAAATGTAGTATCTAACTAATACTCTAGGTGAAATATAAACTCAGGGCTTCCAGTCAGGTGGTGGGCCATCCTTAAGTTACTGTGAATATTCATCATACTATTGTGTGCTTCAAGAACTCCTCCTAAGCTCCCTAACATGTTTCTGCCAAGCATATACAACCTTGATATGCTCTCAAAGTTTCTTCTTCTCCTGCAAGGTGGCCATCAATAAAAGCATTTTTAGTTTCCTACCTTTTGTTGTCTAGTCTTGCTTAGTATTCAGACTCCTCTACAACATACTGCAGATCTTTCTTCAGCTGTACATCTTGCCACCACAAGTCTTCAGCATGCTAACTTAATTTGTGAAAGTGCTTCTGCCTAGCTGCATATTTGGCATGCAGGTCATGAGATTGACAACATCATTGGAGACGGGCAGAGAAACTTTCAGAACAGCAAAGATAAAGATCTGATTTTATTTACTAACATAGCAGGCATAGTGTCTAGTAGTGCTATTGGATGTCATCAAGTTCAATGGCATGGCTTTGTCATATGGACAAATGGAGTTGTTCATTTCATGGATAACTAGCTATGAAACTCAAAGCTTTTACTATTTGCTAACTTGCATGTACTGAAGATGAGGATGACAGATTTATTGGCCTTGCCATTGCTGTGCTTGCTTTAGCAAAGAAAAAATATGCACGAAGCAACAGATATGGTCTACATGGATCTTACAAGCAGCCAAAATAGGAGGATTTCCTGGATATCCTGGTATATAATAGGCTCGGGACTAGCCTGACTTATATAACCATGGATGAGTCAAGCAGCATAGCCAGGCTGGTCGATCTCGGAGAGATTTGGCAGGTGAAGCATGGAGTTTTAATTTAGCAAGTGCTGGTTGTACCAGTCAAAGTAATAGTGCTACATAGTTACTGTCGACTATCAATCACTCAGAAACTTGTGTTCATACACTACATGGAGTACCACATCTTTCTCATGTTTGCGCTACATCATTAAAATTGAAATAGGATACTTCAAATGATACTATTTGCTCCATACATGCAAAGTGTCTTTCCAGAGCCCATTGCAGCTTCAAGAACCACATGTCTTCCTGCAAGCAAAGATATGAGAGCCTTGAGTTAAAATAACCTTTTTTGAAATTTTGCTGCCTTTTGAGACAAAATCAAGGTGCGCAAAAGCTTCGATGTAGAGAATCATGCCTCTCATGGCATGATATGGCAGTTCCCACCAAGGAGTACATAGCATGAATTTGTAGTGTCACTCTGTGCGCTACCCGCAGCTATCCCTATATGAGGTGCAACTTTCCCACGCAACGTGCGCCATGCGCGCACCATTCCTGTGCTTCACGATGTATCCGCACGCGCGCGTTGTAGGGATTCATTTCTGGCTGGGCTTGTAGAGACTGTTTTTACCTTACTTTATGTTGGCACTTTTGTAGCTTACATAATCAAGCAATCTTTTCACCAGTTACCAGTATGAGTCTGAGTGCTCAGTAGTTTTCTATGATATTTCCTCTCCTCTGAGCCTTGAGCCTGGTCCAGAAACCCTTTAGGGTCGAATAGCAGCTAGGTTCTGCAAGACCCAACATATTGTTCAGACTCACCATCTGAATTGTTGTACCTTCAACTGGAGCCCACCGCGAGGGTTTCTTGTGTTTCTAGGCTCTTCCAGCTCTCCAATAATCCCCCAAATTCGCCTATTATCCCACCACAGTCATTCATTACCAGCTTCTCCCATATTCCCAAGTTTTCAGCATCTTCTCCTCCTCCCCAGCGCATTGATAAGCATTTTTCTCACGCGTTTTTCGAGTGGATCTCTCGCAAAATCAGGGTCGTATTCCCCTCATCCGTCCGGTCATTTTGAGTCCTGGCTCATCGAAATTGGAGCAGTAGTTGTGGAGATATCGAGTTTTTGGTGTTTTTGAGAAGTTGAGGGGAGATAAGGGTTCTCTGGGTGCACAAAGGCCTGTCTCATTTAGCTCTTTTGGCCATTTACCATCCCCCAGTGGCTCTGTCCATTGCCCCAATCAGCTTCTTGATAGGACCAGTCCTTGTTGCCCTGCACCAAACCCCTTCCTCCTCCTCCCTCTTGCACCTCCGCACTTTTTCGCACTTTCACCAGCTCATTTCGCATCTGAACCCCATCGACCCTATATCTGTTTTGAAGCCCTCGTTCATGGCTTTCATTCGCGCATATCCGCGCCTTCGCGCGCTCAGCCGTTCGCTTGCTATTCGCATTTGCGCGTTCCCCCCTATTTTTTTGCCCCATTTTTGCGCTTTCTTTATATCTCATCGCCCTGTGATCGCGCGCCCATCGCCTTAGGCGCGTTCTGACCGCATTTTTCCGCGCTTTCCATCCGTCCGCTCCGCTTCCCGATACGTCCGCGCATTCCTCCGCAATCCGCATTTCTCGCATTTTCCGCCCTTTTTCACCATTTCCCTCGTTTCTCACTCAGTTCTCAACCAATCCTAGTCAACCCTATACTCATTTCGAAGCCCTCGTTCGCCTCTTTCTATCTGTCTACTCCCCATCGTCATACATGCAACCATCATCGCGTTTTTTTCACTTTAGCATCGCTGCTCCTCCAGTACTAAAAGCAAAGTCTGGAGGTTATCGTTTTATTGCATTGCCTGACCCTCACTCACTGGCGCAGTTTACCTGGCATACACGTCAAGGAAACAAAAGGTGTTTGAGGACCCCCAGGTTAGTTCTCTTAAGTTTAGCTTAGCTTTGGTTTGCATAGGTAGATGACTGGGGACAGTCATGATTTAAAGTTCCCATGAGATGTAGGGATTCATTTCTGGCTGGGCTTGTAGAGACTGTTTTTACCTTACTTTATGTTGGCACTTTTGTAGCTTACATAATCAAGCAATCTTTTCACCAGTTACCAGTATGAGTCTGAGTGCTCAGTAGTTTTCTATGATATTTCCTCTCCTCTGAGCCTTGAGCCTGGTCCAGAAACCCTTTAGGGTCGAATAGCAGCTAGGTTCTGCAAGACCCAACATATTGTTCAGACTCACCATCTGAATTGTTGTACCTTCAGCGTTCACACGCTTGAGCGCCCTATAGCGCCAGCCATCCAGATGCATCCATCCACTGTCCACCATATTCTCTAGTGCGTATATTTCCATTTCTTTTATTAGCATATCATTCCACCTCTATTTTTATAATGGACCCTTACTTATATATATCTTTACATACCTATTCAGTAGCGCTTCGGGTCCGCATGACCGCGCTTAGGCGTGCTATATAAGCGCCAGCAGTACATACTACGAGAGGAAGTTTTCCACTTACTTTTCACCCAATTTTACTTTTGACTTGAGTACCACCCACTATTTACCTAGCTGAACATAGTAGAAATCTATTTGTCTGCACTTTGCACCTCTCTTCACTTGTCTTACATCTTATCCTCACTTAAGCTTACTCTTTCTCATTTCCGCACATGCGCGCGCGCTTTCCCGTGCTTCGCGCGTTCTCGCGCCTTCGTACCTTGCGCGCACCTGCGCTTTCTCACGCCTCGCTTCAGCGCGTACCTCTAGATCTTTGCTGCACTCGCTTCCCTTTAGGGTCGAACGCGCTTGTCTCCTCAAGTAACACAGACTAGGCAACGCACGACCTACAACATTTTATAGATACAGTCAGGAGCATTCAATTGTTCCTCTCAGTATTGTTGTTTATACATCGAGTACTTGCTGGATCTGTATCATTGAAAGTGTGTTTGTAAAGTCTGTTGGAAGGTTTTCAAGAGCATTCAAAGCTGATATGGACATAGGCAATACAGAACCAATGTTGAAACTCATGGTCTTAACATAGAGATGTAGCAAAACAGTATAGTATCTGTACAATGTTTGGATGTATGACAACACCTGGCACAACTGGTACCTGCTAAAATTCAAACTCTGTGCTTTGCCTGCCAAATCTCTCCAAGATCGACCAGTCTGACTACATCAAAAATTTCCCACTCTCATGTGATGTATGTCAGACTGGTCATGAGTCTAGGTATATAATGGAAGTGAATATCACTTCCAGGCATAGTTCAGAATGACTCATGCAGCCTTCTGGTATATCCATGACTTAATAGCTGGAGACCCAATTTTTATCAGCCAAGGCAGACACCCACAGTGCCCCATCTTCCACCAACTGGCAACTTTCCTCTGTCATTTAGATGGAGAGTCAGGCCTCAAGACTGCTAGTGTAATGTCTGTTGCTGAGGATACAGTCTACCTATATTCAAGTTGAGTATTCTGAACACTCTGTAATATTTGTGATGACCACCTGGCCTGGCCAGGAGGGAGGTGGCAGGATTTTCTCTTATCTGAAATGGCAGAATGGGGGTTTTCTGGCTGCATAGATATTGCAGATAGGAGCTATATCCCCCTCATGTACAAACCAACTGAGAATAGATATGTGTACTGGTGCCACAAAAAAACAATACACAGTGAGTGACTTTGACTATCACAAATAATAAAATTCATTCAATGTATGTAGTTAATTGTGCAGGCCACCTGTGACCATCATGCAATGTTTACATCCTATGATTTTGGCTGGCCAGGATCAATCCAAGATAGCCATTGTAGCACTCAACCTCGTGTTGAGCTTGTATTCAGTGAAATACTGACACACATCAAATGCCCATTGCATGATAATCATGTCCCAATGTAACCCAACACTTACCAACTAACCCAACACTTTGACTTGTGGACCCAATGTTTAGGCCGCATTGGACCCAATATTTTCCTGCACACTTGTCCAATCTGTGTGCCATTGTAGAGACTAATATCTCTGTAGTCTTATAGAGATCTAATTCCACAATGTCCCAATCACCTTCCTAGTATAGTGTGACTCATATCTCATCCCAGTGCACTTGGTACTTCATTGGCTGCTAGCATGCACAAGTGCTTCAGATGCGCATTGGTGCATGCATCCTCAGTTCCATCGCTTATCCTCTGTCCATCCATTCCATGTTCATTTGGTTTGTTGGTGCATATTCCTATCATAATTCCATGTATTCTGACATATCTCTGGTGCTTGCACACATATTCTGTATGTTTTGTCACGGTGTAGCACTCGAGCTCGCACTAGGCTTGTATTCAGCCATTTCACGCATCACGTCAAAATGTCCATCGCACGATATTCACTTCCGGATGCAACCCAATGCTTTGACCAGCAGACCCGACACATCGGCTGCATCGGACCCGATGTTTTTCCCGTGCACTTGTCCTATCCATGTCTTGTCTTGTCAGCTAGCCCCACTAGGTGCATAGTTAATTATTTCGCACATTACTCATGTCGTAGCCAGCGCTATTACATGTTTTCCCATAGTCCGCAGCACCTCGTGTTTATTTACATGTATATCTAACTGAAATTTTTCGGCCACTACTTTCGCCTATAGGGTTCCAGATTTCTACATACTTATATATATATTGGTTTCCACATAGCACATTCATCATCCAAGTAGTAGGGAGCTGTTTCCCGATGCTTTGTGGTCAAACCTGATAATTTGTAGTTCTTAGTTGACATTGCGAATATTACCACACTTTCTATCTGAAACACCTGTCCTTATCAATATTCTGCATATTGCTCGCTGTACCCGATGATCATTTCACAAACCCAACGCAAACCTGATGAACCTGCACCAAAAACCCACTAACCCACTAAACCTGAAAACATCGGCTGACACTTTGGCATTGGACTCGTAATTATACCTTCGGATTCTGTTTCTTGCGCTCGGACTTTTGACAATTTATCGATTGACTAACTATAGACTTATTCCAATAGCAAACCCCTCAGGTCGAACACACTTGTCTAGCAAGTATAGCAGACTAGGCTGTGCAAGACCACTACAACATTTTGATATTGCTGACACTTACTTTGTATAGTATCAAGCATTATTGTATCTTTACAATGGACCCTTATATTACATGCTATCATGTACTCACTTCACTTCTGGTCTGCTTTAGTGCTTGACAGCACTTAGTGCTACTTAGATAGAATATATATACTCCCACCTCACTGTATAATGGATATCTTTTTTCTTGCACATTGTTGGACTCTAAGTCTAAATCTCTGTCATATCCACCAACCGATGCTAAGGTATCTCAATTGTACATGAGTGCCTGCCATCATATATTACTAGAACCTCTGTTTGTCTGTCCTCTGACTCATTCAAGAGTTACTTTGCTCCAACATCCATACATGTGCCATCATCCTTCATCGCTCAATAGCACTTCACAGTGCTCTTGCTCTTTCATGCTTTGCTTATTATTGTGTGTCTTACCAGGCTTAACTAGGCATCCAGTTCAGTGTTTTTCCTCCATTTATATACTTAGAGGAACCTTCTCAGTAGCAATCTCCTTGGGCTGACATTAGCTCGCACACAAAGGACTACTTGAGTATATCTCACACCACACATTTACCTACCCTTTACATTCCTCATCTACACTGTCCCATCTTGCTAGCCCCACTAGGTGCATAGTTGATTATTTTGCACATTACTCACATCGTAGCCAGCACTAGCACATGTTTTTCCATCATCTGTAGCACCTCATGTTTATTTACATGTACTTTGGACCTGAAATATTTGGCCACTACTTTTGCCTATAGGTTTCTGGATGTCTATGTACTTACATATATATTGGGCTGACTTTGAGCATTATTCATCATCCAAGTAGTAGGTAGCTGTTTCCCAATGCTTTGTGGTCAAATCTGATATTTCGTAGTTCTTAGTTGATATTATGAATATTACCACTCATTCTATCTGAAATACCCATCATGATTGATGGGCCACATACCGCTCGGTTTCCTGATATTCACTATCGCTATTCCCCATAACCAGCTAAACCTGAATCCACTAACCTGCTAACCCACTAAACCCAAAAACATTAGACCTGACACTTTGGCATCAGACTCATAATTATACCTTTGGACATTGTTTCTTGTGCTTGGACTTTTGGCTATTTATCGTTTGTCTAGCTACAGACCTATTCCAATAGCTAACCCATCAGGTTGAATGCACTTGTCTCACAAGTATAGCAGACTAGGCTGTGCAAGACCACAACACCTTTTTATATTGCTGGTTACTTACTTCATGTAGTGTCCAGCAATCATTGTATCTCTATACCATGTTTTCAAAAAATCTCATCTGTGGCATAAGAAGGAGCAATATTTTCACTCACATAAGTATATCCTTGTTGACAAAGGTATATTTGGATTTTTTAACTATGAAGACTCATTGGACCTCATCTACAATAGGTTATCCACTGACAAAATATTATATTTGCCCATTTAATGAATTTGACCTTATGAATGATCCTGAGCAGGTCACCTTGCATTGAAAATGGAACAGACAACTATCCTCGCTTTAGATTTATATTGAACATGCTTTTGGATGATTAAAGGGTCACTTCCCCTTGCTTCGCTGCTTGATTGGCTTCGACATGTATGATATATTCTCGGTGATCAAGGCAGCCATGATCTTACACAATATACTTGAGGAGTTCACAACAACCCAGCAACCATTAGAGGGTTCAATGAGCAAGACACCAAAGATGTTCTAGACATTAGGGGAGAGGGTCCAGTTTGTATGTGAAATCTTTCATTGGATGCAGATGACTTATATCGAGTAGGAATTTTACAGCACAAAAATTTAGTACTATCAACTGAATGTGAACTAGACCAAAAGTCTTTCATCTTCCTCTTTAAGCTGTCCTAACCTTTTTGCCAGTCTCTCACCTTGCCTCTATATAACTGGGCTGAGATGCTTCAACATCTCACTCACCTGAAGCCACTGCTCTGCATGTTCCTTTCATACCTGCTGGATTTCTTGTAGGTAAATTTCTGCTCATCATTCCTTATATTCAGCCTGCTCTCCTCTTTCCTGCTTTTGTACAAGCTCCATGTTAAGCTAATCAAGTTGCTCCTGCCATTCATAGCATTGACTGATGGATCCCATCATATTATGAAGGAGGGAGGTTGTCTCGCCATAGCTATCAGAGTTGAGAGATGCTGAATTATGAGCTCACTTCTGTAAAGAAGCTGTTTCATCATCTGTAATTGAAATTGAATCTGAGGAGATGATGTCATGGGTACAAACAACAGTGGCATCATTCCATGCCCTATCATACAGTAAGATTATCAACTGTATTTTGCACAGTGACATTGAAAGGACTCATACTTCATCAATCAGCCTGAAAATCTCTATTTCCTTGAAGGCTTATAGTGTGTGATATGCAAACTTGGCCTTTGACACACTCTTCCTGTACTTCATTTCATCAAGAGCTATTGTGTTGTTCTTTGTGTTAAAGTCGAGAATTTTGATTTCTTCTTCATCTCCTAATTCAGTGACAATCTGATCATTGTCTCTGTCTCCTCTACTAGTATGTTCTTCCATCTCCTTTACCTGCTTGTATTTCTCCCCAGCCTGATTCCATCAAAAATTATGAACCTGGGCATAGGTTACACAGTTCCAAAGTGTCTTGTGTGTAAGCTAAACAGTGCTAAGGTAAGTGCAATTCAACATGAAACTTGAAGTGTGACTTACCATTGTACAAACTGTGTCCTGGTTCAACCAAAATTTGTACCAGACCTCAACAAAGGTGATGTGCTTGACAGCAGTCAGTTTGTCTTTATCCATCAGTCTACACTTACTCTCCAGCTTTACAGTAGCATCATCTGACACAGCAGTCTCAAGCTTTAGGTCAGCTTCAGCTAACACGGTCTCTGTTAACTTTGATACCTCATCATCTGATGTGCCAGTGACCTGACCGTGTAGTAGGTTGGATATATGCAGGAGGGCAAGCTTTTTGAGGTGAGCAATGCAGCCCAGATGATGGATCTACAGCATAGTGAGGGTTGTAGATGTTGTGTTCAGGAAAGATCCAGTTTAGTGTGTCTAGGGTACTGCATGGATATGAGCAACCCATATAGGTCATGAGTGTGAGTACCCCTGAAGTGTGGGTCTGGGTCTAGACTTAGGGTACTCACAGTGTGGGTATATTACCAAAATAAGAATGGCACAGCACTCTGACATCACTCAAACCTAAAACTCTAAATATACCAAATAGAACTATCATTTCATGATCCTGAAGCTACAAACCTCAATACTCAAAACAGATACAAAAATCTATAAGACGAAAATCTGTATAAACTCATCACAGCATGCAACCAAATTTCTTCTCAACAGCTGCAAGGCATGTCACAAAACTCACAGACAAAGCTAAAGCTACCCTCAATGACAAGTTAGTCAAGCCATCAAAAAGCAAAAAGTTGATGGTAGCAGTGTGGGGAGCACACAACCCAAGAAGGCAAAGCCAAGCCAGATACCTGGTAAGCTATCTGTTAGTATTATGAGCAGCCTCCAATAAAATTGCATACCATCTGAAGATGCACAGCCAGTCATCATGATGATTCCCCAGACAAGCCACCAGGCTATAGTCTGAACCAAGGAGGAAGAGGAAGCATTACACATGCACAACAATCCAATCACCATTAGCTCAGATGATGAGATCAACAATGACAGAGATATGAGTGGCGCTAACAAAGAGCAGAGTGGCGAAGATGAGATAAGTGAGTGCTGATGTCTTAAAAGATGACATACAAATTGACATGAAAAAACAGAATCTTCAATTCAAGCTAGGTTAGTTATGTCATGGCTCAGCTTGACCCAGCTCAGACTTGGCTTTGATCAGCTACACCTGAAGTTCAGCTATTTTTGTGAGTTGAACCACATTGTCCGGCTTGGTTTGACTTACTAGTCACATGAGTTGGCTACAAGCCATTTCTCCTGAAATATCGACTTGAGCTGGTTCAAGTCGGCTTTAGTCACATGGAAGTTGAACAACTTTCTGTCTGTGCCGTCGACCGTGGCATGCACCACTGCTGTATTATTTAGTTCTGTTACATAGCATGTTGAATAAGGCCCCGAGTCAAATCAATGGTAGATTCAGGCTGGAGAATATCTTGGGGTTGGGCTCATATGGTATATTCATTGTTTGTATGATATTGATTCATATTCAGATATATTATTAGCTGTTGTATACCATGCACAGAACTTCCTCAATGATGATGTTGTTGCTATTACACTCAAACCAGTCACCAATAACCCATCTTCTGTGGAGCGTGAGTACAACATTCTAAAGCAACTTGAAGATGGTGTTGGAATCCCCCGAGCCCTTTGGTTTGGCAGGGAGTCAACATATCATGCCTTAGCTCTCGACCTCCTCGGTCCATCGCTGCACAAGCTCTTCCTTGCATGCAACCATAAATTCACCCTTCAAACTGTTGTGAACTTAGGGGATCAGCTGGTACTTAGGTTCAGATTTGTTGTGAGCTGCAGCTACTAACCTATTTTCCAGTTGTTGCATCTTGAGTACATTCACTCACATGGCTTTGTTCATGGCGATATCAAACCACATAACATTTTGGTGGACAACTTGAAGCAAATCACATATGTCATTGATTTTGGTATTGCAAAGAAGTACTGGAACACTGCAACTCAATCTCACATCCCATTTCGCCAAGGTCGATATCTCACAGGCATCCCCACCTTTGCTTCCATCAATAATCACTTGGGATTGGAGCTGGGTCATTGTGATGATCTGGAATCACTTGCTTACATGCTAATTTATTTCTTGCATGGCTCTCTTGCATGGCTAAATAGTGACCATGAGAAGCTTTCCAGCTCCTTGATACTTGAACGCAAAGTGGATACTACCATCGCTGATTTATGTGATGGAATTCCTGCTGCGTTCGCAAATATTCTCGTCTACTTGTGCTCTCTTTCATTCTTGGAGGATCCAGATTACGACCATCTCTGTTCTTTACTTCACGATCTTTGCACTGCAGGGCCTGCACCAACTACTGCACTCTTTGGATTTCAATTGTCATATCACATCTTCCCCTCACCATCAAGTCTCTGAATTGGTGCCCCTATGTCTGCTGAAGGCAATGCCTCTTCATAGATCAACTCGTGTGTAAGTGTTTTCATTTATTCTTATGCAGCACTCATCATTTATGACCTTATCATTTGCAAGGTTACGTCCACGCAATGGTACCCTAACGCCTGCAACTACTCCCACTTTGTGTCATCAAATGAAAAAATGCATTATATAGCCCAATATTTTTTTCAGTACTACTAATCTGCGCAGTGTGCATGTTTGTACAGATGTTGATTAATAGTATCTACGTATTTGTATACATGGTCTGTGCACATATGCTGTGTAATTCCAGTGTTAACTCCCACGATGCGCACTGCAGTCTGCAGCCTTGCATTGGGATGATTACCTCAATTTCGCCCGTTGAACTCACATCTTCTGCTTGAGCCTTGAGGCTTGATTATTCCTTTAAGAATCAGAACTATGGCTGTATTCAATTAGCTGGTCTTTCCCGATTGTCAGCAGGGTTCAACCCTAATATCATGTTAATAACATTCCTTCACGC
The DNA here is from genome assembly GCF_016647785.1 of Suillus fuscotomentosus. NCBI lineage: Eukaryota > Fungi > Basidiomycota > Agaricomycetes > Boletales > Suillaceae > Suillus > Suillus fuscotomentosus. The sequence continues at coordinate 945,155 of NW_024539522.1, forward strand.
TGTAGAAACAACAATACAGCAAGGTGCGAACGAGGCTCCTGACTGTATCTGTAAATGTTGTAAGGTCGCGCTGTCGAAACAACAATACAGAGAGGAACAATGATGCTCCTAACTGTATCTAAAAATGTTGTAGGTCAAGCGTTGCCTAGTCTGCTATTCTTGAGGAGACAAGTGCGTTCGACCCTAAAGGGGAAGCGAGTGCAGCGAAGATCTAGAGGTATGCACTGAAGCGAGGCGCGAGAAAGCGCAGGTGTGCGCAAGGCGTGAAGGCGCGGGAACGCGCGCGCGTATTAGCGTGAAGTGTGGGAAAGCGTGCGCGCATATGCGGAAATTGATAAAGACTAAGCTTAAGTGATAATATGATGCAAGGTAGGAGAAGAGAGATGCAAAGTGTAGACAAATAGATTTCTACTATACTCTGCTAAGTAGTAAGTGAGTAGTAAGTAGTCAGTTGCAGGAAAAGTAAGTTTTTTAAGTGTGAAGTCTGTAGTACTATGTACTGCTGGCGCTTATATAGCGCGCCTAAGCGCGGTCATGTGGAGCCGAAGCGCTACCAAGTAGGTATGTAAGATATATATGGGTGAGAGTCCATGATAAAAATAAAGATGGAACAATATGCAGATGAGAGAAATAGAAATATACGCACTAGAGAACATGGTGGACAGTGGATGGATGCATCTGGATGGCTGGCGCTATAGGGCGCTCAAGCACGGGGACGCGCGCGCGCATATACATTGTGAAGTGCGGGAATGGTGCGCGCATGGCGCGGGAAAGCTGCGCCTCATATAGAGATAGCTGCGGGTAGCGCACGGAGTGACGCTACAAGTTCATGCTATGTACTCCTTAGTGAAAACTTGTCATATCAGACCATGAGACACATGAGTCTCTACAGCGCATTGCCTAGTCTGCTATGCTTGAGACAACAAGTGCGTTCAACGCTAAAGGGGAAGCAAGTGCAGCAAGGATCTAGTGATATGCGCTGAAGGCGCTACTGGTTGGCCAATGCAAAGTGCGAGAAAGTGCGCAGGTGTGCACAAGGCACGAAGGCATGGGAATGTGCACGCGTAAGGCGCAAAGCATGGGAAAGTGCACGCAGATATGCAGAAATGAGAGAGACTAAGCTTAAGTGATGTTATAATGCAAGATAAGAGATGAGAGTGCGAGGTGTAAAGGAATAGATTTCTACTGCAACTTTCTAGGTAGTAAGTAGTAGGTAAAGTGAGAGGTGAAGTAAGGTGGAAAGTGAGGTGGTTTGGTATGTACTGCTGGCGCTTAAATATGGTACCTAAGCACTGTCATGTGGAGCCGAAGCGCTACCGAGTAAGGTCTAGTATGTAAATATATATATAAGTAAGGGTCCATGATAAAAATAAAGGTGGAATGATATGCAAATAAGGGAAATGGAACTACATGCACTAGAGAGCTTGGTGGACAGTGGATGGATGCTTCTGGATGGCTGGCGCTATAGGGCACTCAAGTGCGGGAACGCACGCACATATACATCATGAAGCACGGGAAATGTGCGCACATGGCGCAGGATAGCTGCGCCTCATATAGGGATAGCTGCGGACAGCACACAGAGTGGTGCTGCAAGTTCATACAATGAACTCCCTAGTGAAAAGTGCCATATCATACCATGAGAGGCATGAGTCTCTACAACACATTCTCCTCATGGAAATTCCCACCTACATTCAAGATTTGGTCGCCGTGATCTGGATCATCTGATCGATACAGTGGGGATGAGTTGTGATGCTGTGAAGTGCAACACTCAGGATAAGGTGATTCGTGCATCAGGGTCTTACAGAATGAAAGTATATAGACAGGTGAGTCTCTTGTTGCATCTCCCAGCTCCAGCACCGCTGATATGAATCGTCATGGCCGTTGTTGACAAAACACCAATAACCCCCAGGTTGAGGTCACTCCTGCTACTCCTGTACTTGTTGCTGCTGCTGCTGCGGCAACTACCACTGCAGCAGCTACAATTGCCACTACCCTTCACCACCCTAGGAGACAACGACAACTTCCTCAGAGATTCAGGCAGGACAATGCAGCTGGTCATCCAGGTGACAGTGAGTGGATCAATATCAACAATGTCAGTGGCAGTGAAGATGATGACAACCCACCTGAAGTCATGGCTGTCGCCAACACAAACCTATCTGATGCCAACACAAACCTAGTCAACACCAACACTAACTTAGCCAATGCCAATACCAATACAAACCCAAGTCCACTGCAGACAGCGACTAGCACTTTCCCCACCAATCCTTTTGCTACAAGGAAATGAGGCCTCAAGACTACGTCTGATATCCAGTTTTTCTTCAGGAAGAACTCAGACACAGGCAAGCATATTTGCATACCATGCGAGTGAGTAACATATCTGGGAGTCTTTTCTGCTCTTTCTCACCCCCTCTACCAGGGATTTCAATAAAATTGACTCATCCTGTCCCCTTATCACTTGCAGTTCATCCACAAGCAATACTCTTCTTCATTCACACATCTACAAATCTCATATCGACCTTTATCTCCAGGAGTCTGAGAAATGGCAATGGCCAGTCAGCATACATCCTGTAGGGGATTGCATTAATAAAGGCTGGACCTTTGCTGAGATGCGGGAACGACTCAAAAATCCCACTTGCACAATCGAGACACTCGGCCCTCCCCCTAATCCCAGACATAGTAGTTCACTTCCCACTGTTGGGAAGTCAGCATCCTTGCACAACTTACCAGGCTTCTCCATTGAAGAGATGCATAGACATATAGTGAAGTTCATTGTAGCTGATGACCAAGTGAGTACTGTCTACCATCTACAGTGGCTCAAAAAAGTGTCCCAATGTTTGTAGCTTTTCATGTAATTGCTATATCATGTGTCAAGCCGTGGGAATATGACTAAGCCATAGGGAGGTGTCGGAAAGGTCTGCTTCTCAGCTTCATTTCGGTTCCCTATACCGTGGGAAAATAACGACATTATGTGAAGATATGATCATTTTAATTTGATGACTCATTGGGACACTTTTTTGACTTTGAGTTTAACTAATGTAATCTCTATAATTCTAGTACTTTGTGTGACCTCCTTCTGCCCCAATCACTTCTGCCACTCTTCTAGACATATTCTCTATCAATTTTGGGTATTCCTCTTTGGTATTTTCATCATACTCTGTTGTAACACTGTCTCATAGTTGGAATAGCCCCTATGGTGAATCTTGATATGCTACAAGCAATTTCTTGAGTGATTCTCAGGGGTATTCAATATGGTTGATGTCTTGCATCTATGCTGAACATGATAGAATAGTAATATCATGGTCTTTAAGTTATTTGGTAGCCAATCTAGAAGGTTGCTCTATAAGACTTAAGATCTCTTAATCACTATATTCTAATCGGAAAGGCCACTGATGCTAAAAAGGTGACTAAATTGATTATTTCCATCATCTCTATGACTATCTCTACTCAAATAGTCAGACAGATTCTTAAGACAGCCCACTTTGAAGCTATAATCAAGAGAAACAGATTCTTCTGTCTCCAACCTATAAACAGAAAAGACAAGATGCTACTTTCAAGTACAAATATTGGACTGCTAATAGCTGAAAGAGGTTTATCTAGTTATATAAGGTTAAAATTAATAGGATGAGATCATATGGCAAGGAATTTGTATTAAAATTGATAGCACAACCATTAAGATAAAGAAAAGTTGAATAAACACTTAAGTTTCAAGACGAAAACTCGATGGTATAGAACTATATGAGATAAAATGGAGTAGGAATTTTCTATGAAGTAAAGGGGAGGATGAATATAGAGTAGTAAGCACTCATTTGACAGGAGTGTCTGCTAAGAAGCATGCAGGAGTTATGAGTTAATGAAGAGAATACTGTTTTGTGATAAGACAATGACCCTAAGTATACCTCTAAATCAGCCACCAATAGCTTGCAGACCATGATATTACTATTCTATCATGTTCAGCATAGATGCAAGACATCAACCATATTGAATACCCCTGAGAATCACTCAAGAAATTGCTTGTAGCATATCAAGATTCACCATAGGGGCTATTCCAACTATGAGACAGTGTTACAACAGAGTATGATGAAAATACCAAAGAGGAATACCCAAAATTGATAGAGAATATGTCTAGAAGAGTGGCAGAAGTGATTGGGGCAGAAGGAGGTCACACAAAGTACTAGAATTATAGAGATTACATTAGTTAAACTCAAAGTCAAAAAAGTGTCCCAATGAGTCATCAAATTAAAATGATCATATCTTCACATAATGTCGTTATTTTCCCACGGTATAGGGAACCGAAATGAAGCTGAGAAGCAGACCTTTCCGACACCTCCCTATGGCTTAGTCATATTCCCACGGCTTGACACATGATATAGCAATTACATGAAAAGCTACAAACATTGGGACACTTTTTTGAGCCACTGTATGTACTCTCATTAATGACCATCTCTAGGCAATCAGCATCATTGAGTGTCCAGAGTTTTGTTGCCTACTCTGCCTCTTGTGTCAAGACCTAAAAGATTCTGACATCCCACATCATACAAAGTTCCGGCAACTGATCATCGATGCTTGGGATGAATATTTTGCAGCCATCAAACTTGACCTTGCCATAAGTGTCCAGCTACTGATCTCATACAGTATTTTCATATCTTGCAGACTGCCCAAGGATGAATTTCATTCACATCTGATGTCTGGTCCAATTCTAAGCTTCGTCCCTTCCTTGCTGTGACTGTGCATTGGATTGCAAAAGAAAGCGGGAATGCAAGACTTGTTTTGAAGGCCACTCTAATTGCTTTTCATCACATTCCTGGTAGTCATACAGGAAGGCACTCACCTCAAAAATATTGGAGCTGATTGATTGTGCTGAAGTGAAACATAATGTTAGTGTCTTGTTATACTGTATCATATGCCCTGACTTCATCTAGATTGGACACTTTACCTTGGACAATGCTAGCAACAACAGGACCACAATGGACAAACTCTCGCAACTTTTGCAGAAAGATGGGATTGAATTTGACGTGGTTGATCACTGAATCCCATGTTTCCCTCACATAGTGAATATATGTGTCCAACACATCCTCGACAAATATTCTACTGCAGACTTTTCGCATTTGGCTGATACTTTTGTAGCTGGCCCTTACACTTTTAGCAAGGTGCAGTACGTCAATGCTCTGCAACATAACATCATCGATCGGGCCAGAAATATTGTCCGCATAATTCGTGCATCAGGCCAGCGTCGTGATAGTTTTCGAGCTGCCATCACTTCTGGTAATGCAGAGGGATGGTTCATAAACGACATGAATGAGTGTATGGCCCTTCCAACAGTCAAATTGCTTTGTGACGAACCTACTTGTTGGGATTCAACATACATTATGTTCAATCGTTTGAGAAGGCTATGACAGGTAATGTTTCATCTCATTAATTCTCACATAGTCTAACAGTTGCCCAGGCTATTGACCATTGGATCAATCTTCCTGCTCAACACAGCATAGTGCATTATAAACTGAGCCCCATGAATTGGCAAGTCCTGCAGGATCTTGAGGTTATTCTAGAGGTATGTTCTAATACATCCAACACCCATGTCATATTTACTATTCTACATTAGGCACTGCACCATGCTCAGCAATGCATGTCTGGTGAAACCAGTCCTCTACTGGGCAGCACCATTCCAGCCTTCGAAGGGCTGATCCAAAGATGCAAGCTTGTAGTGGACCTTGTCCCACACTGTGCACCTTTGGTCACCATAGGTTTAACATGGGCAGCTAAGTATGATGATTGAATGAGTCTCACAGGAGCGTATGCTGTTGCAATGTGTAAATCCTGCGTGTTTTGGTTAATCTGAACTCTAATGATTGTGTATAGTTGTCAATCTCACAAGACATATGTCATGGATGAACGAACATTGGTCAGTCTCATGAATCACAGAGGCTAAAGACTATATTCTCAAACTGGTACATCTGCCTAACAATAACAACAGCAAACTTTGGGCTTATATGTCTTACAGATGTAGAATAAGAGGGCGACAAATGACTCTGCAGAGTCCAATCAGTTGATTCGTCGGCCATGTCCTGCAACACTAGGCTTAACGATCTATGGACTTCCTGAGATAGACCTACTGCCGCGTCGCCAGGTTCGCTGCCCCCAATTAGCTGAAGATGAATTCAATGCTTATATCACAGGTGTTCTTAGCCATACAGGAACAGATATACTATCTTTTTGGACGGTAAGATATCTGTCTCTATTACATGTTTTGTTGGTGATGAGGACTAGGTTTCGGAGCCAATGTTTCCAACACTCTTCAAAATTGCAATGGATTTCCTGCCAATCCAAGCCTCTGCTGTTCCATGCAAGCGCATATTCTCCTCCAGCAGTGAGACACTTACCAAGAAGCGCCATCGTCTCAGCCCATACTTGATGGAAGCTCTACAGATAGTCAAATTCACACTGAAAAAGGAGCGACTTCACTTTAGCAAGGGTTGGGCAGCATCCCAAAAGGACATGGAGTATGATTTGATGTGTGCTATAGGCTCTGTGAGCTGTGAAGATCTCTTACCATCTAGTTCTGGTGATCTACTGATATCCGCTATGAGCGGAACTACATCTGGCAGCCGCGATTATGAGGCTCTTCTTAGAGTCATCACGGAGGATGAATGTGACGATGTTCCAGATGATATCACAGACATATCTATTCCTGCTTCTTAATTCTTGCTTGTTCGCTACTACTTTGACTGTTCCCTTCATCTTACTCATGCCGCTGCTGCTTTTGTCATTAAACTAACCTTGACTATTGATTTATATTTTTTCTCAACGTTCTCATCTTACTAACTGCAGGAAAGATGTCAGCAGTGACTGCGCAACTGGTTTTAGCATTTACTGTCCAACCATCGAACTCACCCTAGATGAGCTTCTAGGTGAGTACAATGGCAAATGTGAGAGCTAAACTTCTCCTCAACTTTATTGCCCATGCTAACTGCATAAACTGCAGGAAAGATGTCAGTAGTGACTGTGCAACTGGTTTTAGCATTTACCATCCAACCATTAAACTCACCCTAGATGAGTTTTTAGGTGAGTACAATGGCAAAACCTCAGAGGTAAGCATCTAACTCCATTGTCATTACAGTTGTTGAATCACTGTTAGTCATTGCCCACCTTTTGCAGATCATGAGTCTGTCGACCCTCCTTCAAACTCAAGCCACACTGATCTGAGTTGTTGCCCACCATTTGCAGATTGTAAGCTATCGACCCTTCTTTGAACTCGAGCCACACTGATCCGAGTCATTGCCCACCATTTGCAGATTGTCAGTCTGTCAACCCTCCTTCAAGCATGAGCCGTGCTACTCTGAGTCGTTGCCCACCATTAGCAGATCGTGAGTCTGTTGACCCTCCTTCAAACTTGAGCCATGCTGATCTGAGTCGTTGCCCACCTTTTGCAGATCATGAGTCTGTTGACCCTCCTTTGAACTCGAGCCACGCTGCTCTGAGTCATTACCCACCATTAGCAGATCGTGAGTTCCTCGACCCTCCTTCGAACTCTAGCCATGCTGATCTGAGTCGTTGCCCACTGTTCTTAAAAAAAGCAGCTGTTAGTGCTGTTGTAGGTTGGTCACCTTTTCACAAAGGATGTGGTGCTCTTTAATATATGTCTATGCAGGTTCATATGAGACAGTCAGCAGATGTCCGATTTGCAACTCATATTGTCTGCTGCTCTGAGGCTCAATCTCTTGTCAGACCACATTGACCTTGATGACTTTTGCTCTTGCCATGGTATTGCGTGCAATTATGTGTTAGGTGTCTACCCACATACCACTCTAACCATGTTTCCTTCAGTTGATGGTCGTCTTGCTAACCTCGCCATCTTATTTGCTTCCTTTATTGTCATCACATCCCTCAATCAAGAAGCAAGATCATCGCCGTACCACATCTGGTTTGTGTATACAAATTCCCAAGGCGGCACACCTTCATCAGTCACCTCGTTAATGATTGATATGGGAGGGGCTTTGAGCTCGTCATCCATTGCTTCATCAATCATAGCCTCAAAGAGCACAGTTGCCTGATGTGAATGTCTGTATGACTGAGGGAGGGCATTGACACAGTCCTGGAGCTCATGCGCAAGGTCCTTGGCAAGACAATATTTGAGAGGCAGCAGCCGCTGTGCTTGCAAATACGAATTCCATGTCACAACAGGATATCCATCCATACAATAGTTGACACCCTCTTTGAGCTGCTTCATGAATGCAGTATCACCTCCATCTACCACACTGGAGACGCCCAAGGAACTGGCAGGCACAGGAGACCGAGAAAGCTGTCTTGAAGAAGTGTGTGAAGATACCGTCCAGCTGCTGTTGATGGAGATAGGATGATCCGCATCTCCTGCCTGCGATTAGAGGATAAGAAAAGGTTACATAGGCATCCTGTCATGAACAAGCAACACACCTCTCCATCTGAAGCTTCTAATTGCATGAGCACCAAAAGGCATTCTTCATCACTATCTCCTGACACAGCCATCGACACAGGCCTTGAACTTGCCTTCGTGCGTTTTCTCGCCAGTTCCTGTGTTTTTCTCATACCTACACCACTGTCGTCTTCATCAACATTGAGGTGCTCATGAACAGTGACCAAAACTTCCTCCACACTCTCAGCCGAAACGTCATCTACCAACATCCCCAGTGACTCTAACTCCTCGTGTTCCATCAATTCGGCAGACACCAGAATGCCTTCAAGGTACCCGTCTTTACATACACTCTCTAGAGGCGAATTGACTACCTAATGAAGCATGTCAATTCACCTGGTGAGTTCCATGAGGGCTATACATACCTGATTGACATTGATATCTACTTCAGGGGATCGACCGTGTTCATGTAGATCCAGCAATCCAATGCTCTCAGTGACACCCTGCAAGCCTTCTGATGGCATCATGTCGTCCATTATGTCATCTAGGGGGACGTCCTGATGCGCAGAGGTGTTCTGGACTTCCATCTCTCCTTCTCCAGGGATAGCAAACAGTGAGGTGGTCGGTGTAACTCTGGGACCCTCAAGTGGTTCAGGCAGTACAAGAGACTGATCATCAAGTTGCGCGGCAACATCACCAGCGCCAACACCTAGTGGACTGGATGGCTGAACAACATGCCTGGTTCTCTGACCCTCAGGAGACCATAAGGGGCTGTGCATAGATATCTCTGCTGTAGGTGTAATAATGCACCTCAAAATATCCGCATTACATGAGGTTCTCTTCACAGTAGGCGGCATCATCTTCTTCATCGACGCGGACTGAGTCATTGCCCACCATTTGCAGATCGTAAGTCTGTCGACCCTCCTTCGAGCACAAACCATGCAGATCCCAGTCGTCCCCACTATTAGCAGATTCTCAGTCTGTCGACCCTCCTTCGAGCACAGGCCATGCTGATCTGAGTCGTCACCCGCCATTAGCAGATCATAAGTCTGTCGACCTTCCTTCAAGCACAAGCCATGCTGATCCGAGTCATTGCCCACCATTTGCAGATTGTAAGCTGTTGACCCTCCTTCGAGCACGAGCCATGCTGATCTGAGTCATTGCCCACCATTTGCAGATCATAAGTCTGTCGACCCTCCTTCAATCATGAGCCATGCTGATCCAAGCTGTTGCCCACCATTTGCAGATCGTAAGCTGTTGATCCTCCTTCGAGCACGAGCCACGCTGATCCAAGTCATTGCCCACTGTTTGCAGATCGTAAGTCTGTCGACCTTCCTTCGAGCATGAGCCACACTGATCCGAGTCGTTGCCCACCGTTTGCAGGTCATAAGTCTGTCGACCCTCCTTCAAGCACAAGCCATGCTGATCCAAGTTGTTGCCCACCATTTGCAGATCGTAAGCTGTTGACCCTCCTTCGAGCATGAGCCATGCTGCTCCGAGCCGTTGCATATGGTGAGTCTGTCATTTTCATTTTTGCCAGCAACAACATTAATCCATGTCTCAATCACATTGTGCAAACATCTATTCTAACAGGCATATCCTTCGCAACACAAACCTCTGACCTTGACACTAATTCCCACTACCATGACCATGACCTAGAAGCCTCCTGAAGTACCGTCCCCACCTGCATCTCCGACTCGTTTGAACGACCCCCCCCTTCTCAACTCATCTGAATGATCCTGTCCCTTTCTCAGCTCATCTGAATGATCTCATCCCCTTCTCAACTCATCCAAACGATTCTTTCCCCTTCTCCTTGTGTTGCAGCCACTCTCTCAACTCTCCGCTACCTTACAACAGGTCTCTCTGTGTATGGCGCTGATGCACGCTGTTCTCGTAATCTTCATGCACAAGTAGCACTACCATACAACTAGATACTTTTTTTAGTTTTTGATTAATTATTATTGAAATCACTTACTTTGTCTTGTGGACCCATGAGTATGAATGATGTGACTTGTAAATGTGAAGTGCATTGTGAATCGGTGTGATTGACACCTGCTTTCCTAAGTTTCTCGTGGCGGTTCTCAAGACTAAAGTTCTGAATTCTAAAATCTATTTTTAGCTTCTAATTTAAAAATATATTTGAGTTGGTTTAAGCCCTTAAGTTGACTTAGCTGTAACTAATCAAGCCAAGCTGGACCATAATTTTATAAGCTGTAACCGCTTGTCAACTCAGCTATTTATAGCTCGGGCCACGGCTAGAACCGGCAACAAGCTGGAGCCGTGGCAACACTAAGCTAGGTAGCCAATAGTAGCGCACTTTGTAGGAGTACAATTTATTTTGCTAATTCTCATGCTACCCATGGGTATATCCCACATAAGTGCAGGTATGGGTCTGAGAGTGCAACACCTGTAGTAAAACCCATACCCCAAGTGCGGGTATGGGTATTTCAGTGGGTATGGGTACAGGTACAACCGCCCATACCTGGGGGTATGCCTGTGCAGTTCCCTAGGTGTGTCCATTGTATACATTCATTCATGCTGTCAGTGAGACCAACCAACTTACAAAATGCTCTGGTACTTCAAGCTGCTTGGCAAATTACAAGCTCAGTGATGCTTGCATCAGATAAACTGGAAGAATAAACCAAGGCACTCAATTCTACATCATTTTATTTCACATGCAATCAAGATTTATATTACAGGCCACAAAATAAAATGGCAGAATAAGATAAGAATTGAGTGGGGCTAAGTATTGGATGCCAAGTGTACTTATCTTTTGGCAAGTGTTATATTTCATTGGGTTGGTCATGTACATGACAGTTACCAAACGAGTTTTAAAAATGTCATTGTCATTGTCACCTGATATTTTGAGGGACACTCAAAAATTTATATTTATTTGTCATTTGAAATAAATACAAAACCTAGATGGACAGATATGGTTTATTTTGCTTTGTCATCCAGCTGTCCGAAATGTGTTCTTGTTCGAGTGTCATCCAATTACATTTTGATTTCAATCTCCCTTAAGGCAAAACTCCGATTGCACTGCCAATGTGTAGATACTTGTCTTGTTTCGACGTGCTCCTATCACCGCGGCTGATTCTGTTTGCAACAGTTTTATTGAATGCGTAGGTTTGCTTAATGCTTACGGCTTACGAGGCAGATTGGTTCTGCGGTAACATGTGTAGTAGTGGCACCATCTCTCACAAGAACATGAGATTGCTGTTCTTTTTTAATCTAACACTCGCTCATCTACACTCATCTGTACGTGTTCGCCCCTCGTCTGCTGTTAGTACCACAGAACTACCAAATTTGGCTTACCTCTAGGGCGGGGAAAATGCACAAGGGAGGGCGGAGGGCTTAGAGGGTCTTAACAATGTAAGGTGGCCTTATTTACATTTTTTTCTCAAGCAGTTACCTGTTGACGCAACCCATCAATGAATTGGTGATTAGCGTCGCAAGTTTATGCGGTTGAAGCAGGTTGGGCGTTTTGCAGCTCGTTTGACTGAACTTTTACTTTGACAGTTGATTTAACCCATACTCAACCCGGGCCGGCTAGGCCAGGACTATAGCAAAAAGACATTGCAGTGGCGCGTCCCGAAATGCGCCCCGGCCCATGGACTCCCTGTGACTCAACTCTCTACAAGTATTGGCCAACTATTTCGATACCAATGTCTACCTTGGCAGGCAGATCAAATCCCACCCGGTACTAATCTGTCCACCTGTGAAAAGAGCACAAAAGGAAGGTATGAAGGACAGCCAACAGCGTATACGAACTTCCCAGCGCGCAACTTAAACGCTCAGGTAAATCGGTTCGTGCAGAAGCCGGCAGTCTGACAAGTCAATGGCCATCATGTGCCAGTGCCTTGTCGAACAATTAAGGTCACCAGCGTCAGGTACCAAAGCACGAAGCAAACGCTGGCTCAATCGCAAACCAAGGAAAGAGGTACAGCCTACTTTTCCCCACTATGTAACTCGTAATATATAAAATCTTCCTTGCTGAGATTCTAACTGCAGAATTCAAGCTCTTCAATCCATACTCAATCACACTCTGTGTTTAACGATTTGAAACAATATCACCCCGGTCCTTCGTCAAGAATTTGACCTTCCAGTCGTGAGTGTCTGTGATCTCGTTCTCCATAAATTTTTCATCCGAGTTGCTGTCGTTTCGCAGCAACGACCTCGGCCAGGCCCAGAACCACACTGGGCCCATTGAAGATATCGCAGTTAGTTTGTTACGATCGCCGTCTCCTTTTCTTTCACCTTAGTGTATTTTCCACCCCCAGGCTTTGTAAACAAAGGAGGCATTATGCCCACGCCCGTACTCTACCTCAGCGATATTGGGTATGTCGTCTTTCATGAATTTCTTCTCCAGACCGTTCACAATAAAATGCAGAGATAGCAGTCGCGTCACGGCAAAGTTCACTTCGGTGCTGCCCATTTACATCACGTCCGACTACGAAGAGACCGATATTGTACGAGGCCAAGTCGACACTCCTGCGATGTGGATGCAGGACCTCACTACGCTTGCCCAGAGCACGACTTGGAACCTCGCGCGCGACCCGACCACTGGACGTTACTCGATCGATCATGCTTGATTAAGGAATGCGACATCGATGCGCCTAGATGTTTATTCTGTGGGATATGCATCAGTGTTTTCTCTTTTTTCATAGCATTTTTATCCAAACCAATGGCTCCAATTGGTTCCTTATTCTTTTTATGATATTGCTTGTATGTCATGTATTTCGTCTATGTGTTTGAACTCTTACTGCCAGGTTGCCAACTTACATATGACTCCTCTTTCCAGGTCTATGCAAGGCTACCGTGACCTGCACAGCCCAGTAAGATCATCGACGAGAACAATAGCATTGAAAGTTACTTATTCACTGTATAGCGTTGCTTTTCCAGAGCTCGGGCCGTGAATGGGAACGCCATCAGCGCTGAAACTTCCGTGAACATAATCAATGTGAGTGACCCTCATTTAATCTGAAATTGCTAGAGTCAACGCAGACCATGATGCAGAGCGGCGAGAAAACAACCCTTACAGATGTCTATCGTTTCTCTGTAAGTCTGGCTTCCGTTTATTTCATCTCGACCACTGACGAATATCTCGTTTGATTTCAAACAAATAGATAAACCCCATAAAAACGGTACAACTCTCAACTCTTGCAAAACACAAGACACACGAAAAAGACAAGCAACTAAGTAAGGCCATTGGTTTGGACGAAGATACTATGAAAGGAGAGTAAACATTAGGATGGAGACCTTATGCAACAGATATTTAGGCACACGAATGTCGCATTCCTTAATCAAGCATGGACAGTCGTGTAACGTCCAGTGACCGCGCCGGGTGCGAAATCTGAGATCGCGAGTGGTATTCTGGGCAAGCGCAGTGAGGTCCTGCGACCGGTTCGCAGGATGTCCACTTGACCTGGTAAGATTGTGGTCTGTTCATAGTCCGACTTGATGTAGGGACGCAGGACCGGAGAGTGAACTCTGCCGTGAGGCGACTATCATCTCGGCATTTTGTCAAGGGGACACAGAGGAAAGATGACATACCCAACATCGCCGAAGTAGAGTGTAGGGCCCGGTGCAATGGGCATCAACCAGCGTCTTTGTTGAGCTGTCAAAAACTCACCAAGGATCAAGCATATCCGGATTCCGAGGCGGTATTTGATCCCAGGAACATAGTCTTTCAACGTTTCAACTCCCTCGCATCTGAACATTAAATCGCACCATCCATCAGTGAAACGGTGAACAAATGATGAGGATATTTAAAGCAATATATTGTATTGGATACCTAGGAACAATCTTCGTAAATCTGCTGACCGCTTTCCACAATGGAGTACTTGGTATTGTCGAGGAAAGACATTTACATGTATGGTAGCCCCAGTAGCAAGACTATTGTCTTCGCGAGCTTTTGCACTTAGACGTATCAAGAACCCGATAAGAGAAAAAGAGCACATGCTGAAACGTGCCAGTCAGTGGACCGGTGAATTCTTGCTGGTAACTATATGGTGTCCTCACCGTCGGTTGAGGCAGTGAAACTTTGTATTGTGACATGCAAATTGATTTGTAATCCGGCTAGATTCGTCAACCGTCCGTACTCGAATTCAAATCGACATCAATCTCGAACATCTCACTATAGCTAATGTCGACAGGCACAAGGCTGCCTTTGTAGCGGATCTAGATACAAAGACAGATAAAACACCACGGGGACTTCTGGTAAACGTCAATGGCGAGCCCGTGAGCAGTCCTTGTCAACAAGTTTTTGCCGCCGTGTAGATGCGGAGGACGTGAGATGGGGCTTCAATTTTTGGGTGACTTTAGTGGATCCGAAGGTATTCATCTTTTCTCGATCATCCATGACTTCATGCTTAGAACGCACTTATGCAAAACCAGAGTTTTATTCTTCACGCGCCCTGCAACTGAACAAGTGACTCGGAGCTGGGATCCACCAGCTGGTGTGTGATATCTCAATTTCAACTATTGAGCTCTATGTTCTCAAGGTTTGTGTTTGTGCAGTTTTCCTCCGTACGGAGGGAGGGGAGACATTAATATTGACAGGAACAATTATACGCTTGACAGCATAGATGATTCGCATGTCCTGCTTCGTTACTCAAGCTCTGGTTGCATGAGCTATGGGACGTATTGATCCCTGAAGAGGTGTACAACGACAACATTGCGCATTCTCGCGAACCTACGGCTAATCTGACGCTGGCGATGGCACCGAACTTACTGAGGTGCAATCCAGAATCTATGACCGTCGTGTTTACACTGGCAAATGTTCAGTGCGCGTTCCGATGATGTTCTTGTCCATCCATTTTGATGTCTTTGCAGGTACGCACAAGTGTTCGCCCATAATCTTTTGATGGCTAAGTGCGATCAAATTGACGCGGACTGTGTTCCCATCCATGGCCTTGGTGCCAGCCTGCCATAGCCCCCGCAACTTCGCGTTTGTGAATCTCGCAACAGAAAGTGAAATATGCCTGACATGATACCGTGTATCCACTATCTTTTTCTGTACCCTATGCACCCTCACCCACCAGCTTGAAATTGCATTCACGTGCATACAGATATCGTCTTCAGTCCTTGCAAGTGTACTTCCCATCATTCATCATCTTCCAACTCTACTGTCATTCATTGGAGTAGCACACTCCCACCTCGCCTCGTTGATTATAAAAAAATGTATAGATTAATACGCTATTGAAATTCTAGTTGATCTTCGCCCAGCATCTTGGCATCCAGCAAATCATCCAGCCCTGTGACAGCTGTCCGTTCTGAGTCTTGTTTCCAACGTTTTGGCTGCGACTTGGCAGAACCCCACTGGCCGAACTCATACCCGTCCTCCACGTCCTCCTTGAGCGCATCGCCCTTCCATGCATCCAAAGCCGGCAATTTCTTACCCGGCCTTTTCCCCTGTTTCCTTCTCGGCTCCTTAATAGTAAGCTGCTCAATCTTAGACAACATCCCGACGACTTCTCCGCTCCCAAACACAGACTCCTCTTCCCAAATCGTGCGCGCGCCTACTTCGCGCCTTAGTTTTTCGACGAGTTTCTTGGTTCTGCCATCCGGCTCGACGCCATTGACGCGCATCTCTTCGAGGGCGTCATGCACGCCTCTGAGGTCGTGGAAACATGACCAGCGGGTTTCTATCAGTTCGTTGTATGCGGGAGTGGTGCATCCGAATACGTAGCTTGGGATACTTAAGTGCCGGGCGTAGTCGAAGATGGAGAGAGCGAGGTGGGGATCACGGTATTTATCACGGAAAGAGCGCATGAGGTGCGCAATGAGGTATGGGTAAGTCGGGTGTTGGAGTTCAGGGTGCATAGACGCTGGTTGTGGCAGTGGGTTTGCGTTTGCGTTTGCGTTTGCGTTTGCATTTGCATTTGCATTCGAGGGTGGGGTAAGGCCTGGAGCGTGCTGATGTTGTTCCTCGGATTTAGCAATAGCATTCCGCGCGCGTTCCCCGTATTGCTGAGACTGCCCAAAAACCTCGCGCGTAGCCCATTCAAGCAGCTGCTTATCCGTATCGCAAAGCTCCATTTCCTCCTTCTTCTTATCAAATTCCTCATCTGCCTCCGTTGTCCATCTCAACCGTTTCGAGTATCGTCTGAGTTTGCCGAATAAATCTGACGTTGGGGCGTGACCGAATGGCTTGCGACCGATTCCCATTCCATTGAGAACAGCGAGCGGGTCTTCTTGTTTTGAGGAGGAGAGTTTGGCGGAGGGGTTCTTTTGCTCTGAGACTGCGTCAAAGATCATGTTGAACATTTCGTCGAAGGCGCTGATTTCGCGGGCGGTCATCGCTTGTCTGCGTGCGCGGGTGCGTCCTGAGGTTTCTACGCCGCCAACGCGTAAGTCATTGCCGACTGGGGAGGGGAGGATAGGTGGCATCTCTTTTATTGAGTCGTCCAATATGTGGTCCCAAGGAGATTCTTTGGCAGTAAAAATGGAGTCTGGTTGCGTGCTGCTGCTGCTGCTGCTCTCTGAAAGCGTCGCAGAGGATGTCAGGCAGCGTGCGGCTGCCCTTGCAAGACTTGCACCTGCATAATTGGAGACTCGATGGTAGACGAGCATGAATGAGTATAGATATTCCTAATTTGACCAAAATTGGTCATTCTTGAAACATAGCAATTAGCATTTGCTCGACTAACCTATCTATGATGATATATTGTGTCTAATGGTACACTACTGCGTTTCACGTCGTCTTAGGAAGACCGTCGATGCAGTCGCGAATGAGACGCAAAGTCTCGGCCTTGTCGTACAACATGGACGTGCACTCAGTATTCGGACACCTGGCATCCCAACACGCGATCGCCTCAGGCCAACCGGTCAATCCCACATCGACGACCGTGTCTCCTAACGGTCGTACATCCATCTCCATCACGATTCTATACTTGAGCTCTCTCCACGTACGATGGTCAACCTTCCATCTGCACCTCGGGCAAGACGCTGTCGTGCTTCCTGTCACGAACGGCTGCTCATTGAGTCGTTGGCGGATGCCCTCGCGTCGATTGCGATGCAAGTTCATCAGGTCAAGCACAGCGCCCGTGTGCAGCTTTCTGAGAATAGGTTGATGTTCCTCTGCGTAGATGTTGAGAGCAAGCGACTGCACGGATGCATGTCTGGCCTCTTCTTCCCATCCACAACGGGTTGCGGCTGCATACAGACGCAGAGGCTGGTCTAGGAGCGGGGGCGTCATGATGAGCACGCGTATGAGGGAGATAGGCCCTGGCATTTCGTATTTTTCTGCAGCGAATAACAATGCATCGACCTCGTCATACGATGTGAGTGGATTTATCGGCAGACCGGAGATCATAAGCAGGAGACTCTCTAGTGTGTGCGAGTCCTCGTCTAGATTGATGAGCTCGGGGTGATTCGGAAGAGGGTTTTGTTGAGGCATGGAAAAGAGCGATCGGAACCAGCCCGATGTCGTTTTGAGTGTCCATGAGTGGATATGGAACAGAGTATGATCTTTGGCGCCGAGCACAACATCGGCGTCTAGAGAAGAGAATGACCGGTGGACGGTACCGTCATAATTCACCGCTTTGACTAAAGCCGTATGAGGAATGGACTCCGTTTCCATCGCGACTGCCGGTGTAATCAAGTGAGATGACTAGCTACTCGAGCAGAACTTTAGGTCAGTACCTTGCTTCCTTCGATATCAAGCGGCCTGACTTCGTGGTACCGTGTAAATTTTGCAATTGGGGTTTGTCAGGCTACCTGAGCACACGACCGATCACATGTTCACTTGAGATAAAATAATAACCCCTGTCTATAATTAGTAATTAGACAAATTCAACAACTACAATAAAAATGTCCTCAAAATGCATCAAGACTAACTGCCGTCAGGTGGAGCGTTGATGTTCGGTTTCACAAAGCATGACATCTTGTGCAAGATTTGAAACACATAGATTTTAAAACCCCATAAGAAGAAGATCTACAACGTTCAACTCTCGCAAAATACATAACAGACAAGCAATCTATAAGCAACTTAGTAAGGCAATTGATTTGAACGAAGATACTATGAAACCACAGTAAACATTGAAATGCAGATATTACAGAACGGATATCTAGACGCACCAATGTTGCATCCCCTAATCAAGCATGGGTGATCGTGTAACGTCCACTGGACGCGTCGCGCGAGAGGTTCCAAGTCGTGTTCTGAGCTAGCCCAGTGAGGTCCTGCGACCAGATCGCAGGAGTGTCGACTTGACCTCGCAAGATAGAGGTCTCTTCATAGTCCGACGTAATGTAGGCCCGCAGGACCGGAGTGAACTTTGCCGTGACGCGACTGCCATCTCTGCATTTGATAGTGTGAACGCTTTGAAGGAGAAACACAAGAAATATGACATACCCAACATCGCTGAAGTAGAGTACGGGTGTGGGCATAAAATCTCCTTTGTTTACGAAGCCTGGAGGTGGACAATACTCTCAGGTGAAAGAAGAGGAGATCATGATGGTCACAAACCGACTGCTATTTCTTGAATACTCCCAGTGTGGTTCTGGGCCTGCAGGATGCCAGACGTTCCCGCCTCAGGAGTCTGCACGATGTATTCGTCGGTGATTGAGATGAAAATCAACGGAAGCCAGACTCACAGAGAAATGATAGACATCGTTGGCTTCTGTCAAGGTTGTTTTCTCGTTGTTCTGCATCATGGCTTGCGTTGGTGCTAGAAATGTAGGAATGGATGAGAATCGCTCACATTGATATTGACGGAGGTCGCAGCGCTGATGACCTTCCCACTCTCGACCTGGGCTCTGGAGAAAGCAAGCCTGTACGATATATAAGCGACTTCCAAGACTATTGATATTGTCGATCATCTTACTGGGCCGTGTAGGTAGCGGTAGCCCGGTATGGACCTAGAAGGAGGGATCATATGTAAGTCGGCAACCTGACAGCAAGAGAATGGAAACACCTACCGGACTTTCCGAATTTGCTGACTCTGAAAAAATCGCAAAGTTTTAAATCGTCCAAGACACGAGTGGGCGCACTTACTTCCACACTATCGGGAAGACGTCCTCGTAGAGGCCATCTACGTTGGGACTCCAAGCGAGCATGATCGTGACCTCCTTGCCGAGGTCGTTGCTGCGAAACGTCGGGTGAAAATTTTGTGCAAAGCGAGATCATGGACACTCACGACTGGAAGGTCAAATTCCTGACGAAGGGTCGGGGTGACATTGTTTCTGGTCGTTAAAACACAAAGTGTAGTAGTAGTTGAGATTGAGTGTGGATTGAAGAGCTCGAGTTCTGTAATTAGAGTCTCA
Source organism: Suillus fuscotomentosus (assembly GCF_016647785.1). Classification (NCBI taxonomy): domain Eukaryota; kingdom Fungi; phylum Basidiomycota; class Agaricomycetes; order Boletales; family Suillaceae; genus Suillus; species Suillus fuscotomentosus. The sequence goes on from NW_024539522.1 coordinate 964,803, forward strand.
GCAAGCAGGCTTTTATATGTTTCGGCTCACATAGGTTGTACCACCTTCCTTGGTTTGCGACTTAGCCAGCGTCTCTTTCATCCTCCGGTACCTGACGCTGGAGACCCTCATTATTCAACAAGGTGATAGCACATGATGGCCCTTGACTTGTCAGACAGCCGGCTTCTGCACGAACCGATTTCCCTGGGCGTTGAAGTTACGCGCCGAGGAACGGTTGGCTGTCCTTCGTACCTTTCTTTTGTGCTCTTTTCATAACGTCACAAGTGGATTAGTACCGAGTACCAAATACTGGGATTTGATCTGCCTGTTAAGGTAGATGACATTGTAATCAAATTAGTGGACCTATATTGGTCGGGGAATCATGAGGAGTCCATGGGCCATGGGATGTTTCGCACACGCGACTGCAATATATTTTTGCTATAGTTGTGATTGGCGCTGTCGGCCCGCATTCAGTCTGAGCGAATCAACTGTCAAAGTCAAATGTCAGTCAAACGGCTCAGAGCTGCGAGATACTGAATCTGGCCGTGCTTGAAGCTTTGACCGGCACGTAAACTTGACTTCGCCGAGTTGCAGTGTCGTTCAGAACGTTCAAGGCGCTTCGCCCGTAGTTCTAAAGTAAGGTCGCATCAGCGAACAAAGGTGAATCACCTTCATCGGTAAAAGCGTTGAAATAAAATACTCAGCGCGTCACGAACACTTGTGGATGTATAGCGTTAGCCTATCTGCACATAGACTGGTGACCGGATCGCAGGGTGTCCACTTGACCTCGTGAGATCGTGGTCTGTTCATAGTCCGACTTGATGTAGGTACTAGGGACACAGGACCGGAGAGTGAACTTTGCCGTGAGGCGATGGCTATCTCTGCATTTTGTCAAGGGAACATAGAGAAAAGACGACATACCCAACATCGCTGAAGTAGAGTGTAATCTGTCAAAAACTCGCAACATATCCGGATTCCGAGTCGGTGTTTGATCCCACGAACATGGTCTTTCAACGTTTCAAATTTCAACGTTCTTAACTCTCGCATCTGAACATCTGAATCGCACCATCAGTGAAACGGTGAACAAATGATAAGGGTATTTAAAGCAATATATCATATTAGATACCTAGGAACAATCTTCGTAACTATGCTGACAGCTTTCACAATGGAATATTTGGCATCGTTGAGGAAAGACATTTCCAAGTACGGTAGCACCAGTAGCACTATTGTCTTCGCGAGCCTTTGCACTTGAACGTATGGAGAACAAGAGAAAAAGAGCACATATGTGATGTGTTGAAGCGTGCCAATCAGTGGACCGGTGAATTCTTGCTGGCGATTATGCTGATCGTGGTGCATTTACATGGTGTCCTCGTTTGCGTTGATGTCCAATCAAAAGTTATCGTTGGCTGGAGGTTTATACAAGCAGAGAGCAGAACGTAAAAGTCATGAAATTGTATCGTACCCAAATGAGACAACGTCAAATTGATTTGTAATCAGGCTAGATTCGTGTTGAACCGTCCCGCTTGCCACGCTCGTACTCAGACATCAATCATTCGTCGAACATCCCACTAGCTATAGCTAATGTCGACAGGCACAGGGCTGCCTCTGCAGCAGTTCTAGATGCCAAGATCAATAAAAATACCATGGATATGCCAAATGGCGAGCCCGTGAGCAGTCTTCATTCAGGAAGTTTCTGCCGTGTACTAGATGCGGATCATGCGAGTTGGAGCTCCAATTTTTATGTGACTTTGGTGAACCTGCAGGTATTCATCTTTTCTCAATCATTAATGATTTCATGCTTAGAACGCACTTATACAAACTAACATTGTATTCTTCATGCGCCCTGTGACTGAACAAGTGAGCTGGGATCCACCTGGTACGTTTGTGTGCAGGATCTCTGAATTTAAAATACTGAGCTCTATGTTATCAGAGCTTGCGTTTGTGCAATTTACCTCCGTACGGAGGGAGAGAGGGGAGACGTTAATATTGATAGGGACTATTATACGCTTGGCAGCGTAGATGATTCGCATGTTCTAGCTTCGTTACTCAAGCCCTGGTTGCGTGAGCTATGGGACATATTGATGCCTGAAGAGATGTACGACGATTAAATTACGCATTCTCGCGAAGCTGAAATATGCACACAGCTCGTTAGACGTCTGCCCACGATAAACAGACGGACCACCATTATTTCCTTATCAGCTAGCCTCTTGCAGTTCTTTTTCGGGAAGAAGGTGCAGGCGGCGATGGAGATGGTAACGGCGAATTTGGCGCTGGTGATGGCACCGAACTTACTGAGGTGCAATCCATAATCTATGACCGTCGTGTTTACACTGGAAAATGTTCGGTGCGCGTTCCGATGATGTCCTTGTCAATTCATATTTATGTCTCTGCAGGTACGAACAATTGTTCATCTATAATCTTTTGATGGATAAGTGCGATCAAATTGACGCGGACTGTGTTCCCATCCATGGCCTTGGTGCCAGTCTGCCATCGCCCCCACAACCTCGCGTTTGTAAATCTCGCAACAGGAAGTGAAACATACATAACATGCTACCGTATATCCACTATCTTTTTCTGTGCCCTATATGCACCCTCACCCACCAGCTTGACATTACATTCACGTGCATACAGATATCGTCTTCAGTCCTTGCAAGTGTACCTGCTATCATCCATTATCTTCCAACTCTACTGTCATTCATTGGAGTAACACACTCCCACCTCGCCTCGTTGATTATAAAAACATTGTGTAGGTTAATACACTATTGGAATTCCAGTTGATCTTCGCCCGGTGTCTTGACATCCAGCAAATCATCCAGCCCTGTGACAGCTGTCCGTTCTGAGTCTTGTTTCCAACATTTTGGCTGCGACTTAGCAGAACCCCACTGGCCGAACTCATACATGTCCTCCACGTCCTCCTTGGGCGCATCGCTCTTCCACGCATTCAAAGCCGGCAAGTTCTTGCGCGGCCTTTTCCCTTGTTTCCTTCTCGGCTCCTTAATAGCAAGCAGCTCGATCTCAGACAACATTTCAACGACCTCTCCACTCCCAAAACTCCATCATCGCCGGTGTAATGAGATGACTACTAGTAGAGCAGAACTTCACGGCCGAGTCAGTGTCTTGCTTCTTTCGATATCAAACGGTCTGACTTTGTGTACCGTGCAGATCTTGCAATTAGGGTTTTGTCAGGCTCGTCGAGGGTACTATAGCTGAGCACGCGACCGATCACCATAAATAATAACCCCTGTCTACTGGTAATCAGACGAAGTTCAACAACAATCTCAAAATCACACAAACGCTGCATGCATCACAAGTGACTAACCACTGTCGAGTGGAGCGTCAATGTTCGGCTTTACAAACTAACATCTTGACATGCACACTTCAGAGATCCTGTCAAACACGATTCAAGATTTCAAACAAATAGATAAAGCTCCATAAGAACTTCTACAGCTCTCATTCCTGGCGAAATACATGACATACAAGCGATCTTATAAAGAGACAAGCAACTAAGCGAGGCTATTGGTTTGAACGGAGATACTATGAAACCACAGTAAACATTGAGATGCAGATATCACAGAACGAATATCTAGGTGCACCAATGTCCCATTCCTTAATCAAGCATGGGTGAGCGTGTAACGTCCGGTGGACGCGTCGCGCGAGAGGTTCCAGGTTGTGTTCTGACCAAGCCCAGTCAGGTCCTGCGACCAGATCGCAGGGGTGTCGACTTGACCTCGTAAGATTGAGGTTTCTTCATAGTCCGACGTGATGTAGGCCCGCAGGACCGGAGTGAACTTTGCCGTGACGCGACTGCCATCTCTGCATTTGATAGTGTGAACGCTCTGAAGGAGAAATACAGGAAATATGACATACCCAACATCGCTGAAGTAGAGTACGGGCGTGGGCATAAAGTCTCCTCTGTTTACGAAGCCTGGAGGTGGACAATATGCTCAGGTGAAAGAAGAGGATATCATGATGGTCACAAACCAACTGCTATTTCTTGAACACTCCCAGTGTGGTTCTGGGCCTGCAGAATGCCAGAGGTTCCCGCCTGAGGGGGCTACACGAGGTATTCGTCAATGGCCGAGATGAAAATCAACGGAAGCCAGGCTTACAGAGAAATGATAGACATCGTTGGCTTCTGTCAGAGTTGTTTTCTCGCTGTTCTGCATCATCGGTTGCGTTGGTGCTAGCAATTTCGGAGTAGATGAAGAGTCGCTCACATTGATATTGACGGAGGTTGCAGCGCTGATGACCTTCCCACTCTCGACCTGAGCTCTGGAGAAAGCAAGCCTATACGATATATAAGCGACTTCTAAGACTATTGATATTGTCGATCATCTTACTGGGCCGTGTAGGTCGCAGTAGCCCTGTATGGACCTGCAAAGAGGGCTCATATGTAAGTCGGGAACTTGGCAGCGAGAGAATACTAGAAACACCCACCCGACTTTCCGAATTTGCTGACTCTGAAAAAATCGCAAGGTTTTACATTGTCCAAGACATGAGTAGGCGCACTTACTTCCAAACTATCGGGAAGACGTCCTCGTAGAGGCCATCCATGTTGGGACTCCAAGCGAGCATGATCGTGACCTCCTTGCCGAGATCGTGACTGCGAAATGTCGGGTGAAAAAACTTGTGCAGAGCGAGATCGCGAACACTCACGACTGGAAGGTCAAGTTCCTGACGAAGGGCCCGGCTGTCATTGCTTCGGATTGCGAAATACAAAGTGTACTGGTGGTTGAGATTGAGTGTGGATTGAAGAGCTTGAGTTCTGCGTTAGAGTTTCAGCAAGGAGGCTTTTATATGTTTCGGATTGCATAGGTTGTACCTCCTTCCTTGTTTTGCGATTCAGCCAGCATCTCCTTCGTGCCCCGGTACCTGACGCTGGAGATCCTAATCATTCGATAAGGCGGTGGCACATGATGACCCTTGCATCAGATTGCTAGACAGCCGGCTTCTGCGTGAACCGAATTACCTGGGCGTTCGAGTTGCGTGCTGGGAAGTTCTTAGCTGCTGTTGAAACACATGATGGCGCTTGAATCAGACCTGCCAGATAGTCGGCTTCTCCACGAAGCCGTTCCTGAGCGTTCAAGTTGCGTACTGGGAGATTCGTAGTTGCTATTGGCTGTCCTTCATGCCTTCCCGTTGTACTTGGAGAAAGCTGAGTCACGGTTACGGTCGCAAGTAGGTTATATACGTAAACAGGAGGCTATGGGTCATGCACCTTGCGTACATTGCAAGTTGCAGTGTCGTTCAGAACATTCAAGGCGCTTCCCTGCTCAACTAGTTTTAGATCAATATCCGCACACCAGTGGACAAAATCAAATCACCTTCAGGGTTTGTCAATTTTAGAAAATGTCGTTGTCAGTGTCGACCTGACCTTATGGCCGTGTTCTCGTAAATTACTTCACCTGTGTGTTACCTCTTATTAATAACACTGATAGGCTTATCAGATGCTTTTTTACTAATCAGTGGCGGAAACCCATGCTGCGTCGGTTCACAGACATTACGATAGTAATGCTAGATTGGTTGAAGGTGGGTGAACATATTGCAAAATATTATATTTTATATCTTCAATGTTGTTGAACCTAACCAAATAATAAAAAATTGTGGTTAAATTAATTTCCTACCAGATTTATTTTAGACAAGCAGAGTCCCCCAGCTTCATGCTTGGGAAACTCGAAGAATGATTGATGTCGATGGAGAGTACGAGCGCAATCGGGACGGTTGACGAATCTAGCCGGATTACAAATCAATTTGACGTTGTGTCATGCCACTTGGGTACAACACCATCACAAAAATTGCATGACCAAGACCTGGCAATATATGGTAATGTTTTCGGTGACTACCATGTCAGCAGTATCGGGTCCAGAGCCCAGTATATCTTGCAATACTAGGGAACTGAAAAGTCCGACGGACTGAGTGCTTGTACGTCGTAGAGGAGCACACGACTTAATATTTCATATAGTTATTTCAGATATTGTCAGACATTAACAGTCAAGCAGATAGCGAAGACATTGCATGGTATTGTCTGCAGTAATGAGAGTACAAAGTATTGCTATGCGACGGAATGTAAGGAAACTTGAGTCATAGTATCCAGATACTGTGTAGGTATCTGTAAAGTACACTAGGCAGCCGGGGAGCGTGAGTACAAATGGTCAACTTCATCAGTGGTAAAGAGAAATGCGACATGAAGCACCAGAACACGAGAGCATCAAAATGAAAGCATGGAGGAGTAAATGTCCTGAGAGCAATGCGAGATGAGAACACCAGAATACTATCGATCAAAGCAGGGTGAACATCAGTTACAGTCTACAATATAACAGAGACATACCTTAGAAGAAAACACCTACTTCCGGCGGCGCGCTTGCCATTTGGGACGTCAAGCAGGTTCAGATGGCTGCTCATCATCTGATTCCACGGCACGCTTCCTTTTCCCCACAGCCTTGGCTGTGACCTTGGCTTTCTTCCCAGCCAACTTCCCTTTCTTACTGGTACTGACTTCGAGTTCCTCATCTTCATCCTCCTGCATCAACTCACTTAATCCAGGTGAAGAAGGAACAGTAGGACCTTTCTTGCGTGGGGACGTGCAACAGATTGGGGTGGGAGAACGAGTATGACGGGGTGGAGTGCCGTTCTTCCGTGGGGATGTACGATGGGGTGGGGTGGGGGAACAAGGGCGTCGAGGTGGAGTCGCAGAACGAGGATGACAAGGGGGAGTTGGGGAATGAGGGCGTCGAGGTGGAGTCGGAGAATGAGGCTGATGGGGTGGAGTGCCTATCTTGCGTGGGGATGTGCGACGAAGTGGGGTAGGAGAATGGGAGTTGGGGAATGGGGGTGACGAGGAGTTGGGGAATGGGGATGACAAGGAGTTGGGGAATGAGAGTGACGAGGTGGTGAAAGGCCTGTGACAGTATCAGGTACTGCAGGAGCAGCCCGTTTAGGCGGGATTGGACGAGGACGAACATGCTTGCGGGGGGAGGAAGAACAAATATGAGGAGTGTAGTAGAACATCCTCGGGGAGCAGGAGAGTTCCTACCATGTGCAGGAGTAGGAGAACGTCCACGAGGCACAGGAGAGTGGATCCGGGGAGCAGGGGAACGAGCACGAGGATGACGAGAATGCCTAAGAGGAGAGTGAGAACGATCCCGAGAAGCAGTATGAGGTGTGGGAGAACTGGGAGGATCACGAACACGATCTCCCCCTAAGTTCTTGGTGGCACTAGCACGAGCGGACATCTGTGCCCACATCTTGGAGAGGCTGTCCATTGGTGCAGTGGAGCCCCTGCTAGAATCATTAGTGGAGGCTTCATCAACTGCACCTTCCCGTCCATGTTCAGTCTTGAACAGTTTCCTTCCAGAAACACTCAGTATCATAATCATGAAAAAAATCAAAATCACGTACCTATTCCACCATTTTAGGAGACTGTCTACCCAATCCTTATCTTCGCATTCTCGAAGAAAATCGATAATGTTCTGGTAGAACTCTCGATAGTTGAATTTACCGTCGACTTTCGGCCCACTTATTCTTGCTGCTAATCCTGAAGCGAGCCTCAATAGCAATAATTGTGAGATAACATTGTCAAGCACACAGAGACACTTACCTGAACACATGCATAAGCGATGTGTTCTGGTTGGACCGTAGTCATATCGTGTAATGAAGCGTTGCATGAACGCGTTGCACATGAGTCTTCACCTAAGGCAGTAGACAGTCCTGTGAATATATGGCGCATGATCTAATATATACAATAAGTGTATGATATTGACACGTTAAGTATACAGCGGAAAACTTACATGGACAAGAAAATACCCTTTGAAAAGCCCATCAGTCATGGAATCATCGTTGTAGCTTTCCCCGGGTGGAGTTCCCTCCCAGAGATATGCAGGAAAATCAGCTGCGGACATCAAGATCTGTCCGCTTGCCAATTTTTTTTGCATCCTAAAATACAGAACCTCAGAATCGCATATAAGCGCAAAATACCACTTACTCTGCTGGATCCTGGTGGTAATCTTTGACTGCCGTTATAGGACAAAGAAACGAAGCCAATACGGGGTGATTAACACCCATGTGCGACCTAGATGAGGTACCGTTATTTACAGGTGGGCTCAAGGGTTCCTTGGCCGGCGAGGGAGCCGCATAATGACTGATTTGTGACTTGAGACGGGTCGAGTCATCAGACCGCGTCGCACTAATAATACCATTCATCTTTATGAAGTGTTAGTACATCATAAGTGTGCATATATGCAGTATAAACTGACCTTTCGCGCGATTCTAGCAAGTTGCTTTGACTTGCTCTTGTTATTGATGAGCGCTCGCAAGCCGGGAGCGAGTTGAAGAAGTTGATGATAATTCTGTTTGTAACGATCACGTACATACATAAGTTGAACTAAAACAATAGATCAGCGGTATACAGCCTACCAATGAATAACACTTACAGGCCCTCAAGCCTCTTTTTACGAGACACTTTGTCGACCTCATCTTCCTCGAGATCTCCCTGGTCGGCGGCCTCAGTCTTGCTGCAAAAGACACCCGATCTTGATGAGCTTCTCGACCTTGCAGAACAGGTCATAGCAACGCGTCATGGCACGTGCAGCCACGAAATACTCTTCATCTAGGTCATCATCAGTGTCTTGAGTTACATTAACTTTCCTGTTAGAGTAGAGGTCGTGTAAGCATCAAGAGAATCACAACGTGTCACGTACTTTGTTTTGCCTTGAACAGATCTGCCTGACTGGGCGCGTTTTTTCGAATTCTTGTGTCTTGGACTTGGAGAGTGTCGTGAATCTTCTGAATCGCTCAAAGAGGATTTTTCGGATTGAGAGAGACTGGGGGATTGTTTGCGATGCGCCATAGTGGTCAGAGTTACAAAGTCACATAGGGCATTCACGTGTTATTGTACATGTTTTATTTGGTTCTGTTGACGTGTTATCATCATATTGAGGTGCAACAAGAAATACATTTAATTGTACAATTACAAAGTAGTACTTATCGTATACAGACTGCAAAATAACAAATGTGATAGCAAAAACGCACAGCAAAGAAAAATAACCTAAGTTAAGTCAGCTTTAACAGGAGCAGGCACGGCTTGCAGGATAAGACCGGCAATGGAATCCTTATCTTCCACGTCCCTGAAACGGAGAGGGTGGCGGGGCGGCCAAGTAGTACTGCTGTCGAATTTGAGTTTGCGCGGCTGAGGATTTGGGCGGGCTCCCAACAAGCGCACTGGCTTCGCTTTGATGGAGTTATTTCTGTAAATCAAAATTTGTCAGCGTGATGAGCCAGTAAATATAAGAAAAACTCACCCGGAACTCTGGGATGTGATCTTGAGGCTGTCCGAGATCTTCTGTGATCTTGACAGTATCGGCCGAGAACCTAGGAAGTTTAATGTTAGTGAATATGACGTGCAAGACCAACTCATGTTTTGATTTTCTTACTCTCGCGATCAGTCCTGTACATTGAGTTAGCAATCTATTTGTGAGAAGATCAGAACAAAATGACACACCTTTTCCTTTTGCGACTGCCTGGTATCAATAACTCCGCCTCGCTATCGGTGGATTCCTCAATATGGACCATCTTGACGAAATCCTTGAGCCGGATGATTAGTTTCTAAATGAAAGTCAGTAAGTAATATGAAAAGATCGAGATGACTCACCAATGGGCCCGGGTTCTCGGGCGTAAACTTAATCTCGTAAGTCGGCCAACCAGTTAAAAGATTATTGATATCCATGACAATGACATTGTCATGGATAATGACCTGGTCAGTCCCATTAACGAGGATGAATTCAGTTGACATAGTAGTATAGGATTGAGAAAAAGATTAGTGGTATTGATAAGAAATGAATATGAGAAATGCATAGTCGCGTCTTTTTGCATCACCGGTATTTGCCGACTGACTTCGAAAAGTCACGTGATGTTCGGAACCAAGATTTTGAATCAACAAAGTCAGTTTTATTCACTTCCAACATGGCCGCATGCAAATGCATCCCGACCAATCGACCACTCATCACTCTAAACCTTGGGCCATCCGTCTGAGCGAGCGCAACAACTCCGGTGAGTTCTTTATTTATTTTTATTTGCACTTCACTTCCTGGTCCGACACACCTCTAGGAGGTGACTTGGACCAGAGGCTGTCAGGCTGCGAGGACATGCCTCTAAGAGGTGACTCTGAGCACTTAAGCCTGACAGCTTTTAACTTTTATATCAGTTCCTATTACCTACTATGTGTACTGACTTCGTTTCTTGTACTAGGCCATTTACCAGAGACATTGACTATATACATCCGCTGACTTTTGGTACGTTCTTCCAATGTCCAAGTAGCCAACCCCCCTCACTAACCCTAACTACCAGAGACATTGACTATATACGCCCGCCGACTTTTGGTACATTTTTCCAATGTCCAAGTTGCCGTCTGCCCTCACTAACCCTAATAAACTACCAGAGATATTGACTATACGCCCGCCAACTTTTGGTATGTGTTTCTCAAGATGAGCTCCGTCAAATCCTGACCCAGCTGAGATCTCTATCACAAGCCTCTCAACCTGCCGCAGCCGCTCCTCCGACAACTACTACATCATATCAATACCAAGCTCAGCCTGCATACACTCGCCAAACTACGCAATCTGCATTCTCACCTCCAGTATCACAACACTCTTCCTCTACTACTTATACGTCTTATGCCTTGCCGTCCATTAAACCTCCAGTATCACAACACTCTTCCTCTACTACTTATACGTCTTACGCCTTGCCATCCATTAATCAACCTAAATCTGAACCGGTCAACTCTGCATCTCTTTTATCGAGTGTGGGATGCATGTAAGTGATATCCTTACCTGCTCTGAGCTTCCAGCTCCCTGACATCATTGTCTGAGATAGTGAATCCCGTCCCTGGCATGCTCGATGGACGCCGTTTGCTCCAATGCAGCTCGCCCTGGCCAACCTATCTATATGGATGACCTCGTCTGTCTAGGATGCAGAAAAGTTTTCCCATCCCAAAAGCGCTTGAGTGGTCATGAGGCCTGGTGTGAAGCTGACAAGCTTCTCGATGCTGACGTCTACAAGAGTCAACGTCGCCTCGAGAAGGGATGTAAGAAGCGAAGGAAGAAGAGAGTTCGTGATGAGACCAGGTCTCTGGAACGCAGGGAAAGGAACACTTCCCCTGAAGCTGATGTGCGGATGGACCTAGGTGATGACTATGTCGACGCTGAGGTGAATTTTTTCGATATACTTAAATTATATTATGCTTATACGATAGGTGTATAGTACAGGAATGCTGCTGGACCCTCCAAATATATTCCCGAACCAGAACCTCAGGCGCCTGCCCCAGATGTGCCTGCTGTTGTCTCTGCCCGTTCTGGGCAGTGAATATGTATGCCTGCACCCTACATCGACTATGTGCCAGGCTCGGCAACTCACCTTGCTCACATGCCCCCAACCAATCGTCAGGAGCATGGACGACCTTCTAATGAAGCTATTGAGGTCCAGCAACCACCAGCACCAGATAGTCCTGCCTCTGAAGGCATCCCTCATCAGCCCCCCCTCGTGCCATACCAAACAGCTCCAGATGCGATGGGCCTTTTCCGTATCTACTCTGCACGTCCTACCATGATACCAAAGGGTGATGTAGGTCTTGATGCAGCCGTTGATGCTCCTACCCTGGATCGTGATCCTAGTGTCGGGAGTTCTCAGATTGCGACCGGACTTCCTTCTCCAGAGATTCGGCCCGACAACCTTTTCTCTCCTTTCAGTAGCCCGACAGCGGGGCTCCTCATGTGCTGGCAGTACTCTGTGGTTAATTCCAAGTCGAATGCAGAGATGAAACACCTCACAAGGAATTTCCTCGACGATGATGAGTACAAGAGAGAGGATGCACAGATTTATGACGACGTACATGAGAAGCGGCTTACCAGTGTCTATCTGAAGGATTCCTCTAACCCCTTCCGCTGTCTTCTTAGATAGATGATCTATAGATAAACACCTATAAAAACAAATATCTCCACGGTCAGCGATTCAGACAAATACCAATGACTGATAATGTGGTCAATCGTGGGTGGCTAGTTGTATACTACCCAAGGTATGTTCAGCTAAGGATACTTCTGCAAGATCAGTAATACGATGGTCAATCCAATTTATGGACTTGACAGAAAAACAAACAGACAATGGTCAGCCCGACAGTATGGCAGTGACCAAAAGAATATACAGGTTTCTTCCTCAAGTTCCCTTTCAACAACAGTGCCTCATACCAACTATACTCCAAAAGAAATGGTGCGGAATTACAATGATAAACTCCCTCAGCACAAAACAGGTAGAATCAAAGGTCAAGACTAGTCAGGTGCTTTATTGTAGAACTCTTAGCTCAATATTGAACCTGCTGTCAAGGAACTCTTCTTTGAGTATTCAAACAGACTCAGGAACGGACGTCCTTGGGTTTACTACCAAGTCCCCTCTTCAACGGCTAAAGCCTAGCAGGCACAGAATATCTTGGCTCAGTATCACTACTCAGATGAGTGAGGTCAAGCTTCACTATCAATTCCTAAAGTCTCCCCACTATGCTACTACTGAGTCTTAGGTGGACGTAGAGACAACATGAATATTTTGGATCAGTATTTTTTGCACAAAGAACACCAAAGGTCAGTGAAAGTAAAAGAAAAGAAAAAGAATAATAGAAATCAGAATAAAAGTGTGGCTGTACCTTGCTTGCTGGTTGTTGCACACAGTGAGCTCACAGCGGGTCGTTCAGTATGATGAGCTTGCAGTATTACTGTCTCTTGAGAATGTTCCTCTCAGTCTTGAAACAGTTCTTGACACTGGTACTGACACTTATCACACCTTACTTCACAACTTAGTGTTAGTTGGGCTGAGAAACACCCTACTACCTGCTGGTATCTGCTTTTTTTTTATTTCAAAAACTGGGGTCATTATATACACAATAAAGGTGGCTGTGCTACTAGTGTATTCAAGAGTCATCAAGAGTCATAATGAGTCATATGTGCAAGGTGAGTCATAGTGAGTCATAGTAAGTATTTAGAGTGAGTCATAGTGAGTCATTGGGTATTTTGCTAAGTCATGTGACCTGTCCAACCCCTGATGACAAATCCAGAAAGAGAGTAAGAAGTGTCACATGATATGAATCCTGTGTGTGGCTGTCTTTGCTTTGCTTTGTTTGAAGGGTGAGAATGACGTGAGCCTAGTATTTAGGGGTTTACTAATGTTTTTCCAGGACAACATATGTGGGAAATATTTTTCACAGTCACCTGACATGTGTGGGATTTTGTCTGAGTCATCACCATGGCTGACTAAGCAAAACTCATCGCAGAATTAAATGTACTAAAATATTCAGGCTGCTGGCATACAGACTTGAAAAATAAAAAGAAAAGCCAAAAAATATTCCCATAGCCTCAGTCCAACTTCAGATAAAAGGGAAAAGGGTTTCATAGTGGTATTTCAGGGTATATGACTCATGAGAGAGTATTGGTCGTCCATGCACCGAACCTGTTTGGTGCAGGTCACCGCACTGAAAATGGCTGGCGCGAGTCTACAGTCCAAATCCGCCTGCTGAAGGAGAAAATGAAGTGGCCATCAGAGGATGAAGCACCTGTGCTTGAGATACCTGGTGTCTACCACCGCTCACTCACTGACGTCATTACGTTGGTCTTCCAGGATAGTGTCGCCTCCACCTTTCACATGACACCCTTCCAACAGCGGTGGAAGGTGTCAGGAACACACCGTCAATGTCTATTCTGAGGCATACTCGTCCCCTGCTTTCTCAGACGCTTACGAGGAAGTCAACTCTCTTCCTAGGGAACCTGATGATGACCTTGAACGTGTTGTTGCCTCCCTCATGATGTGGTCGGATGCCACACATCTTACGAACTTCGGTGACACTTCACTTTGGCCATTTTACTTATTATTCAGCAATCAGTCTAAATACACAAGAGGGAAACCAACAGCTTCTGCATGCCACCATGTGGCGTACATCCCATCTGTAAGTCCTGTCTTATAACATGTCATCAGATACTTATCTTAACAGATCCCCAGTGACTTTCAAGACACCTATTTCAATATTTTTGCCGATGCATCCTCAACTGATGTCTATACACATTGTAAGCGCGAGCTTATGCAGGCCATCTGGGCACTTCTCCTCGACGAGAAGTTCATGCATGCCTACAAATATGGTATTGTCATTCGCTGCGGTGATGGGATCACACGGCGCGTATTTCCCAGATTCTTCAGTTACTCCGCGGATTACCCTGAAAAGTAGGTTTCGTCATTGACCTTCATCAGATTGCAGTATCTAATTGAGTTCTACTATCAGGATCTTACTTGCATGTATAAAATTCCTTGGTGAATGCCTGTGTCCACGGTGCCTCATCAAGAAATCTGATATCCCCATGATGGGCACCAAACTCGATATGAAACGTCGTGAGAGGACTCAGTGGACTGACAACGAACTGATGACGCTGTCATGTTGAACAAGCACGAGCATTAATGTTCAAGCAGGGAGCTAGTATCAATAGTCAGCGCGTCCAGAATATCTTGAATGAAGAGTCGCTGGTCCCCACTCGGGTAAGTCATTCCTCACAAGATATTAGTTTTTAAGATTGATTTGTTAGTAGAATGCCTTCTCTGAGCGCCTCGCAGAATACTTCTTCAATTTCTTTGTCTTATTCGTAGTCGACCTACTGCATGAGTTCGAACTTGGGGTTTGGAAGGCTATATTTATTCATCTTATGCGTGTCCTTTTTGTGGCAGGTGGTGCTGCAGTTCAGGAGCTGAACTGGAGGTATGTACTTAGGGATTGTGGTCATACTTATGCTCATGCAGCTTTTTACAGATATCAAAGAGTACCTACATTTGGACGGGGAACCATCCGTCGGTTCCACAACAACACATCAGCAATGAAATGTCTCGCAGCCCGAGACTTTGAGGATCTCCTGCAGGTGAACTCACACTCGCCTCATTTATTTATTCATTTAATTATATTGTAAACTAGTGTGCTCTTCCTGTCTTTGAAGGAATCCTCATCAACGAGGAATCAAAGGACAAGGAAAAGAGTATCCATAACAAGGTTATATTGGACCTTCTCTTCGACCTCGCAGCATGGCATGCATATGCCAAACTCCGCCTGCATACTGACAACACCCTTGCATTTTTTGATTCAGCAACTGTTGCTCTTGGTCAGTCCGTTCGGAAATTTCAGCGCACCGTGTGCAAACACTACCACATGACGGAACTTCCACATGAACATGCTGCCTGTGGACGTCGACAGGCTGCACTCGCCTCAAAACAACCAGGAGCATCACATACCGTCTCTGGTCCAAAGGTAAAGAGACTGAATTTGAACACCTACAAATACCATGCGCTCGCCGACTACCCTAACACCATCCACGGAAGAGGTACAACAGATAGCTTTAACTCGCAGTTGGTATGTACTATTTTATTCCATCTAATATCGTCTTCTAAGGTGCCCTCAGGGAGAGCTTGAACACCGCCTGTCAAAGCGCTGGTATCCACAAACACCCAAGAAAAAGGATCAAACAACACACAGTATGACCTCTCAGGACGCAATTGAACGCTTGGTGAAGAAAGTCATTGCCGCACGTGAAATCATTGTTGCGCAGAAGGCCAATCCCAGACCTAAGCGTCTCCGCACTGCCCCAACAGATCATTACTATATCGCCAAGTACTCTCATGAAAGCTTCGATCTAACAGCTTGGTTAGTTGATTTAGCAGATGATCCAGCGGTTGAGGTACGTCGTTTTGTATATACATTTCACTCGGGTTTCATTGCATTTTCCAGAACTTTATCCCTTGCCTCAAAGACCATTTGCTTGGCCGCCTCCATGGGCTTGCATATAATGGTGATGAATATGAGTTTTTGGATGAAGACCACGATTCTGTCCTCATTGGTGAGAACAAGCTATTCCAGCATAGCACATTGTGTATCAACTATACAACATATGATCTGCGATGCGAACAAGACACAAGCAATCCCCAAACTCATGCTGATGTCATGGTACTCGCTGAAGAGGACGAGCGTACACATCCTTACTGGTACGCCCGCATTATTAGGATATTTCATGTCAACGTGGAATATCGCGAGAACGAAAAGTCACACTATTCATGACTGAGATGCATGGATGTTTTATTTGTTCGTTGGTTCAGACGTGACGGATCACCCGCTGGCTTTGCTGCTAAATGCCTACAGCGCTTGGAATTCTTTGACCAAGACAGTCTCGGGGAAGCATTTGGATTCCTGGACCCTGACTCCATCATCCGCGGGGTACACATTATCCCTGCATTTGCTTACAGTCGCACCGACACACTGCTTGGACCGTCCTTTGTCCACAAAGAGGAATAACTTGATACAGACTGGCGCTATTACTATGTAAACATGTATGTGCTTATTTTTTTTCCTTATACGTCTCATTGTAGTTTCTACAGGTTCGTCGACCGTGATATATTCATGAGGTTTCGTGGGGGCGGGATTGGTCATAAGGCCATGCAGGACTGGGATGAATTCCTCCAAGGTGGGGGATGCAACACTGAATCAAGTCCACAGGAAGACTCTGAGATGCAAGGGGATGAGTCGGATTTGGAAGACTTGGAGGAGCAGGACGAAGAGGATGCTGACGAGGAAGAGGATATTGACGAGGAAGATGGCATTGATGAGGAAGACGGCGTTGATGAGGAAGACGGCACTGACAATGAGGCTGATATAGGTCAGGATGACGACAACAATAGAGTTTTGGCCGGTGAGGGTGAGGAACTTGACGATGACCTGCTTGCAGAGGAGGGCTATGGCGCACTTTAACTTAGCTTTTGTTTACACTCACTTAATTTTGCTGGGCAATCTGGGCAATACCTTGTATATATCATGTAGATACAATGTACTACATAGTAATCCTATTTTGACAGCATGCAGATAGGTGATATGTCATTGCGAGATGTTTTCTATCATGTCCGGCTGTTGCCGAGATGGTCTGACAGTGACGTGTCAATTGTTGTGGCACACAACAGTCTAAATCAGGTAATATCTCAGGCTCCTTCCCAGCCCCACAGTTCGAGTGTGGAGGGGCGATATCTGATGGCATTGTACTGTTTCATAAGTCACATGATACAAGAAAAATTCAAACCCAGCACAACCTTATTCCCCCTCACACTCTCACCGGGGGCTGGAAGATAACATTTGTAAACAAAGGTCAGCCACAGTGACGGTGACCGTGAAACTTCGAAAATATGAGTTTGCACCTAGCATAGGGTTACAAAATTTCGAATATGATATGTATTTTTTATCCCTGGCTATTGTTACACCCGTTGTTATACTATGGACACAGTGATTGCAATGCTACAAGAGTGCAACCTGAGTGTTTCTCAATTCATCATATCAATTCTTAGGTGCCAAAAATATCACGGACATCATCTTGCCGAAGATCTTCTTGTCCGTTCTGATGAAATTATTGAAGCTTTGAATAAGCATCCTTCTTGTCAAGACAACAAGTCACAACCCACTGCAAACCACGATGCTCTGAGACAGCAATACATCACAGAGATTAAATTGATCTCATCTGAAGAAGCGGGCTGGCATTTTCTTCATTCGAAGACATGAAAGATGCCGATGGAGATATTATGATGGGCAGCTTGCAACGGACTAGCTCTGAGGTATATGATGAAGAGGATGACTATTGGGGTGATGTAGACGACTTAGATCTTGATGCACATACTACGACGAAACAAACCATGCGGCGATCTGCAGTCATCATGATAGTAAGCATTGCGCACATATTTTTGATGTATCTGAACAAATGAAAATTAGAAACGTGTCATCATACTTGGTATTTTGATGCAAAGCACGAATCGTAGATCAAATGCCTTGCAAAGTATACTCGGCATATTCTTACAGTCGACACACACACCCCAGAAGGTGATCGATACACTTGCACCCTGGGTCTTTAGATAGATTTCAGATAATGCAGGAGTCTCACACAGATTACATCAGCAAACTATTGATTTCGTCACAATTCCCACATGCTTGACAAATCCGCACAATTCCATACAAGGATCACAGGTCCCACAGACATCACAAACAAATGACCATAAGTCTGCTTACAAGCTCACAGCAGCACAAGCAAGTACAAGCCAACAAGCTCACACACTGTACAAGCGGCACAAGTGACACAAACTGTAACACACTGTAGCACTTGTAGAAGACATAATTAACACTAGCGAGTTTGTATACATATGCGCAGCGAGAATTTTGCCTATTTACTATGCTACATGGTCTATAATAAAATTTTCATTTTATTAATAACAGCGGTACTATGAAATAAAAACATACTTACTACTCAGTGTCACGCTCGAATAGTAAACATTGTGATACCGCTTTTCCTCCGGCGCTCTGAGTGCATGCGTCCGACGTTGAGGTCAGCCAATAATAGACGCTGGTTTGCAGCTTCTGCCCGGCGGCGGGAGATATGGATAAGTATTTGATATTGTTCCAAAATGCAGTCGGCCAAGTGTTTTTGAGCTTGACACACTTTGTGTTTGGCCTGGGCAGCCTTGAGCGCAAGGTCGGAGTCTTCTTCTTCTGCTGGTTGATCAAACAAGCTGGACTCTGCTGAGTCTTGTTCCTGCAGATAGCGGGATATGAGTAACAAAGCAACACATAAGCAGGTGCAACTCACAAAATGCATTGGTATAGGTAAGCTCTCGTCGTCGTCATCTTCCTCCACCTTGACAGAATGCGATTGCGGAGAATGTGTAGGGAACGGATGTCCTTTATCAGGCCAACTTGAAGGGGGTGATGAGGCTCAATGACTTGATCGGGCTCGATGAGTTAATGAGGCTCGAGTTGATGAGGCTTGAGGAGTTGATGAAGCATCAGAGCCGTGAGAGTCAAAAGAAGGATCGTAGGAATGGTAAGATGGAGGATGATAGACTTTAGATTGAGAGAACATATGGATGTACATGCGCCTAGACTGAATGAAAGAAGTGTGGGAACTTCGTGCACACATCATCAATGCCAACACCGACCTGTCCAAAGTGCAGGAAAGTTTTCACCAAGGACTCCAGCGTCACTCGCCATCTAAGTCAGCCTCGGACATCCTGTCACAGTTCCGTTCGTGACATCGTTGACATCTTGGATTTCACGGATGTAGTTCCGCCGCAGCGATCCCTCAATCTACCTCAAAATTCGGATGCTAGTGTTGGTATGGGATTTGGTGTTGGGGGTGACTCGCAATTTGATGGTCAAGCCGGGGATTCCATGGATACCAACTTAGACGGAGAGACAAGCCAGGAGAACCCTTCGAAGCTAGGCTTCTACCCACCCACTTGGCAAGTATTCCTGCAGGTGGCGAAGTTAGAGATGTGATCACAGGCCGTTCTATCCCACCCAATTCCAGAATCCCAGGACACCCTCAGCCTTGCTCGAGAAGTGTTGGACACTGTGCTATGGATATACCACGAGAAGAAGAATAAACTCGAGAGAGGCTACTTTCCGGAGTACGACATTGACATGTGCCGGCTGGTATGTTCTTACTTTATTAATGGTGAATGCACTCGCTGATAGTTGATGAGCTATGTGACAACCTCTTCACGTTCCGCACAGAGCTCAAGAAGGTCATTATCCCTATTGCAAAAAGGGCATATGATATCTTCCCACAGGGCTCCATGACGCGAAAGGAGGAGGCTCAAAAGCATGTCACCGCAACTGCTGCTAGGCTCCTCAAGAGCGGTGACTACCTCCGGCTCCCTGACTCGTCTGGTGTAAGTCGTGACTCCCAGTAATAGCGCCATTTACATTTAATTCTCGCAGGGATCATTCAAGAATTTCACATTGCAGGCTCTCAAGGACGCTTGTCTTGAATTCTACTACAGCAACAGCAAGAAA
Organism: Suillus fuscotomentosus; assembly: GCF_016647785.1. NCBI lineage: Eukaryota > Fungi > Basidiomycota > Agaricomycetes > Boletales > Suillaceae > Suillus > Suillus fuscotomentosus. The sequence goes on from NW_024539522.1 coordinate 984,664, forward strand.
GCACTAAAGAACACGGACGAATTCCACCGCACAATCCCTGTCAATGCGATGCTTCTTGTAGCAGTGGTGGTATGCTTATTTTTTTCTTCCTTTCGTCGCTGATGATTTGACAGTTGAAGGGCGTTATCTCTGGCTTTCGGGAGACTGGCACTGACAAGGTTCCTGATCTAACCGCTGAGCAGTGCAGGATCCACTTCGTCAATCTACGGAAATCAGTTGACAAACTGCTCGACATTCCGGAGCGCCGCGACGAGCTTGGAGACATGTTGGACCAATGGGCTAGGATTGGCATGGGCGACTTTGATGGGTATGCAGCTGGGAGTGCAATGGGCAGTGACACGGAGGACATTAATATCATACTTTGATTACCATGTTTTTGTTACACAATCATAACAGTTTATGTGAGCCTTACCAGGCGGTATGTCATGTTTACTGTGTGAAGCCTGTCATTAAATGTATCCTTGGTACAGTATATGTCATATGTACAGTGTGTATTGTCTGTACAAATTGTAGGAGTATGTGACAGTATTGTAAAGGGGGGACTTCCTTGTGTAAGTGTAATGTCTGTACAATAGTGTACAATCTTGTACAGTATTGTACAGATGCCCCCTAGTTTGCTGATGTAGGAGCTGTCATCTGTATAACAACGGGTGTAACAATAGCCGGGGATAAAAAATACATATCATATTCGAAATTTTGTAACCCTACGCTAGGTGCAAACTCATATTTTCAAAGTTTCATGGTCACCGTCACTGTGGCTGACCTTTGTTTACAAATGTTATCTTCCAGCCCCCGGTGAGAGTGTGAGGGGGAATAAGGTTGTGCTGGGTTTGAATTTTTCTTGTATCATGTGACTTATGAAACAGTACCGACAATGCCATCAGATATCGTGAATGTCAGGATTCTGGCCGGTCTTGGCACAAGTCTATGCAGACTTCAGGCCTACGTCTGGGTAGAAGTCTGGGCACCCCTCGGCACACTCGGCAAATTCTAGCGGAGTTGAATCAGCTACTTGCAGGTGCGTTCACCTAAGCAAGGTTATTATTATCATCCTGCCCCTTTGCTGCCCGCTGCCCGCTGTCCGCCAACTGTCAGGAATGCTGCCTGTATGCCCGCCCGTCACCACTGGAGGCGATGGAATCCCCCATTTAGACACCGCTCAAACCATGTCTGAGCTGCTCAAATACCTCACTCGGTATGCCCACTCCTTGTCTTCCTCTCCTGGCTTGAATCGTGCTCCTTCCCCTCTTTCTATGTGCTTGTGTTCTCTCAATATCACATCCTGCTCCCACTATGTCTCCTCCACTGTCTCATGCTGACATTGTGTTGCTTGCGCAGTTGTTCCTCCGCCTGTCTCCCACTGGCCTTGTAACCGATTGTACCAATTGTGGTGGTGTGGTCTCCCTGTCAATCTGTCGGACTGATAGGAGCGGTAATGGCGGGAAACCAATGGCAAGGGTACGTGCTGCTTTGTCTCTAACACTTGCTGCATATTGACTTAAGTTGCCAGCATTCGTCGTGCTCCTTCTACCGTTGGTATCTGCAACTACTTGCCTTACCGCACATCATGTCATTAATTCAAATGTCAACCACATCGCCTAGTCCCCCCAGCTCTCAACCAATCGCCTCCTCTAGCAGTACTACCCTTGCCATGCTGCCACCCTCCTCAACACAGCCCTCGAGCAAGCGACAATGCAAGCGGGGTGAGTGGTGTCTAGGCTCTTTCTGCACTCATCCGCATGCCTTGTGCTGCAGCCATGACTTATGTCTAAGGCATTGTCGTGAGGCAGGTGGTTGTCATTTTCATGGATTTCATGATGGCCTGCCTTTGCATGGAGACGACGAGGATGTGCACGACAAGGAGGTGCATGATGACTTTCTGATTGAGCAGTTGGAGGATGGTGGCTTTGGACGTGAGGAGCTCCGTCAGGCATTGAATGCCTCTCTCAAAGACCTTGACCTTCCAATCCCAGATATACCAGTTCCTTCTATACACGACCTAATATCTGCACCGCCTGCTCCTATCCCCCGCGTCCAATCGCCGAATGTGCCTTTTGAGGCTGATCTACCTTCCTCCCCTGCGCTACCTGCACTACCTCACACACCGTCCTCTAGACCAATGCCGAAGCACCCACGAATCACGCAACAGATGGACCCTATATGGGTTACTGATCTACGTGCCCGGGCCCAACAGGAGGCAGATGATAAGCGGATTGAGGAACGCCGCAAAGAGATGGAACGAGAAGCGAAGCAGCGCTTTGTGTTGCATTGGTTTGACTCTGTAAGTATTATTCCATTTTTCCAATGTGACTCTGCTCATACTATACCTAGGACGATGCCGCTGTCAAGGTTGAATGGGTGTCCAAGTGCCCTTACTATCCTCAATGGCAGCTCGCTGACGATCCCGAGCTTGTTGCATCCTTGGGTGCAGATATTCACAAGATCGAAGTGTACGATGAGCACCTGCAATGCTGGATTCCCACTGCCCTCACACATACCATTTCCCTTGAGTCCAGCTGTAATATATTCCTCTGACGTTACGGTGTCGTGCAGTGCAACAGCTTTCAGGAGCTCTTGATGGCATCAAAATGTATCTCACGCCCTCGTCACCTTCGGTTCAACATGACAGGCGAGCGCGATGCTGTGCGAATGAAGCTCAAGGCCAAGAAGGAGCAGGTACTGCTACCAGACCCTGTAGCTGAGGTTGAGGTCATCGAGACGCCATCATCCCCTGCCATCACAGTCAAGCGTGAACGGGAGGAGAGTCAAGAGCTTACTTCAACTCCTGTGCGGCCACGACTCATGGTTGAGGACTTCAACAGCCGTCGTGCAATATCTATTTTGCCCACACCCTCTCCACTCCCCCTTCGCAGTCATAGTGTCATCTCTCTCTCATCCAGTCCCCCTCGTGATACAATCTCTATGTCAATTTTGTCATCAGCATCATCTGTGATTTCACTTGCATCCTCGCATCACTCAACTGCCTCAGTGGAGGTGTCCAGTGCCCCAACACGACAGCAAGCAACCTCCATCAATATACCCACTATTACTCCCATTCCTGTCCCCAACTATGACCCTGCAAAGCCATCACAGGTGTGGCCCCACAGTATGCACACCATCGACATGGTGGCTGGCTTTCGGCAGATGGATGACAAGCTCCTGCGAGCAAGGTACTTTCAGCATGAGTTGTTCCCTCTCGTATTCGGAATCCCCTATGTCAAGGCCACCTATCACCACAATCACAAAATGTGGCGAGTGACAGATCACACTGTCCTTACTGAACACGAGGCTGCAGGTCATACACCATTGGGTCTTTGGTCGCACTACCTCAGTGCTCGTCGCAGGGCACTTGGGCAGGAGAGCAAGAAGCCTGGCAAGGCCAGGTAAACATACTGTCCCTCATTATATTCTTATTCTCGATTTGTTCAATGTCTGCTCTATACATTTTACTTTATTCTTACTAGTCGCTGTCATAGTTATCTTTGGAAATGCATGTGATATTGATTTCATGATGTCGCGATTGAGAACATTGGTGTGTAACTAATTCTACACCTGAACTAAGGCATTAAGTGAAACATGGATGATAAGGCCTTTTACCCTGCGCACGCAGGGTAGTTACAGTAACACGATTGCGCCAAATGATCATCTCATCTAAAAAGAACTCATACTTGACTGGTGTCATCTCGCGACAAATGTTATGGAAGGCGCCGAACCAGACATTGATCTGCTCTGCAATTGAAGAGTTGAAGTAGTACCCACCATCCTTGTCCAACAACTCTGGATAACCCTTCATGTCACAGTGCTCGCGACACAAAGTGTCCGTCATCTTGTGCTTCATCCGGTGATGAAATGCATCAACACACATGCCGATGTCATCAAAAAATTTGATCTGATGGCTCATAACTTCACGAAGGGCATTGCAGTTGGAGTCGTAGATAAGATGTTGTGGTTTCCGTGCACGAGGAAGGGAATATACCTGCTCAATCAGGAGCTATGCAGCATCAGTAAGGTAGAAAAAGCAGGGATGTTAGGATCACTTACTAAAACATTTGATACTGCCTCATGATGGTACATAGTACTACATGCATTGATTATCCCACAAGGACGAACAACAAGCTGTTCGTTGTTTGTCCGTTGGCGTCGAAAAAGTGCCTTGAGCTTGCCTTGCGTTTCCTTTTCCTTGCAGGCACGATCTTCATCATTGACTCCAGTGGAAGTTGTAACCACCGGTTGCACAAGGCGAGTGTCTCCCGTGTGTCCATCGTGCTCATACCACTCCTCTCCATCTTGGACACCGAGACTGTCGCCAGCATCAACAGAGGCCATGGCATCATTAGACTTCACGAGCTTCTGACGCCATGTTCGACTCTTGCCACTTTGCATGGATTCAACATTGAGAGCCTCCATTTGAAGGTGGAGGGGGTCGTTGCAGGCTTTGCGAAGCTTCCCAGACTGAGTGTCGCAAGTCACAGGCCGGTCACATCCCTCCACAGCGCATATCGTCTCCAAGTGCTTGTGCGCAGGGTCTATAGAACAGTACCGATGGCGAGTATTTGCAAGGGCATTGGTGCATCGCGGGACTGCACAGCACGGATGCCCCACAGTGACACCATCAGTAACAACAACCTCTGTGCGGCTGAGTGTCCCATCAGGCATCTCAAACACCCGCAGGCAGCCATCACAGGCATGTGGAAGCTCCTCTTGTCCATGAGTGATGATGCGCTCGGTACGCTTGCGCATGGCACATGTGAAGCGGTCCTTTTGCTCTCCTCCATGGGGAACTTGTAGGTGAATACCGTTTCGATGGTGGTCGTCAAGCAATGCAAGGAGGGTGAAGGAGTCCCACACCACCTCCGTCGTCACTGAGGTCCCAAATTGCCAAGGTACGTTGTGATCAGAAACTCGACGAGATTGAGCAATATCATATACTCGCGCGCAATTTGTTGCTGAGACACTGAATAAAAACAGTCAGAGACGAAAGAAGGAAACAATGGGTACTCACGGAATCTGCATGAGATCCATCCAGCTCATTGCGAGCTCGAGCTGAATAAATTGGTGCTCAGCAACTTGTAGATAGGATGGTATACCATCGTAGTATGTCCTTGTACCATCCTTGACGCTGTAATTGTGGTGATAATTCGTATGACAAACTGAAAAACGACTGCAAGTTAATGATAGTTTGATGTATTGAGGGCACAAACACTTACCTCGACACTTCAAGTGAACAGACCAAGCAGGATGAGCACCTTGTGCATGGGTAAAGACCACTACACGTCGCTGCTCTTCCTTCTTCAGCAGGGAGTTATTTCGCCAGGCATTACAGTCTGGATTGATGCATGTCTTGACAGGAGGGTATAGGGTGCGCTTCGCTGTAAGATATGTGAGTGTCAAGCTAACATAGAATGAATGATATACTTACTGATCCCTCGCTTGTGGCCATATGATCTGAATGCTTCCTCCTCCTCAGTGGCGGCCTCCTCAGCTGTGGGCAACATCCAAATGAGATCCTTGACAATATCCCATAGGACATCAACAGCATCCTTGGAGATGGCAACCCTTTCGGCCAGAAATTCATTGATGGATGGCAGCAGTATGTTGGGTGCGACGAGGACAGAGACAGTGTGTGGCTGTGGTTGTAGAATATCATCCTTGAGAAGGCTGGAACACCAGAGAAAGGTGGTAAGATTGAGAAATGGCATGGTGGCAAGCTGATCATGTTGCTGCATGGCAGCAAAGAGGGACGTGATGTCCATGGCCCATGCGTTGGTATGCAGCCCCTGGCGGCGGCGGCGGGTGAAGTGTGATGTGACTGGTGGGAGAGGCGGGTATGTGATGTCAGCCATGCTCGGGGGGTGCCGGCGTCTTCAAACTCCGTCAGAGCATCGCCACTTGTACCAAGACTTGTGCCCAGACATAGACTTATACCAAGACCGGCCATTTCAGGAACGTCCTCCAGATATCGCCCCTCCACACTCGAACCGTGGGGCTGGGAAGGAGCCTGGTAATATCTCAGTTCTGCAAATTTTGTGATGACAAAGTTTCAACTTTCACGTTCTGCTCTCTGCCTGTATAAACCTCCAGTCAACGATAATCGATTGGACATCAACGTTCAACGCCGATGCGGGTACCATGCAAATGCACCACGATCAGCATTATCGCCAGCAAGAATTCACCGGTCCACTGATTGGCACGCTTCAACACGTGCTCTTTTTCTCTTGTCGGGTTCTCGATGCGTCCAGGTGCAAAAGCTCGCGAAGAAAATAGTGCTACTGGGGCTATCGTACTTGTAAATGTCTTTCCTCGACAATGCCAAATATTCCATTGTGAAAAGGGTCAGCACAGTTACAAAGATTGTTCCTAGGTATCTAATATAATATATTGCTTTAAATACCCTTACCATTTGTTCACCGTTTCACTGATGGTGCGATTCAGATGTTCAGATGCAAGAGAGTCGAAAGACCATGTTCCTGGGATCAAACACTGACTCGGAATCCGGATATGTTGCGAGTTTTTGACAGATCAACAAAGACCCTGGTTGGTTACGTTGATGCCCATTGCACCGGACCCTACACTCTACTTCAGCGATGTTGGGTATGTCATATTTTCTCTATGTCCCCTTGACAAAATGCAGAGATAGCAATCGCTTCACGGCAAAGTTCACTCTCCGGTCCTGCGTCCCTACATCAAGTCGGACTATGAACAGACCACAATCTTACGAGGTCAAGTGGACACCCTGCGAACCGGTCGCAGGACCTTGCTGTGCTTGCCCAGAACCACCACTTGCAATCTCAGATCTCACGCGCGGCGCGGTCACTGGACGTTACACGATCGTACATGCGTGATGAAGGAATGCGACATTCGTGTGCCTATATATCTGTTCTGTAAGGTCTCAGACTCCATCCTAATGTTTACTCTCTTTTTATAATATCTTCATTCAAAACAATGGCCTCACTTAAGCGTCGTGTGTTTTGCAAGAGTTGAGAATTGTAATTTTTCAGGGTCAGCAAATTCGGGAAGACGGGTATGTAGGTGTTTCTATTTTCTTCCTGCAAAGTTGCCGACTTAGATATGAGCCCTCTCTCAAGGTCCATTCAGGGCTACTGCTACCTACACGACCGGTAAGATCTACGGGAACAATACTCTTGAAAGTCGCTTATATACTGTATAGACTTGAATTCCCGCCTTAGTTGTTCGACGAATTTCTTGGTTCTGCCATCTGGCTCGACGCCATTGATGTGCATCTCTTCGAGGGCATCATGCACACCTCTGAGGTTGCGGAAACATGACCAGCGGGTTTCTATCAGCTCGTTGTATGTGGGAGTGGTGCATCCGAATACGTAGCTTGGGATGCTTAAGTGCCGGGTGTAGTCGAAGATAGAGAGAGCGAGGTGGGGATCACAGTACTTATCACAGAAAGAGCACATGAGGGGCGCGATGAGGTAGGGTGTTGGAGTCCAGGGTGCATAGACGCTGGTTGTGGCGGTGGATTTGCGTTTGCGTTTGCGTTTGCACTTGCATTCAAGGTTGGGGCAGGGCCTGGAGCATGCTGATGCTGTTCCTCGGACTGCTGAGACTGCCCAAAACCGCCCGCTCGCATAGACCATTCAAGCAGCTGTTGATCCGTATCGCAAAGCTCCATTCCCTCCTTATCAAATTCCCCATCTGCCTCCGTCGTCTATCTCAACCGTTTCGAGTGTCGTCTGAGTTTGCCGAATAAATCTGATGTTGGGGCGTGGCCAAATGGCTTGGGACTGATTCCAATCCGTCGAGAACAGCGAGCAGGTCATCGTGGTTTGAGGAGGAGAGTTTGGCGGAGGGGTTCTTTTCCTCTGAGACTGCGTCGAAGATCATGTTAAACGTTTCCCAAAATTGAGCATCATCCTTGGAATATAGCATTTGCTCGACTAACCTATTCATCAAGATATAATGGTGCACTACTGCGTTTCGCGTCGTCTTAGGAAGACCGTTGATGCAGTCCTGAATGAGACGCAAAGTCTCGACCTTATCGTCCAACACGCACGTGCACTTAGTACTGGCCATCAGTAAACCGGTGAGTTCTTGCTGGGGATTATGCTGATTATGGTGCTTTTACATAGTCATATATTGCTTTATATCACTTTATATTCCAATGTGATGAAAACCTTTCCTATATATTACGATATATAATGATATATGACGATATCTTCTTCTCACAGGTTCTCTGATGCACTAGTATTAGGCACCTACGGCGAATAACAATGCATCGACCTCGTCATACGATGTGAGTGGATTGATCAGCAGACTGCAGATCATAAGGAGGAGACTCAGCTAGTGCCAGTGTGTGCGAGTCCCTCGTCTAAATTGATGACCTCGGGGTGATTCGGAAGAGGGTTTTGTTGAGGCACGGAAAAGAGGGATCGGAACCGGCCCGATGTTGTCTTGAGCGTCCATGAGTGGATACGGAACAGAGTATACTTAATCTTTGGCGCAGAGCACAACATCGGCATCTAGAGAAGAGGATGACTGGTGGAAGGTGCCGCCATTGACTAAAGCCGAATCATGAATGGACTCCGTTTCCATCATCGCGACTGCCGGTGTGCTCAAGTGAAATGAGATGACTATCAGAGCAGAACTTCAGGTCAGTACCTTCTTTCGATATCAAACGGCCTGACTTAGTGGTACTGCAATTTGGGTTTGTCAGTGAGTTTTAAATTTTATATTTGGCGCGACTGATCACACACTCACTCGACATAAATAATAACCCCTGTCTACTTGTAATTAGACGAAATACAACAGCTACAATCTCAAAATCACGCTGTATGCATCATGACCAAGTTGAAACGTTGACTGCTGTCAGGTGGAGCGTTAATGTTCTGTTTCACAAAGCTAACATCTTGATATGCACACTCAAGAGATCCTGTTCAGCATAATGCAACATTTCAAACACATAGACAAAGCTCCATAAGAAGTTCTACAACTCTCAACTCTTTGCGAAATACATGACACACAAGCAATCTTATAAAGAGACAAGCAACTCAGTGAGGCCATTGGTTTGAACGAAGATACTATGAAAACATGAGATGCAAACATCACAGAACGAATATCCAGGCGCACCAATGTCTTATCAAGCATGGGTGATCGTGTAACGTCCAGTGTTCGCGTCACGCGAGAGGTTCCAAGTCGTGTTCTGAGCGAGCCCAGTGAGGTCTTGCGACCAGATCGCAGGGGTGTCGACCTGACCTCGTAAGATTGAGGTCTCTTCATAGTCCGACGTGATGTAGGCCCGCAAGACCGGAGTGAACTTTGCCGTGACGCGACTGCCGTCTCTGCATTTCATATTGTGAACCCTCTGAAGGAGAAATAAAAGAAAGGTGACTTACCCGACATCGCTGAAGTAGAGTACAGGTGTGGGCATAAAGTCTCCTCTGTTTACGAAGCCTGGAGGTGGACAATATGCTCAGGTAAAAGATGAGGCAACGAAGATGTTCACAAACCGACTGCTATTTCTTGGATACTCCCAGTGTGGTTCTGGGCCTGCAGGATGCCAGATGTTCCCGCCTGAGGGGGCTGCACGAGGTATTCGTCGGTGGTCGAGATGAAAATCAACGGAAGCCAGGCTTACAGAGAAATGATAGACCTCGTTGGCTTCTGTCAAGGTTGTTTTCTCGCCGTTCTGCATCGTGGCTTGCGTTGGTGCTAGCAATTTCGGAGAAGATGAGAATCGCTCACATTGATATTGACGGAGGTCGCAGCGCTGATGACCTTCCCACTCTCGACCTGGGCTCTGGAGAAAGCGAGTCTATACAATATATGAGCGACTTCTAAGACTATTGTGTTCGTCGATTATCTCACTGGGCCGTATAGGTAGCGGTAGCCCGGTATGGACCTAGAAAGAGGGATCATGTGTAAGTCGGCAACCTGGCAGCAAGAGAATAGGAACACCCACCCGACTTCCCGAATTTGCTGACTCTGAAAGAAATGCAAAGGTTTTAAGTCGCCCCAGACAGAAGTAGACGCACTTACTTCCAAACTATCGGGAAGACGTCCTCGTAGAGGCCTTCCACGTTGGGACTCCAGGCGAGCATGAGCGTGACCTCCTTGCCTAGGTCCTTGCTGCGAAATGTCGGGTAAGAAATTTGTGCAGAGCGAGATTGCCAACACTTACGACTGGAAGGTCAAATTCTTGACGAAGGGCCGGGGTGGCATTGTGTCAGATTGTTAGATACAAAGTGTATTGGTAGTTGAGATTGAGCGTGGATTGACGAGCTTGAGTTCTGCAGTCAGAGTCTCCGCAAGGAGGCTTTTATATGTTTCGGATTGCATAGGTTGTTTCTCCTCCCTTGGTTTGCGACTTAACCAACGTCTCCTTCGTGCCACGGTACCTGACGCTGAAGATCCTAATTATTCGATAAGGCGGTAGCACATGGTGGTCCTTGAATCGGACTTGCTAGACAGCCGGCTTCTGCGGGAACCGATTTACCTGGGCGTTCAAGTGGCGTGCTGGGAAGTTCGTAGCTGCCGTTGGCTGTCCTTCGTACCTTCCAATCGTGCTTGTACTAGTAGGGGGGGTGGAGTCACGGTTACGATCGCAAGTAGGTAGTATATGAAAATAGGAGCCTATGGCCCATGGCGCGTTTCGCGACTGCAATATATTTTTGCTATAGTACTGGCCTCGCCGGCCGAGCTTGAGTCTGGTGTGAATCAACTGTAACGGTTAAAGTTCAGTCAAACGAACTGCAAGACGCTGAACCTGCCAGTGCAAAAAGCTTTAACCGGTACATAGACTCGACTCCGCCGATAAGCGGTTCACTGATGACTTGTGTACAATGCAAGTTCAGAACGTTCAAGGCGCTTCGCCCGCTCGGCTAGTCTTAGCAAACAAATTAAAGCTGAAATAAACTCCTACACATCGGCAGTTTCCGAACTAACAATATTATAAGATGGATAAGGGATTTTGAATTGGGATTTCGACATTGGAATTTCAACAACAAAGTTAGATGAATGTGTTCTATGTTTTGGACTTTGTTGTTCTGAGTTCAGATCAACATAGTTAGAAACTAATATTTCAAAACCAAAATATGTGATCACATTGGACTAAAGCAAGTGAAAACAAATGAATCCACTACTATCACTGATGGGGTTTTTCAAAATGGGTATTAGGTTTCAAAATTCACTGATCATCATATTGCAAGCTATGCACTGCACAAAAATATTCTGCGATTTTAGCCAGTGTTCTCTAGTGTCTATAGAATGCAGCTGTGAAGATCATATAGAAAACATTGAGCAGTTGTGTTCACAATAAATCATCCATTGAAATATGTCACATCACTGAATGTTAATGATTGTAATGCTACAATCTATATACTTTGTCAAACAGGACAAAAACTATGTGAAAACAATCTCTGTCCTTATACAAATGATGCTTACCACTGCGATTTCTATATCATGATTGAGTGAGGGCAGAACCATGTTATCAGTGAAGTTGTTGAAAGAGTGGATGCTGCACCGTGACTATAGTGCAGCATCAATTATAATCTCCGCTCAAAAACTGTACATCGAGTAAGACCCGTCGACAGGGGAGGTGTATCTTATAGCAGCCTCCAGATGGGCCAGGTCATCACTCACCAGCGCAATGACCTGGACTGTGAGTTTAATCCTCGTTGGTATATATCCTACATCCAGTCTTTTATTATACACTTTTGTGAACATACTCACTCTCAATCTATTACTATCATATCCTTTCCACTTAATGCACATACATACATTTAGATTTACTTACTGTGGATAGCTGGTCTATACAATGTACATGCACGAATCCATAGAATCTTTGATTTCCTTCAAACACTTGTTCAGATATTGAGATTCAAAATTCTGCCGAGCGTACCGTTACAGAGCTATAAAACTCTAGTGTGACATTGCTGTGACAAATTTTGAAACAGCATATCCAGTCCCTGCCAAACTGACATTGCACAACCGGATTCCTTCCGCCGCTCAAATATCATCGCAAAAAAATCAAATTTCACCTGGGTGTGATAGAGCACGATTTTTCCCACAGGTCTGTCAAGAAGCGGAAAAAAAAAACTTCTTGATGAGTGTGCTACGCTTCAAACATTGAAAACCTTTGAAAAACCCCGCCAGTGATAGTAAGTGTTTTGGGCAATATTAGGGCTGTTCACCATACCATATACAGTATATGGCCATATAGTGCACGTCCATCAACCGTACTAAGTCCCAATGTAACCGTATATGACAGTTAAAAAAATGCTGATGGTACAGTACAGTATGACATACAATACAAGTCTCAGCCATGCCACAGAGCCAGCTGCACTATTTTGATGTGGCCTGGTGTTGCAGAATTCCCTCTTGTTCCGTGGGAAGGTGGAGGAGGTGACAGCCTGGTGCGAAAGTGGCAAGAGGCTGTTGGGTGGATTCAGAAACTTTCTGTTAGGGAATGGTACAAGGTACCACAGGCCACATCTGTCGGAAAAAAGTTCCCAGGGTTTTAAGGCCTTGCAAGACATTTTAATGCTCTATTTGGCGGGTGTCCTTATAAGGGCTTTTAAACAGATAAGATAATATTTTAATGCTCATTAAAAAGCACTTACATATAAGGGCCCTTTTGATGACCTTACATTGAGTTTTACCTCACCATGCCTCAGAATGGTTCATTAAAATGCCTTATAAGGCCCTCTCAAGGTGCTGAGCTGAACTTGTAATCTGGCAGTATTGGAATGGTACCTAACTTTTTTCCGACATCCATACCCCCACCCTGTGGAAATCCATACTGCTAGTGATGTTCTGGCCTGGCTTTGGCTTGGCCTGAGGGGGCTCAGGCTCACCATATTTCAAGCCAAGGCCATGAGCCAAAGCCAGCCAAAAGCCATGGCTTGAGCCAAACGAAGCTGTGGCTCTTTTGCTATCAGTGTGACATTATATATTGTAGTGCAATAGAACTATGGAACAAGCAACATGGAGCAGACCTAGTCTGTCTCAAAGTCAGACACCTTGTTATCAGCTTCATCATCAGCATCATCTTCCGCATCATCAAGCATGATATCTCAACTATCCTCGTCATTACCATCATCACCTGCAGTCTTCCAGTCACTCCCAGCTTTCATTCAGAGCCAGATAGTATCCAATCTACCACTTCCTGCAACAACTTGTTGCATGTTTCTGCAAAATGATGACACTTGGCAAATAGATGATGTGGCATTTCTAGACACTCACATCCAAACTGGCACCACAGTGATATGCTTCCCATATGGGTAAATTGTATATTTGCAGAGTCCAGTTGGTGTGATCTCACATAGAGCTGCACCAACGCTGAGTATGCACATAGCATCTTCATAGAGAGGCAGTACAAGGGTATGACCAGGTATGAAGGTTAGATCAGCTACAGTGTGATTGGAGAGTATGTGAGTAAGCAAAGATGGCAAAGATGGCAATAGACATTCAATAAACTTCAAAGAAGGGGAGTATAAAACAAAACTGTCCAATTCAAAAATAGCATATGAAAACTATGTATAGTTCTTACATAATTCTAAGTTTGATATTTGAGGCTTGACCCATGGACCCATACCCATCCTATTGCCTATTGACACTACTGGCCCTGCCCTTCATAGATCTCTCACATACTTTTATATACTTACCTTGTTTCTATAGGTATTAGTTTGGACACTTGGTGATGAGCTGAATCTCTAATCTCTGAGCCTAACACTAGCGGTCACCAAGGGACAGTGGTGCCTCCTTTAGTTCCAATATCGACATATGACGGACAACTAGTATCTAATGCAAAAGTCCCCTCAAGAAAATTTACTAGCACTTGCTAAGCCTTAGACTGCAGTGCCTCCTTATATGTCAACATCGACATACAACAGATAACTAGTGTCCAATATGAAGGTCTCCTTAAGAAAATTTTATTCTCCAACCCTATAATTCCAGAATAACAATGGCCAACAGCCACCAGAGCCTTATTACATAAAGTGACACTTTTAATGAGTACAAGGTGAGCATTTGTTAATTGGATCCTTTTTCTCTCTGACACTCGATTGAAGTTATATACTCATGTCCGACTTACACTACAACAGCGCTGGCAATGCATACAGTTGTAACCAAATTGGAATGTAGCAACCACATCCTAGGATTACACTAACAGTTGCACGTCCATCACACATCTCGCTGCCCAATCCTTATGTTCACACTGGGCTGAATAGTACTTTGTTGCTCACTCTAGGGACCAATGGAACTTGCACTCAGTGTTATCATGTATGTTCTATTTTATCTAACTGTGTGCTTAACTGAACGTATAATAGCCCCATTATGCCCTCAACACCCCAGCTGAATTCCCCACCCAGCGTCAGCACCACCCTTCCCCTTCCCCCATCAGGAGTGGTTCACAACTCACTCAGCATGAATTCGACCATAATACCATTGATCCTGTATTCCATCTGCTTTCTGATAGCACCAATCTAGACTTGACTAACCCTGTGGTCATTGCCAAGGTATATGGCCATGTGGCTACCTCAAAAAAAGCTGGGGCTTGTCACAAACTCCACACTACCAAAGCCAAAGGCAAGGAAAATGTGGGAGTGTGACCCACCAAGTGTCTCCATGAGATCACTGCTAATGATGATAATGCTAATGTTAGGGCCAAGTGCAGGTGCCCATCAGGCTCCAACAATTATACTACCACCGATACTAAGGTGCTTCTTGACTTCGTCAAAGAGGAACAGCCACTAGGCTAGCAAGGCCGGTAGGCTATACATTCTAAGTTCTCACAGTAGGCAATAGAACAGGGACATCCTAGCTGAAAAGCTAGTTCCCTCAAAACAAAATTCAAACAGGTAAGATCCCAGCCTTTGTTTATTTAATATATTTTCACTCTGCTCTCAATAGCTTATCAAGAATATGAAGCCCACTGGAGACAGAGTTTGCCCTCCAGATGTCACCCATGTGCACCAAATTGATACACTCATCAATAAATGTGCAGGCACATGTGATCTCAATAATGTAGAGTTTGATGATAATCATGATGATGACAACGACAAAAATTGCTCTCTCTCTTCTGGCATTGATGAGCCACAACATATGGCTGTTATGAAGGTCACATGCACCAAAGCTCCAGTTCCATGATTCAATACATGTGGTACTGCTGTTACAGAGTTGTTAACTTGTCTATCGGGTGCATTCAATCCTGCCGCACAGTGAGCTTGTGATGAAGAACAAGCAGATCGGGGTCTTGCTAATACTCAGTTGATGGCACAGGCACAGCAGCTGTGAGATGTGCAGTTCAAAATTGTTTGATTTGTATAGCAAGCTGTATGACTCTCAATGTGCCTGTGACATGGCAGATCTGCATGTCAGAATGTTGCAGTCTCAGATGTCAGGCTCACATAGTCAGCACCATAGGAAGATGTGTTCTCTGCCTCCAAAAAGGAAGTCCATAATGCACAACCATTACCCAGATGGTGGCCAGTCAATCAGGTGGTTAATGGACAAAGAATTTGCGTCATATGATGACCCATCTGTCAAAGAAGACTCACATGTCAGAGGGCCATCATGTGTTGGAAGGACAGCTAGATGACACATGTCTGCATGTTGTCATCTGGCTATGCACCACTTACAAGGAGCCAAGGACACCATTGCAGATGATGAGTCTGCCAGTGTTACACATGATAAGGATGGCACCCTAAAGGTTTAAAGGATATTAGTTTAGATGATAACCCCTCATCACACATTCTTTCATTCTACTAACTTTGACTCTATCTCTCCGATGTGTGCAAGGAATGATAGCTAGATGAGAAGAGGTGAAAGGGCAAGTAAGGGCAAAGTGGGGTAAAACTCAAATAGACCTCTGGATGCGAGTATAGTATTGGCCCAAGGGGATTGTTACTGAGAATGATTCCTCTAAGTAAAATATGCTGAGGGGAACTTGGGAAACTAGTAAGTAAGGTTAAGAAGGAAGGAAATGTGAAAGCCAAAGGCAAGCTGACACAAGCCGATGTGATGTGATGCAGAGTGATGCAAAGCAATGCAAGCCAATGTGATATGATGTGCCATATGTATGAGGCAATGTAGGAACGTGCAGCTGAAGATATTTTGGTGCACTTAGAGTGTGCGGCTGAGCCGATACATAGGAAACATGAAAGCCGATGGACACACGAAAGTGTTGATATATTCAAGTAAGGCGGCCGACAGAAAGGCACACCAAGATAAGCTAGAGTTTTACTGAATGCTAGTGCAGATGTTTTGTTTTGCGTGCAGAGTGGTGATAGATTTCAAGTGGGGGAAAAAGAATACATGAACTTCATAAATATGGGACATATATGTATGTGTGCCTAAGCGCTATTCAGGACTGAGTAGATAACGATAAGTATGTAAGTAGGGTCTGTGACACATGTAATGAGAATATAAATGAAATAGCTTCAGAAATAAAGTCAGTCTCATATTAATTGAGTATGGTACGCACCAATGAACCAACGGAGGATATGGATAGGATGGACAGAGGATGTGTGAAGGACCCAAAGAAAAGCCAATGTGAGTCGATGACCCATGGCTGTCGGCCAATGATAATACTGTGTGCTATGTCAAAAGCAATGCAGGATATAATAGAGTCTGAGGAATGGCAAATATGGCCTATACAAGGCTGAAAAGACCATAGGTCTTACACCAATTCTCTCATATTCTCTCAGCTTTTAATTGACTTGACTATGCAAGTCTTCAATTTGTCATGTTTTCTTTGATACAGTTTCATGAGTCCTTCACTTATCATAGTTGTTCATATGTCCCCACTGTAGGAGCTAGACCAGAGTCTCAGCGGACATGTAAGACAACGCTAAATTGTATTTACCTAGACCAGAGTCTAGGTCGCACGTTAGCAAAGCTAGATAGAAAGAGTAGTGGTATACGTACCTCAGCAGACATGTAAGACAATGCTGAGGTATCACTGCATATGAGCAAGATATTTAAAGGTAAGCAATAGAAGGTTCAAGACGGAGAGAAGCTACCAGAGAACATATGGTGCCGAAGCTGACAAGATATGATAAGGATCGGGAAAGGAAAAGAAGACAAAAAAATGGTCCCAGAGGCTAATCCTCCGAGACTGGTACCATGTGTGTGTGTCCGACTCGTATCATCCAATGCCCAACTTGTACCATCCAATACTCAATTTGTCCAACTCGTGTCATCCGACTCATATCGTCCAACACCCACAAGTCATCCTGTTTCATTCCATTCTCCAAAGCCAGTAGTTAGTATTTACTGGTACTCTAGTATTACATGAAATATAGTGACCTGGTCCTTCTTCCTTTGCTCCAAGAACAGCATATTTTCAAAATCATGCCAGACCTCAATATCTTTGTCAGTGGCCTGTCAATGATTCATATACACTGTACATATTTGGTTGATGCTCACTCTCTTTGCATGCAGATTGTGCAGACGCACACATGTCTCAATAAAGTCACCCCAGGCCTCTTTGTCCAATATTTCAAGTGGAACATGGAGACAGCCAAATGTACCTTGGATGCCTTGCATACCCCATTCAGCTGTCTGTCGGTATGAAAGCAATTCATGATTGAATGCCATGCATTCCTCAATGTCTGCAGCTGAGCCTCATAAAGTTTGTCCCTGTTTGAGAGGTGCACAGATGCAGCCATCAATATCATTGCTTCCACAGGGGAAGGCAGTGTCAGCCACGATATAATAGCCTATAGGAGTGTGATCTCAAAGGGCTGTGTAAATTTCCTTCGCAACACGAGAGTTGTGCCAGCTTCCTGGTGTGTTTGTCCTTGCTGCTATGATTACACCTGTGATACATGCCATTAGTACAAATTTGTTTAAATATGTATGAGGCTCACCTTGTGATGAAAACATGAGAACTGAACTGATAAAATGCTCTGACAACCAGCCATTGAACATGGCATTTTCAATATCAGTGTCATCTGATGTTTACATGGGAAGTTTCAAGCCATTGATGCTACCAAAGGCTCCTTGAAAGCATGCATGACATGCTACCACAAGGGCACTGCATTCTTCAACCTCATCTCCTCACAACCAACAGATCTTGGTATTAGTGATTTTGCACAGAGTGAGGAGGAGTATGTGCAGGCCAAACAAAAGGTACCATGAAATTGTTGTTGGGACTAGTGCGAAAATCTGTTGCAGACTAATTTGATGCATCATAGAGCTCGGGTAGTGCAATACAAGGCCAAGGGCACCTCCAGCATCAAGAGATTAACAGCCGATATGAGGATTAGCATACTGATTGATGTCATCACAAGGAATATGCATATGATACCAATGTTTTGCAAAGCCAGAGGTGAGGATGAAGGTGAATGTTTCCACGTCAAAGCCCATGGTTGTAATGAAGCCTTGATTGTTCTGGCTTGCAAATAATGCTTGCCAGGGGGTACTCATCCGTGGATTTAGGAGGAGCTGTGCATAGCAAAGGTATAGTCATCTTGATTGGCATCTGTCAATGCATTCTTGTCGAGTCAGCTCAGTTCCCACCAGTACAGCAGCTGCGACAATGAGCACTGATTCTTCATTGTTGTTTACTTCCATCTCCAAGTCTATCTTGTTTTGCAGTGCTTGATACTGATGTAAAGATATTATCCATGATATCACATTGGGCTACAGTTTAGTTTTTCATACAGATTATCTTATTGTGTGATTTGGAAATTGTTTTTCAAAATCTGGTACATGATAGTCTGCATTATTTTGCCTGCAGGAAGTCATCCAATGAGAACATGATTAATGTCAATATATTTGATAATTTGGAAATTAATCTGATAGGAAATTAATTTTAAGCATAATTTTTATTATTTGTTTAAGTTCAATATTGATATTGAACAATAGATGTAAAATATTTTGCACATATTATCCTCCAACCAATCTTAGAAGCAATGTCTGTGAACGAACGCAGCATAGGTTTCCGCCCCTGATTAGTAACAAAGCATCTGATAAGCCTATGATCAGTGTTATTAATAAGTAACGTTTATGGTGACACGCAGGTGACGAGAATGCGGCCATAAGGTTGCCATAAGGTCAAGTCGACATTGACAACGACATTTTTCTAAAATTGACAAACCCTGGTGATTTAATTCTGTTTACTCATGTGCGAGTGTTGATCTAAAACTAGCTGAGCAGGGAAGCGCCTTGAATGTTCTGAACAACCCGGCAACTTGCAATGTACGCAAGCCGCATAACCCATAGCCTCCTGTTTTCGTATACTACCTACTTGCGACCGTAACCGTGACTCAACTTCCTCCAAATAAAATACAACAGGAAGGCATGAAGTATGGTCAATAGCAACTACAAACCTCCCAGCGCGCAACTTGAACGCCCAGGAAACGGCCTCGTGGAGAAGCCGGCTGTCTAGCAAGTCTGATTCAAGGGCCATCATCATGTGCTTGAAGTACAGCCAACAGCGCTACGAACTTGCCGGCACGCAACTTGAACGCCCAGGTAAATCGGTTCACACAGAAGCCGGCTGTCTAGCAAGTCTGATTCAAGGGCCATCATGTGCTACCGCCTTATCGAATAATGAGAATCTTCAGCGTCAGGTACCGGGGCACGAAGGAGACGCTGGTTAAGTCGCAAACCAAGGAAAGAGGGACAACCTATGTGATCCAAAACATATAAAAGCCTCTTTCGCTGAGACTCTAACTACAGAACTCGAGTTCTTCAATCCACACTCAATCTCTACTACTGACACACTTTGTGTTTTAACAATCCGAAACAATGTCACCCCGGCCCTTTGTCAAGAATTTGACCTTCCAGTCGTTAGTGTTCGCGATCTCGCTCTGCACAATTTTCTTACCCGACGTTTCGCAGCAACGACCTCGGTAAGGAGGTCACGATCATGCTCGCCTGGAGTCCCAACGTTGAAGGCCTCTACGAGGACGTCTTCCCGATAGTTTGGAAGTAAGTGCGTCTACTCGTGTCTTGGATGATTTAAAACCTTGCAATCCTTTCAGAGTCAGCAAATTCGGGAAGTCGGGTAGGTGTTTCTGCTATCTTGCTGCCAAGTTCCCGACTTACATGAGCCCTCTTTCTAGGTCCATACAGGGCTACTGCGACCTACACGGCCCAGTAAGATGATCGACAATAACCATAGTCTTAGAAGTCGCTTATATATTATATAGGCTTGCATTCGCCAGAGCCCAGGTCGAGAGCGGGAAGGTCATCAGCGCTGCGACCTCCGTCAATATCAATGTGAGCGATTCTCATCTTCTCCGAAATCGCTAGCACCAACGCAAGTCATGATACAGAACAGCGAGAAAACAATCCTGACAGAAGCCAACGATGTCTATCATTTCTCTGTAAGTTTGGTTTCTGTCGATTCTCATCTCGACCACCGACGAATACCTCGTGCAGACCCCTCAGGCAGGAACCGCTGGCATCCTGCAGGCCCAGAACCACACTGGAAGTATTCAAGAAATAGCAGTCGGTTTGTGACCATCATCGTCGCCTCTTCTTTTACCTGAGCGTATTGTCCACCTCCAGGCTTCGTGAACAAAGGAGATTTCATGCCCACACCCGTACTCTACTTCAGCGATGTCGGGTATGTCATCTTCCTGTATTTCTCCTTCAGAGGGTTCACACTATCAAATGCAGAGACGGCAGTCGCGTCACGGCCAAGTTCACTCCAGTCCTGCGGGCCTATATCACGTCGGACTATGAAGAGACCTCAATCTTGCGGGGTCAAGTCGACACTCCTGCGATCTGGTCGCAGGACCTGACTGGGCTTGCTCAGAACACGACTTGGAACCTCTCGCGCGACGCGAACACTGGACGTTACACGATCACTCATGCTTGATCAAGGGATGCGACATCGGTGCGTCTAGATATCCGTTCTGTGATATCTGCATCTCAACGTTTACTGTGCTTTCATAGTATATCTTCGTTCAAATCAATGGCCTCACTAAGTTGTTTATCTCTTTTTAAGATTGCTTGTATGTTATGTATTTGCGAGGGTTGAAAGTTGTAGAACTTTTTATGGGGCTTTATTTTATCTGTGTTTGAAATCTTGCGCAAGATGTCTTAAGTGTGCATGTCAAGATATTGGCTCTATGAAACCATCGACCTAACCAACACTAAAGCTCCACCGTCATGATGCATATAGCTTTGTGTGATTTTGAGATTGTACTTGTTGAATGACAGTGTCTGTAGTAAACAGGGGTTATTATTTATGTAACAAGGCTCAAGTGAACATGTGATCAGTTCCCGTGTATGAGCAGCTCAGCTAGTACCCTCGACGAGCCTGACAAACCCCAATTGCAAGATCTGCACGGTACCACCAAGTCAGGCCGTTTGATATCGAAAGAAGCAAGGTACTGACCTGAATTTCTGCTCGAGTCAGCTCATCTCACTCGATTACACCGGCAGTCGCGATGATGGAAACGGAGTCCGTTCCTGATACAGCTTTAGTCAAAGCGCTGAATTATGGCGGTACCTTCCACCAGTCATTCTCTTCTCTAGATGCCGATGTTGTGCTCGGCGCCAAAGACCATACTCTGTTCCGTATCCACTCATGGACCCTCAAGACGACATCGGGCTGGTTCCGATCCCTCTTTTCCATGCCTCAACAAAACCCTCTTCCGAATCACCCCGAGGTCATCAATCTAGACGAGGACTCGCATACACTAGAGAGTCTCCTACTCATGATCTGCGGTCTGCCGATCAATCCACTCACATCGTATGACGAGGTCGATGCATTGTTATTCGCTGCAGAAAAATACGACATGCCAGGGCCTATGTCGCTCATACGCGTGCTTATCATGACGCCCCCGCTCTTAGACCAGCCTCTGCGTCTATATGCAGCTGCAACGCGTTGTGGATGGGAAGAGGAGGCCAGACATGCATCCGCGCAGTCGCTCGCTCTCAACATCTACGCACAGGAATATCAACCCATCCTCCGAAAGCTGCACACAGGCGCTGTGCTTGACCTGATGAACTTGCATCGCAATCGACGCGAGGGCATCCGGCAACGACTCAATGAGCAGCCGTTCGTGACAGGAAGCATGACTGCGTCTTGTCCGAGGTGCAGATGGAAGATTGATCATCATACGTGGAGAGAGCTCAAGTATAAAGTTGTGATGGAGATGGATGTGCGACCGCTAGGAGACACGGTCGTTGATGTGGGATTGACTGCGTGGCCTGAGGCGACCGCATGTTGGGATGCCAGGTGCCCGAATACTGAGTGCACGTGCGTGTTGTACGACAAGGTCGAAACTTTGCGTCTCATTCGGGACTGCATCGACGGCCTTCCTAGGACGACGTGAAACGTAGTAGTGTACCATTAGACACGATATATCATGATACATAGGTTAATTAGTTGAGCAAATGTTATATTTCAAGGATGCCCAATTTTGGCCAAATTAGGAATATTCATACTCATTCATGCTCGTCTACCATCGAGTTTTCAATTATGCAGGTACAAGTCTTGCAAGGGCAGCCACACGCTGCCTCACATCCTCTGCTACGCTGTCAGAGAGCAGCAGTAGCAGCAGCACGCAACCAGACTCCATTTTTGCTGCCAAAGAATCTCCTTGGGACCATATATTGGACGACTCAATAAAAGAGATGCCACCTGTCCTCCCTTCCCCAGTCCGCGCTCACTTACGCGTTGGCGGCGTAGAAACCTCAGGACGCACTCACGCACGCAGACAAGCGATGACCGCTCGCGAAGTCAGCGCCTTCGACGAAATGTTCAACATGATCTTCGACGCAGTCTCAGAGCAAAAGAACCCCTCCGCCAAACTCTCCTCCTCGAAACAAGACCCGCTCGCTGTTCTCGACGGACTTGGAATCGGTCGCAAGCCATTCGGTCATGCTCCTACGTCAGATTTATTCGGCAGACTCAGGCGACACTCAAAACGACTGAAATGGACGACAGAGGCGGATGAGGAATTTGATAAGAAGAAGGAAGAAATGGAGCTTTGCGATACGGATCAGCAGCTGCTTGAATGGGCTATGCGCGAGGTTTTTGGGCAGTCTCAGCAATACGAGGAACGCGCGCGGAATGCTATTGCTAAAGCCGAGGAACAGCGCGCTCCAGGCCTCACCCCAACCTCCAACACAAGTGGAAGCGTAAATGCAAATCCACCGTCACAACCTACGTCTATGCACCCTGAACTCCAACACCCGACTTACCCATACCTCATCGCGCACCTCATGCGCTCTTTCCGTGATAAATACCGTGATCCCCACCTCGCTCTCTCCATCTTCGACTACGCCCGGCACTTAAGTATCCCAAGCTACGTGTTCGGGTGCACCACTCCTGCATACAACGAACTGATAGAAACCCGCTGGTCATGTTTCCGCGACCTCAGAGGCGTGCATGACGCCCTCGAAGAGATGCGGGTCAACGGCGTCGAGCCGGATGGCAGAACCAAGAAACTCGTCGAAAAACTAAGGCGGGAAGTAGGCGCGCGCACGATTTGGGAAGAGGAGTCTGTGTTTGGGAGTGGAGAAGTCGTCGGGATGTTGTCTAAGATCGAGCAGCTTACTATCAAGGAGCCGAGAAGGAAACAGGGGAAAAGGCCAGGCAAGAAACTGCCGGCTTTGGATGCGTGGAAGGGCGATGCGCTCAAGGAGGACGTGGAGGACGGGTATGAGTTCGGCCGTTGGGGTTCTCGCCAGTCACATGCACAGCCAACACGTCGGAAACAGGGCTCTGAACGGACGGCTGGATGATTTGCTGGATTCCAAGATACTGGGCGAAGATCAGCTGGAATTCAAATAGCGTATTAATGTATACATTTTTGTGGTAATTAAGGAGAGGTGGGGGTGTGCGCTACCCTGATGAGTGACAGCAGAGTTGGAAGATATAAATGACACATCGATTGATGATAAGAGATATACTTGCACGGACTGAAGATGTCTGTATACACATGAATGCAATTTCAAGCTGGTGATGCATTGATGGTAGATATACAATACCACGGTAAGCATGTCTCATTTTCTATTGCGAGAGTTAGACAGGCGAGGGCGATGGTAGACTGGCACTAAAGCTATGACAGGAACAATATCGTTATCCGCGTCAATTTGATCACACTTGAGATGATCAAAACATTGTACACGAACATAATGCAGTCTTTGTACATCTCTTCATGCATTAGCGGGTCGCATAGCTTGCACAACCAGAGCTTAAGCAACGAAGCTAGGACATGAGGATCATCTACGCCGTCAGGCGTATAATTGCCCCTATCAATGCGCAACTTCAGTTCCGACACGAAGTCGCTATCACCAGGGACTCGGTGGATGCCCTCCACTTTCACGACCCCAAGAGCGAGAATCCGTCTACGAGGAACGGGAAACCGACTGGGAGACTGCTTGTGTAGGTAGTTGCGCTCTGCAGGCGCACCGTTACGTCCAGCGGTTCCCTGAATGTGGATGGGTTGAAGGCAGCATCTGACGCGGTCTCGATCTCTACCATCGTCAGAGGCTTTATGCGTGGTCCTTTCTTCGAGATCGCAGCTAGACGGTGGAGACAGTACTTATCACGTTAACCGACCCTCTTGCTGAGCCGTTCGCTGTTGCATAAGGGAACGCAGGTAGGTCTCGAAACTCTTCGAGGGCGGTAAAGCAATAAGGAGCACATAGAATATTGTCAGCCTGTGAAGACGCTTTCCCTAAAACATTTGTAAGATGGCTAGAGACCAGATGTAGACGGATGGCATACGTCTACCATTTGGATTCCCGTTGAGCTGCTTCATCGATTGGCAATATACCTCATCCCTTAGCTTGCCACGAGCCAAACCTTCTCCAAGTAACCATCGCTGTCCCTCTAGTAAGCCCATGGTACTTCCCGTGAAGTGGTAAACTTAGGGGCGCCTGGATATATGTTGACTAGCTAGTCGCAAGGACTCGAGATGGCTACCAGCCTTCTGCTATGTCATCATTCGTGCAACTGGAGTCTTGCGCCTGAAGATGAAGCTTGTACAATGTGTCGAGAAATGTCTTGCGTAGTCTGATTCGACGAACTATGGAAAGTCTGATGTGAGGTAATGAAGGATAGGTTGATGTCTTGAGAGGAGGTATGAGGCGCTGTTAATCCATAGATGTGGCGTACTTACTACCCATATGTCAAAGTAGTACTAGGAGCAAGGTGAATAGGTTTCCTAATATCGTAATTGGTCTTCCTCCTGTGGGGCTCTTTGCAGCGCTCATGTTCTTAATTACCTCTGGACGTGTCAGGTTATCAGCCAAGAGAGTACTATCGGTAGTGAAAAGTTGTACCTTTGTTGAGAACAGGACTGCTAATAATCTTATCAAATACTGTGGCGGGGATCGACGTACTGCGTGCCATCCAAAAACTGTTGCTCGTAAGCAGTTTTGAGTTCTCGTTTCTCATTCATCTACTCTTTGGGAGGATGGCTTATGCTTAGCCGTGGTTTATCTATGGCCGACGGGGATGACGGTGGTAGCCCGTGACCAGTGTCAGAAGTAGCCTGTGGCTCAGACAACGATAGCATCTCCACAGCATCGTTGAGACTTTGTGGGATGGGGGATCGGTGTGGTACATAAGAAGATGATTTGGCCCGCGATCGCGATGGTGAGGTGTCATCGATAGTATCTGAGGCTAGACGTTTGTCTTTCTCTTTGTGGCGACTCTATCGTGTACTCCGTTCGCTGCAGCCTTTATATTCACCGGAGCGTTGACAGTATTGATTTTCGTGAGGATTGGTGAGGACAGTGGTGAAGAAGGTTCCGCTGCGTATTATGGGGTAGATGAGGTCCATTTCAAGTTGTAAGGGAAGCTTGGCCATATTATATTAATCCATAGCGAATGAGCACCTTACGGTAAGACCGTCTTCTTAGCCGGGTTACCACCAGAAGCTGATGCCCTTCCTGAAGAACACCGCGTAGATGATAAGGAGCATCGGAGCAACGAGGGCTCCTTGTTAAAACGGAACCGCATGGGTCTTTTGACTATCCAATATCAACATATATACCCACCCACTGCGACTATCGCAACGTTTGGGGAATGTCGGGCTTGTGCATGATGACAGTTGTATGGTGCGGCAGTGACGCGGCGAAATACCTGCATTAATGAGCGCTAGCGTGGTGCGGCAAGTTGCGGCATGCAGTGATTCAAAATACCTCATTACGTGAGACGAAAGAAAAGTAGGCTACAAAAGTTGAAACCAGGGAGAGTAGACCTCACAGAATACATAGTTGGGCGCACCAATTTCGCATTTCACGATCTCGTAATGTCCAGTGTCCGGGTCACGTCTGAGTGTCTGAGCCGTACAGTACTCTCCGAGTCGGTAAGCCCAGCGTAATAACCCCTGTCTACTGCTAACTACTAGCAATTGCGCACCTTGGCAGCACAATATTTGGAAAACGACCTTGCGTCACAACTTCGCCTGTTGTTCAACAACTACAATCTCAAAATCACACAAGACGCTGCATGCATCGTGACTAACAACATACACAGCTCGGGAGATCTTGTCCAACAAAACACAAGATTTCAAACACATATATAAAATCCCACAAGAAACTCTACAACTCCCAACTCTTGCGAAATACACGATAAACAAACAAACTTATAAAAAGATAAGAAACTCAGTGAGGCCATTGACTTAAACCAAGATACTATGAAAGCAGTGTAAACACAGAGATCCAGACCACACAGAACACATAGTTAGACACACCAATTTCGCATTCCTTAATCAAGATTGGACGATCGTGTAGTGTCCATTGGACGGGTCGCGTGAGAGCGTCCAAGTCGTGCTCTCAGCAAGCGCAGCGAGGTCCTGCGACCAGACCGCAGGAGTGTCGATGGCGCCTCGTATGATTGCAGTCTCTTGATAGTCCGACGTAATGTAGGCGCGCAGGATCGGGGTGAACCGAGCAGTGACATGACTGCCATCTCTGCGTTTTTCACCATGAGCGCTCTGAAGAAAGAGAAAAAATAAAACATACCCAACACCATTGAAGTAGAGTGCGGGCTGGGGCATCAAGTCTCCTGGGCTCATGAAGCCTGTATGCGGGGAATACATTGAGATGAGAGGAAAGGAGACGAGGATGTTACAAACCGACTGCAATATCCTGAATGGCCCCAGTCTCATTCACGGCCTGCAGGACACCAGAGGCTCCTGGGCGAGGGGGCTACGCGAAATATTCGTGAGTGGAAAAGATAGAGATTAACGAAGATCAGACTTACAGAGAAATGATAGACATCGTTGGCCTCGGTCAGGTTTGTTCTCTCGCTGACCTGTGTCATGACTTGTATGGGTGCTGGGAATTGCAGAGTAGATAAAAGTCTCTCACATTGATCTTAACGGCAGTTTCAGCGTCGATGATGTTCCCATCCACGACCTGCGGTTTGGAGAAAGCAAGTCTATACGTTGGATAAGCATTGTATACGAGCATGATCCGCGTCATCTTTCTTACTGGCTCGTATAGGTCGCGTGAGTCCTGTATGGACCTGGAAAGAAGGGTCATGTATAAGTTGGAAATTTGGAAACGAAAGAGTAGGAACACCCACCCGTCTCCCCGAATTTGCTGACCCTAGAAATTGCGTGGTTAAAAATTGTCAGGGACAAAAGTAGACGTACTTACTTCCAAACTACAGGGAAGAAATCCTCGTAGAGGCCTTCTATGTCGGCATCGAAAGTGAGCATGATTGTCGCCTCCTTGCCGAGGTCGTTGCTGAGAAACGACGGTGAGTCGGCTGCAAAGTTATGCAGGGTAATAGCACAAAGACACTCACGACTGGAAGGTCAAGTTTCTGACGAAGAGGTGTGACATCGTTTCAGATTGTTAAACACAGAGTGTACTAGTTGAGATTGAATGTGGGTTGAAGAGCTTGAGTTCTGTAGTTAGAGGTTCAGCAAGGAAGTCTTTTATATGTTTCGGGGCCGCATTGGCTGTACCTCCTTCTACGGTTTGCAGTTCATTCTGAATCTTTTTGAAAGCTTTCTTGTGTCTTCGTGCCTTGGTACCTGCCGCTGGTCACCTAATACATTATAGCCTCCTCTCTTTTGTTTGCCACACAATGAGAACATACCAGTTTCGAGTTATTGGCCCGTCCTGTGCCTTCAATGTCTCAGGAGTACCTGCCGCTGGGGACCCTAAGCATTGCGATGTACACACCTTTCTGATCTACAAGGCACTACAAAATGCTCGCCTTTGACTTACTAGACAGCCTGCTTCATCCTGTGGCGTTGCATGCTCGGAAGTTCGTAGCTGCCGCTGGCATTCCCGTGCCTGTCTTTCATACCTTCTTATTGTACTCCTTTCATAACGTCACAGGTAGACAATGTTGTGATCCAAAAAGTGAGCCTATAATTGTAGGGAAAGTTGAGTCGCGGTTACAGTCGCAAGCACTAGCAGGACACAAACAGGAGCCCAAGCACCATGTCGCACTTCGTGATGCACGACTGCAATATCTTACTGCATTGGCATACAGATAGCGCTAAACCCGCCGATCCTGGAGTAAGTCAGCTGTCAAACAAGCTGTTGCCAAGAGCTGAGCCTACTTGAACGGGCACATGAACTTGAGATGCGGCAAACTCCAGAGGCCACGTCCATTAGAAGTTGCAGGGTCGTTTAGTAACGGCATGTTCGCCGTGAATCCGCACGTCACCTGCTCAGCGGTCTCGGCCACTGAGTTCTATGTAGAGCAACATCCACTATGTATGGAAAACAACCTCCGTCGAAGTTCAAGTCAGAAATTAGGATGACCAAGCAAACACTTCTTGAAGCTTGAGCTTCTCGCCTTCGGAGAGCAATATCTGCCGAAGCTAAGCTTACTTTGTGTAACGAATATCTGGCAGATATCGATATCAATCAAAGCATCAGAATACAAAGAAGTGCAGGGAGCTACTAGTCAATCCTATGACCCTGCTAAAAATCGTTAAGCAGGTTATTATGTAAACGTACCCGATCAATTGCAACAATTGTTCCCACGGTCTCGCGCTCCTATGCTCATAATCTCAAAGTGGGTTTCTTGGACCAAGTGTTCGATGATCACGCACGTTCGTTTTGGCTGGTTATCAGGCTCTTTCGTGGATGGTTGCGAGGCAGGCTATGTATGTATATGAGGCATGTATTTTAGGTGTCGAACTTCTTCGTTCTTACTACCTCTAGCATGAATCACGAACCAGATCTCAGCGGATGCCCTTGTGCGACCTGAGCAACATCAATCCACTCGATCATTGTACAGTGCCCCTTGACTTCCCGGTACTTGATACGGATACACCCCCAAAAGTACTGTCTAGAAGCCATTCGGAAGCCTCACATCTACTAAAACAGACAGGAACAATTTGACATTGACCTCTGGCCAGAACATATCCACGACTTCCTAGTCGACGCACATCTTCGAAAAGAACGCCGCCCTCGTCGAATCGCAGTTTCACCCTCATCCTGGTAGCATCATTCCTTTTCTACACGTGCTTTCTGATGCCAAGGGGCCTGGAGCATGTTTCCTGCCGGAAAACTCCCCCTCCCTTCGCCCAAAACGAACACCCATTATACTCCTTGGACTTTTCTCTATCAAGGACAGCCATCCCGACATTCCCCGATATGTGGGCCAGGTTGGTTTGGAGACTTGACAGGCGAAGTTGTTACCGAAACTCTCTG
Organism: Suillus fuscotomentosus; assembly: GCF_016647785.1. Lineage (NCBI taxonomy): Eukaryota > Fungi > Basidiomycota > Agaricomycetes > Boletales > Suillaceae > Suillus > Suillus fuscotomentosus. The sequence continues at coordinate 1,014,235 of NW_024539522.1, forward strand.
AATAGGGTCAGAAAGTTAAGTGGAATTGTTGGCAGGCTGAGGTACACCAGGGTCATCAACAAGAACATCTGGCCAAAGGGGATGAGAGTCTGCAGGGCATGTGGTTACACAGCCGATCTGGAATGATGAAGAACACTGATGAGCACTACAGCGATAGGCGCAGTTCATTTGGCTAAATTCTTCATGCTCAAACGACGACGACGATCTTGTTCACGGGTTGTAATGGTGACGTGGGAGGATCAGGGAGGGTCTAGTCCAGGCAGATCAATTACTGTCACGCTGTAATCGCAAGTGCCAGAAAGCCACAATCGTGGCGGAAACATCATGACGTGTTACATCATATAAGTCCATTATAATCAGCAGACGAATAAGTACCCATGGACAAACACCACATGCACATGTACATACGTAGAAAGACAAGATATTAACTAGCCTCGAAAAGGTATGGTATGAGCATAGTCAGTTTCAGAAAAGTTGTGAGCGTGCGAGATCAAATCCCAATTCCACGAGCATCCGTTGTGCTACATAGTCTGTTGTTTCCGACTCCAAAGTCCAAAAATACAACTCATCAGAGGAGTTGTTTCCAACCCGCATCACGACACTTCTTCACGAGGCGCTTCACCTCTTGCGATCGTGCACGTGTGGTGACGAGAAGGGTATCAGGCATGTCAACAATAACCAGATCATCGACGCCCAGGCACGTGATGAGACGTCCTGAGCCGGGTACCACAATTCCTCCAGCAACTTGTTCCGTCAGCACTGTCGAAGAGAGATGAAATCAACCAAGGCGACTTGGTGAGAAAAGGTAAAAATAATCACCCAAAGAGCTGTCCCCAAGGACACGAGGTTGATTAGATTCAGCAGGCAGTAGATCTGCGAGCGAAGAGAAGTCTCCGACATCATCCCAGCCTAAAGTCCGATATTAATCTACGTCCCTTCCTCCACAATAAAAATGGAATGTGGAAACATACCAAACGTCGCTGGTACTACAGCAACCTTACCCTCAGCAGCGGCAGGTTCAGCAACTGCATTGTCGATCGGGATCTTCTCGAGCTCGGGCCAGATTTCGTTGAGAGCGGTCTGACGCAACGCCTCGTCATGCCACACGGCCGCAATCTTTTGTAGCCCATCGTGGAGTTCCGGCTTGTATTCTTTAAGAAGATCCAAGAGAACAGTCGCTTTTGTAACAAACATCCCTGCATTCCATCGGTAATTTCCGGTACCTATATATGCAGCAGCAGTGCGCGCATCAGGTTTCTCTTTGAAACTGGAAACAAGCCTTGCGTTTGGAGCTTCCTTGATGCCTAGTTTATTTCCAAGTCGAATATAACCAAAGCCGGTAGAAGGATGAGAGGGCGCAATGCCAATGGTAACGAGATAATCTTTTTTCGCCACCTCAACAGCTTCCGCAACAGCAGAAAGGAAGGCGTCGTCGCCTGAAATCATGTGGTCAGCAGCAAAAGAACCGATGACGGCATTGGAGTCCCGTTTTGCAAGAACAGCTGCGGCAAGTCCGATAGCTGCCATAGAATCCTTTGGACCAGGCTCGCAAATCAAGTTGTGCACGAGAAGGTCAGGCAGCTGCTCGCGGATGGACTTAACATGGCCGGGACCCGCAACCACAGTGGTGCGGAGGGGAGATGAAAGAGGGAGAAGACGATCCCAGGTGGCTTGAATTAAGGAACGTCCCTTAAGAGTTAAGTCGAGAAGGAATTTCGGGTGTTCTTCTCGAGATAGCGGCCATAACCGCGTACCAGCACCTCCTGCGGGAATTACAACGTAGAACCCGGGAATGTCGCGCACACCGAGTTGGAAAGGAGTGACCGCGTTATCGCCCAATGGAGATGGGAAGTGGTTGGTGGGTGTAGTGACAAGGGATGGGATACTGTGCGGAGATAGGAATGGGGATTTGGCCCGGAGCTGAGGGCTGCCGGGCACTGGAGTCACAAAGCCAGAGCCTATACGCGAGCTGGCGTAGTAGTTTCCGTTCCCATTTTGCTGCTGCAATCGAAAAAATCTTGGAATTTAGAATCTGTTGAAGTGCAAAGTCATCCCGCTCACCTGAAACCCTTCCCGGATTTGACGTTCCAAGCTTGCGTTTGCCAACCGTAGGTCAGCACATTCCTGCCGGAGATCAGATATCTCAGCTTGCTATGTGTAGATGCATGAGCTACTGTATTTGAGAATGTCTTACATGATGGATGGAACTTACTGATTTCTGGACTGCGCCCATGATTTGACTAAACATGTATTCAACAGGAAGAGCATTTTCGCTGCTGCTGACCTGCCCGGCAGGTGGGGCAGCAGAACTGTACGGAAAGGACATGGTTGATGAGTCGATGTTAAGGGTATTGCGTTAGCTGTCAGAGTGCAGTTTTATATATATATAAGCGTGGTCCGTTTTTTTTGCAAACGTGTACGAAGGCTTTTAGCGCTTATTCTAGATATCGTCTATTTCGGGACTTGCCCCAAGTCCTATTCGGTAGCGTCACGGAGCATGGTATGTAAATCAATTGTTGCTCTTTAGGGTAAGCTTCCATGCTAACAAGCACCCGCAACTAGCTCGCTCGGGATAAGGTCATCCGTGAAAGAACCACCGTTAACGTTATGAGCCCGGACATGACTTATCGTACGAGTTCAACGATGTTGGCAACAGGATAGGATAGGTATTTTACTCGTTTCCTGTTGTCAGTGACACCGCACTAGCAGGATCCGGCCAATTACTCAAAGCCCAGGCGCTGGCGAAATATGAAATATTCAACGCTTTGCGGCTCATGTGATATACACAGCTGACTAGTCTTCATCACTCTCAAATTCGAGAGCTTGGTACTTCCTTGCCTTCTTATTCGGGTTGGCCAAAGATGCGCCCTTCGGAGGTCGAGAGCTGGCTGAAGGTTCTATTCCGCAGTAGAATCAGCTGCCTCTGAGTACGTGGCACGCAACAGGGGCTTACTGGATATCGCATCACCTGACGGAGACTTTTCTTTGGAACGAGCAAGTTCCGCTTCAAGAGCCTTGATTTTCCGTTCAGCTGCCTGATTGACAGCAGGGACAGGGACCTGACTCAGGCCTAAGGGTGTGCGTTTTGACGGAAGTATTGAAGCTATGGCAATGAGTTCAACATGCGCATCAACGTTGACAAGGGACGCAGCGGACCTGAATTAGCGTGGGATGACTCTGCGACAACGTTACGGGGCGCGAAAAGAGGGTTCAGCTGGCATTTGCGGGACTGGGCTTGTAGTGCAATCTTGATACGAGTCAAATATTGTTGGTGAGCAAGCCAACGATTCATGTGCCTTACGTCAATGAACAACGCGGTTGCCTGAGATGCAGCTTCGGCTGCTGACAATTCTTTCAAAGCCATGTGCAGTGGACGCTTGGCAGTTGGCCCAAAAGTGAGCTAATCAAGTCCTGCATTGTCGGCTGGGTACAGTCCGTACATCAAGAGGAGTATTTACGTTGATGTCCGAGTCTTTCTCAGTCCAGTCTCCAATGGCGAGATCACCGTTTACGAATGTCGTCCGAAGCTTTTCAGCGAAGTTCTCAAGCACCTGAGGGCTTGGTTGCACGCCCTAGAATGATGCACGATCAGGGTAAGGGTGGTCGAAAGGCTTCGACACGAACGTTGGTGATGCTAAGGATATGTTTGGTGGACCATGAGCCTCGCCACCACCTGCCTTCTGGTCCCTTGAGGCCTAAGTAAATCGACCATGCAGATTCAGTTACTTGCGATAGTAGGACAAATCGATCGAAGCCCTGGTAGATAACTTGTATGAGTTCGTCAAGAACCCCAAAATGTGACAAGACGTCGGTGGACATGATGAAGCTGTAAGAGCTTGACTGAATCTTTGACGTTTAAATTTAGTACTCATTGCCTTCCAAAACAAGCATTTAGGTATTGATACCTATATCCCACGCACAGACCATCAACAAGAGACTATATAAACCAGTCCTCAAACTTTCATGTTTCCTCAGAACATACTCAGCTAGGATCTATTTTATAGAAACTAACTCGAGTCTCGCATGTTTACACATGCCACATTCTTCAATTCCGCTGGATGACACTAGCGCTCACTCGTTCGACAGAGAACATGGTCTCCGCTTGTGGGGATTTCGAGGACGTTTGGGTTTGTGCATTGTCAAGCTGCTTGCAGCCTGGTGAAGCCACACCCAGCGAGTTGAGCGTCTGTCTGACGGAACTCTAAGATAATATCGTTAGCTTACGATAGATCTGTATTCATTTATGTTGTATAAAAAAATCTGTTGTTCGTATGTTCAAAGAACACGATTACCACTTTTGGAATTTGTTCATCGAGTCACTCAACGAGACCAACGTAACCTCAAGCTATACCAACGATAGCAACTCTAATGTTGTAGCATTCAAATTATACAAGTGTTAGCGTACATAAACATACAAAGATTACGTTACATGAGTCCTGCATCCGAAGCACGGCGTCTCAGCTTGTTCGCCCATCCATACCTTTCACCATCTACGTCTCCACTGACCCGATTCATCGATGTCTCTGACTGTTCAATACCGCCATTGTATTTGCGTGTCCATTGATGGTCTGTGAAACCTTGCTCCCGTATTTGTCGAGACGCGGTAAAAACGTTCCAAGATGCCGCATTGCTGAAGAAATCATCCATTTGCTCAAGAGGACGACCTGAAGTTTCTGGATCTACAAAAAGAACCGCCGCGTCAGTAGGATCACACATTGAAAACAGTAAGATGTAAGCCGTACACATGAAAATGATAAAGGGGATCACGAATATATTGAGGCCAAAGAGGAGCAGGAGCACACCATATTCGATCGCCTGAAACAAGAAAGGCTAGGGAAAGGACCATTAATTCGTTTGCAAATATTCGATCCTTCAACGACGTACGGTAATCATAGTCACGACGCCATTTCCTATGGACCATCCAACAACAGACCATGCACCTCCTTTGGCCCGAACATATGTAGCTGCATTGTCTCAGAGAAAAGAATTGGGCAAAGGAATTGATCACACTCACGAAAGAGCTCAGTTGGATAAAGCCACGGAGTTACTAGCCAGGTGGCACCAAACGTGCCGGTATACAGGAACTGGGAGGCACATCATTTACAAAAAGGACTTCACGATACCAGAATCGGTTGCTTACTGTCATCGCTACGACTCCCGCGCCATATGCCCGTTGATTGGGGCCCCCTGATTGCGCGTCTATCGAGTGATATGAGCGACGATCAAACAGAGTAAACGTAGTATATCACATTTGTCCAGGATGCCACCAACGAGCAGGAGCAACGCCATGCCAGCAGCCCCCCATACCATTGTGCCTCGTCGGCCAAACCTATCCAGAGTGAACACGGCAAAGAGCACGCTGAACATGTAGGACAGGTTATTGAATCCAGCCAAGAGTTTCGCCTCGTCTTGGCTGAAGCCAGCGCCCTGAATAAGATCAATGGCTGCATATAACGTCAGAGAAGTAGCGAGAGCTTGTAGAAGAAAGTGCTTTGCCGTAGACAGTGATGACTCCGATGCCGACGAGCTCTTGCATAATCTGGAGCCATACACTTAGAACAACTCTCCGTCGTAGTTCGCGCTGGCTCTTTGTCCTCGGAAATAGCATGCGAATATAAGTATTGTTTTCTGCGTGCTGGTGATCATGTATCACGTTCTGCACAATGGCAGCGAGCTCAGCCTCAACTCCATCCTTGTGGGTGGCTTGCAACACATTGCGTGCTTCGGAGACACGGCCGACTTTTGCCAGCCATCGAGGGGACTCCGGAAAGAAAGGTACAAGCGCTGTGATGGGTTAACATAAGCGAGGTTGGGTAAAGGATCGGGACGAACCGAGAATCGTGAGCAGAAACACGACTTGCAGTGCCAGGGGTGTGCGCCATGCCATTACCTGATTGTTGCTCATGCTCGCAAATCTACAGATACGTCAGACAATTGGTTTATAACAGGATGCTTGAAACGGGCTGACATCTCTATCCAATATGCCAATGACAGTCCACCGATGTTCAGGAAGAACTCGATGGCAAGAAAGCTGCCTCGTGCTGTATGTGAAGAAACTTCGCTGCTCCAGACAGGAATGACTTTGATAAAAAAATAAGTACAGAGAATCAAGATAAGAACGTATGGTTATCCACCTGCGTCGATGGCTCCCACGCCGAGACCAGTCACGACTCGTGCACAACACATCCAAGTGATGTTCATCGCGGAGGCTTGAAATGTTGCTCCGATGATCGAGACAATGACACCCAATATTATGGCAGTTATACGTCCCGACCTGTCGGCGATAGAACCGCCAAGCAGCGCTCCGATGAGGGAACCGCCGTAATAAACCTGATAGACATGCAGTAAAGGTTACTGTCAAGAAGCTTGCAACTTACAGAAACAATTCCCCCAAGCGCCGCGAGGTTACGTGAGTTTCCCGTGGTGGGGTAGATGCCCATCAATTTCAGGTAATCCTCATTAAGATTCACTTGAGACATGACCCTGCGCGTCGGTGTGTTAACGTTCACTCGGAAGAGGAAGTGCAGGGAGGTGTACCCTTGGTCATAACCCTAATCGATCGATCAGCTTTTGATAGGCGAAGAACATGGAACTACTTACATAAAAAAGAATCGCTAGACCAGCAAGCAGATTATTTGCCCAGTTATACGAATTCGGGTTACGGAACTTGAACATTCGCGTAGCCGAATAACTCTACAAGTGAGATGTACGTCACTGGTAAGCGTCTCGAAGGTAAGATCCAAGGAAAGTAGACTTACAGGTAAATACTTACTCATCCACCATTCAGATGTGACAGGAACATTCTCTGCATCGGATGTTACAACAATTGCGGATGTTTTAAACGAAACTACATCGTTGCTAGCACCATTGAAGGATCTAGACGAACCTACGGAGAGTGATCGTTGCTCCGAATTGTTCTGCATCTCGCGCGAGGTGTAAGGTGAAGATCGCTCTGTTTCCATAAAGTGGTGGATGGGCTTTCCGGTGAGAAGAACCAGACTGCGGACTTGAGGCTAACCACTGTCCGTATTTATAGTCAGTCAATCAGTCGAGTGGAGAGCCAGCTTATGTTCTGGGTCTCAATCCAAGGACGGTGATGTCAGAAGGCCGAGGTCTGACCCATGTTTCGACTCTTGATAATAGCCGGCTAAGTAAAGATCCCGACAGGAGATTCCTTGTGGGGCCGCCTGAAAATGTACAAGATCTTGAAAGGATCAATGGGATACTGGATTCGCAATCACAGACATACCAAATGTGTAAGTACAAAGTCCATTCAAAGAATCGCGGTGCTCGGTCTTGGCCCGGACCGTGGCTCTCTCTAAATGACGATTGCATCATCTAGTCAGGCTCCCTAGCTGATGAAACAATGAGGTACAATCCAATCAGCACTGGCGCAAACTCGAAAGCTTTCAGTCAATTGCCCGTACGTTGATAATTGTGCCTTGAGTTACTTGCAATTTTGGTGGCCGAGGATCAATAGGCTTCAAGTACAAAGCCAAAGTCTCCTACATTCAATCTGATATTCCCAGTCAGAGTAGTAAAACGGCACAGAGCTCCCGCCAGGTGGGATGACGTAGCCGTATTACGTAAGAAATGCGGGTTTTAAATAATTACATTCGTTGTTTTTTGTCGCACTAGTGACACCAACGACCTGAGAGTTTCGGCGAAGAAGGAAAAAAACCAAATAGATTTTACTGCGGATGGTGGAACAGATAAGAATGAAAGCAAAAAAGAGAGCCACAATCAAACCATAGCATTAGAGGTCCGCTAGTCCCGGAAAAAGGCGGTCTGCGTTGGGTCTGTCTGCTCTTTTCATCATGGTTTGTGAACCTACGTTAGACTTGAGCTTGAAGTCTGCAGATAGTGGATATGAATTGATCAGAGCTGGCCGTTGGCAAGGTCCCTTGCTATTAGCTGAGTAGTCCATTGATCAAATTATCAAATAATGCATGACTCAGTGATAGCGGAACCAGCTGCGGTTTGACATGTACTCCACATGCTTCCAGTGCGCTAGAAAATTGCGGCCATCATGGTGCATGACACTGCATGTGCATGAGGCCCGGGAGTGGCAGGCTGTGTAGCGCCTATGCTAGCCCACGTATCATTACATTCGCTTGCTCCAACCAACACATCATGACACTTAAATCCTCCCAGGCAACCAAGTACGTTTGATTGAACTGATATTAAATCTAAGCGTGTTATAGACATCCTGACTTCCCTGATTGGCAGTCGTACAGATGCAATGCATGCTGGTCGAGGAGCATCAAGTCATCTTTCCACGATCGAAATTAAGCGCTCGAATTTCCGGTACATACTTTAATTTTCATGCAACAATGCCCGCAATAAGTCACAGGTAGTGTAGACGCATGATCACTCGTGGGTGGCGTTGGTGTGGATACACGTAGTTGAATGAATTTCATCTCGCCCGCTTCGTCTTGTATATCAAGTTATCGCCTCATAAAAGACGCAAAAGGTCTCATCACAAGGAACGAGGCATCCATAATAATAATCCTTTCTGAGCGACGGAGACAACCATGAATCATGTAACGTTGTCGTGGGTGCATGAATGAGACGATAAAAACTAGATTTGATCGATAAGCCTCTTTCAGTTCGGATTCAACAGCAAAGCTCGCGCTTTGGAAATATAATTTAATAATTACGGAGCATCAACAGGGTTCCAGCTGATGGACCCCTCTTTTCCACGGTCAAGTCCGTCAAGTTGCTCCATCTCTTCGGGTTCCAGTTCAAAATCGTACAATTGAGCGTTTGATCTGATGCGTTCTGGCGTTGCTGATTTGGGCAACGGAACGAACCTAAACCGATGTGAATTCGACATGAAAAATGAAGAGACGGCGCCAAACCCTTTTTGAAGCGACCACCGAAGGAGCACTTGGGCTGCGTCGCGACCATGCTAAGAAGGCCTTTTAGTCATATCTGGTATAGCGCCTCAGAAGCAGGACTAACATTCTGCGCCATTGTTTGAATGATCGGATGATCCATTTTCCCTCGCATAATCGGACAGTAGGCTTGGACCACGATCGAGTGTTCACGGCAATAGTCCACTATGGGCCGCTGCTGGCAAAATGGGTGAAGCTGCCAGCATGCAATGAGTGGAATGGTACTACTGTTCATCAAAATCAGTTGCGTGCCTCAATTTGATTCACCGCAGGCATAACATATTTTGCATCTGCAATCTCTTCTAAATGCTTGATCCCACTGTGAGGTGTATTACGACTATAGCTCTTCTTTACTAGGAAACGAGGCAGAAAACGCACTAATTTGAAACGCCAATAGATCGTATTTTGCCCGCATCACGGGCATCTTGCAAAGCCCTGTATGTGGCTAGACGGCGCTCAGTGCCAGAATACGGATCGTGAATGAGGAATAAGTCGATGTACTCTAATTTAAAAAGACGTAAGAATATTTACCAAGAATTCGTTCAACAATGACTCACTAAAGCCAAATTTAGCGAGAGATTCATCGACACCCTTCAGCGTGCTATCATACCCATGGTTTTTGCTGATACATTTTGTCGCTAATGTTCGGTAAGGGATGGAAGCTCATTTCCTGAACCACCTTCATGACACGCACTGATGAAAAGTTCTCCTCGGTCAATGCCGCTATCTCTGACAGCTTCCCCAACAGCCGCTTCATTGCGATAAGCCTGGGCTGAATCCACGTGTCTGAGATGGTTCATTACAATGGGGGAAGCATCAACGATGGTCATAAATTATATCACCTGAAGCCCGCTTGCAATGCCTCAAGAACTGACGCTCGGGTAGTGAAATTTTGATACACGCCAAATCCCAGGAGTGGCATTGTATGGCCTATGGTCGTGCCGTACGAGGGATTCTCACTAGTTTAGCCGTAGACAGGTATTAAAAACACAAATTATTACCTGACACCAGTTGAATTCTAGACTCGATCGTAAGTGTCATAGTACAAGGTGGACTCGGTAAACGTGTCCATCGTGCCAAGTATCCGCAGCTTCCTCAGGCTGCTTCATTATTTGTAACAGCTTGTCAGTCCCGATTTGAAAAGTCCGCTGAGACGTAAAAATAAAGGCAAGCGAGAGAAACGTCAGGAACAAACTATGTAGTGTACAGTTCACGATGAGATCAAAGAAGTATATTCACGTTGGGCGCCAAGAGACCTCTATTGTCATTCGCTAGTCAAACTCGGGAAGCGATGATTAAAGTACGTGCTCAATGCACTGCGGGCAAGGTCAGCTGGGCAATCAGGCCGAAACTTCGAAAACCTTAACCTTACTGAGTACTGTGACCGCACATTAGTCTGCCCCGCTCTAAGACTGCATCGCTCTTTGTCTCTCTAAGCGCTCTTGCATCACTCTCTGCGCATCTGCTTTCGCCGAGTCAAGCTTTCCAGCCTTTGCTAGAGCCAACAATAAAGCATGCACAAGGCCGATGTGATTGTGGCGACGCGAGCTGTTCTCAAACTTTGAAAACAGAATCAAAAGTGTGAGCATGGGCGAAAAAATATTCGGTACTCACTGCCCAGCGTTCGCGCTTGGAGTTTTCATTGGAAATTTTGTTCATAAGATCGCTCATTTCAGCGTCCTCTGCTGAACCTTGTAGAGCGTCTAAACGTCTTCTCATTCCAGGTATTGGGTCATCCCGAAGAGCGAGTAAGCTGAACTCAAGCTACGGAATATAAGTTAAAACATAAAACGTAAAATATATATTTTGCTCACTGCTCCAGTCGGGTAAGTGTGTATCCGGTTCTCTATAACTTCCCTAGAAAGCGGGGATTCAATGACAAATATGACGACGGCGTGTCACTAAGTACCTTGCTTTTTTAACCCATCCCTCTCCGGATCCGTCGTATTCTCCATGTCGCACCGGATAGGGTTTCAGTCCATCCAGTTCATACAGACTTCCCAGCACTGGAAGGTAAACAACGAAGTGATAGGCTTCTTCGCTCTTCTTCGGAAGGTCTGGACCATCTAACGAGATAGAACTAGGTGGAGAAAGCGCGTTATGAGCTTCTCGAAGCCAATCCGCGCTTGTGATAGCCATCCCACATGTTTGTGGGTCCATGCCTGCGGTAAAGTTCAAGAGGTCCATAAATTGCGGTCCTGCATGGAGAGATGCAATGTTTCCCAGGGCGTTGACAACAGCAAGTGTAGCGCAAGCGTTGTTCACAGTTTGATGGGCGAAGAATCCGGGGAAATCTGAATCATAGTGACCAGCACCAACACCAGGCTCGTCGTCAGGTGATTCAGGGAACCACTTAAACAAGAAGATTAGGGCATGCACAGGCTGTAGCGCCTCCAATGATTCTGGTTCAAGTGAGTAGAGGTCATCGACGATGTAAGGCACTCCGAGGCTTTTGAGTAGCTCTCTGTGACCGGTTGCGTGAGTCAGGTAGATCAGTTATCATCATTTCAACATACGTGAACACCCCAGGGTCAGATTCTGTAAGTTGCCAGCCACTAGAGTCCTCGTCTGACATTATTCACGACGTGCAAAAGCAAAAACAACAAATTATACCGCGCGTCTAGGTTCGGCTTGCCACGTGACCCTTGTTTGGTGATGCCTTCCGTTCATAACAAGCTTTCTCTGCAATTGCACATGATGGAGGCTTCTGACCCTGCGCAATCGCCTCAGGCCACGACAGAAGATCCGCGAGCTGCTAATCGCGACAAATTCGAGCTTGAACTGGAATTTGTGCAGTCGCTGGCAAACCCATACTACCTCCATTCTCTCGCACAGCAGAATATCCTTGATCAACCTGCATTCATTAACTATCTGGAGTATCTCACGTACTGGAAAGAGAAGGATTATGCCCGGTTTATACAGTTCGTCCATAGTTTGCGAGCATTTACTATACTGCAACCGATGTTTTTGTTCAGCTACCCACACGCACTGCACCATCTTGATTTGCTCCAACACGCCCAATTTAGGTCAGAAATGAAGAAAGATGAATGGCGCGAATATCTCAACCAGAAGCAGTATGACCACTGGCGAACATGGTATGAAACACAGGAGTTTATTAGAGATACTTTCTTGATAATAATCTGTCGCGTCAGGCGAGATTACCCAGGGATTAGTACTAATGTTGCCTCCACCGACCCTCAAGAAACCGGTGTGCAATCGCAACAGAACGCTCCTTTTGGGTGATATGGTTTACCGGATGTCTTGGCGGAAGCATATGGAGCTTTGGTTAATGAAAGTAACCATAAAATGAAGCGTTGCCAAACATACAGACTCGCCGTTTGACACAAGGAGTTACTGCTCTATGTTATGACATATGATTTGGTTCTTACATAAATCCTTCGGGCTGTCTTCAAATTGAAAGTTCCCACGCGTGTTAAACACTTCACGCGCAGTGCCACCGTTGCTTGGAATCTTACTGTACATGGCTCACCATGCTGAAAATGACTCTGAAGGTCGTCACTCGTACATACCGGTGGAATCAAGCTTCAGGGAGAGTGACCGCGGCGAATCCTCCTTTCATATTGCGTCGCTTGCAGAGAAACAGCGAATATGGTGGAGAACTGCCATCATTAATACGTGCTTCATAGCTTCATGGTACGTGGATGTTACTGTAAGACTCCTGAAACGGGTTCATATGTTGACCACATAGGTATATATTCGCAACCCTACTGTCTTTGTACAACAAGTGGATGTTTTCGCCAGACCTTTTTGGATTTCCGTACCCGCTCTTCGTGACTACCTTGCACATGATTATTCAGTTTGTCTTGGCTGCAGCTCTTCGGGTCTGTTTCTCGCATCATTTCCGGCCAGAGAGAAGCCCTTCGGTAAAAGACTATGGGTACGTACTTTCTCGCAATAGCTAGTACCCGTCGGGCAGTCCTTGTCCTCACTGGACACCGGTTCTAATTGTAGCCTCTTTGAAGCAAGAAAGCAGTTCCTACTGCCATTGCTACCGGTCTCGATATTGGTCTGTCGAACCTATCACTCAAGACTATTACCCTATCATTCTATAGTGAGTTGCCAGTTCTGAACTTTGCCAGACGCTAGCTGGCCTACGTTTGAATTCTTAATATGTAATTTGCGCTCAACTCATACATCTGGTTGTCTACAGCAATGTGCAAGTCATCTTCTCTAATCTTCGTGTTGTCCTTTGCATTTTTCTTCCGTCTGGAAGTGTTCTCTCTGCGACTTGTCGCTGTCATCCTTCTCATTTTTGGTGGAGTGATTCTTATGGTTGCTTCTGAAACGGCCTTCGTTCTTCCCGGGTTTTTACTTGTGATGACCGCCAGTGCATGTGGGGGTCTCCGTTGGAGCCTTACGCAACTGCTCTTGAAGAACAAGAATATGGGTCTAGATAATCCTGCAGCTACCATATTCTGGTTGGCTCCTACAATAGGCGCCACGACAGCTCTTCTTAGCGCCATCTGGGAGGGGTGGTTTACCATATACGCTTCGCCATTCTTTCAGGACATGGCTTCCACCCTTCGTTCGGGCCTGTTCTTGGTCGCGCCCGGTATTTTGGCTTTTTGTATGGTCATGAGTGAATACTAGTACGTTTATGACCATACGCTCAACTCCATGATGCCATCTAATTAGGTCATAAAAGCATAATTCAACGGGCCGGAGTCCTGCCAATGTCAATAGCAGGGATAGCCAAAGAAGTGTCGACTATTACAATTTCGGCTTGGTTTTTCGGAGACACGCTTACGCCACTCAATATAACCGGCGTAGGTATCACAGTTTGCGGTCCGTTTCGAAGCTATATGAATGCGGCACTTCTAACGGCATCTGTAGGGATTGCCCTTTTTACGTTTCACAAGTACCGCAATTCCATTGATGGTAGACTATCAGTGGACGCGCAGGGGAACATGGTAGCAATTAACCATGAAGATGTGGGCAACTCGTCAGATTCTGTGCACGGGGTCAACTTTGAGCTCAGTCCTGCTAATCTCGGACGTCGAGAGGATGGTCATTTTGCGGTATGTCGCATCGTTACGGAAAACCCTTCTAGAATTATGTATTCATCGAAACGCCACAAAGCATCAGGGGTCTGTTGATAGCGACGCGCATCAGCGCCTGCTTTTTTCCACCGATCATGACGATTCGGATGATCATCATGAAGGCGAAGAAGATGCCGAACTAGTCCGGAGCATTCAGTTCTCTAAGTTCAATTGGGAGGCTGAAAGAGGTATTGACGAGAACTAGGGCCCCGGATGCGCTTCCAATTACATAGCCATCATATGCAGACTAGTTACCAACCTTGACCTTTTTTTTTTTGACAAGTTGCAGCCCGAAGCGGCTCTTTGAAAGTGAATCCTCCGGCCCATTTGCACCTGATTGACTTGCCCGGGTCGGGAGACTGGAGTCCCACTAACCGTAGGTCTTCTGGTACTAAATATTACGAACCATTACCTCTCTAATTTGGTCCCGAGCCGTGCACAACTCAAGTTTGTATTAAGCTTAGCTTACGTTGATGTGCAATAATAGTGAACTGTTTGAGTTATGGTTCGAAATTATTGATCCGAGGACACCTGGCTCTGGCTGACTTCTGTTCCGTTGAGCCCGGGAACCACGCGGCCTGTCTTGCGACTTGGTGGTGATGTGATTTTTTGGTTTAGATGATTGGGCCACACGAATTGGGAGACAAATTGTAGCAAATCGTGTTCGGTTACTGCGGAATATTATCTGATGCGATCAATTTAGTCAGCACAGCAAAAACCCTTGAACGAAAGACATGTGGCTGCGCTGGAAAATACCTGGATACGGTGTGAAAATCAGACCCAAGTCCCTCCAAAGTGCCTGTAGGAGGCGATGAGCGGCCTTGCGCACTACGCACTGGCAGGCCCATCAAGGAGCCGGGCACTCCCGTAGGTCAAATTAGAAGGCGATAATCGGACTGCTGCTTTATGACGTGTAACAGTCTAGAGCTTTTGTGATGCGACTAGTAAGTGATATTTCCCGCACGTTTTTTTTTTGCCATCAATGATTAAGTGCTTTGTACTGATTGTCAATCCTATTACGATATGAAACCAGAAGAAACGGCCATTCACGGATTGACTAATAGCATCTGCTAGATCGTTGAAATGCTGGGTTAATGGCGACGTTCTGTTGGGTAAGAGGCCCGATCCATTGTCGCTTATGGACCTTGTATGGGCACGGGAAATCAGCGATATTTCACTTTTGATCTGACTTTCTTCGTGTACAGATCTCACACAACGGCCTCGAGGTATTTAGGCTGTGTGATATATAAATCCGGGCTATTCTGGCTTTTGGATTATTCACTTTACCATGGATGGTTTTCAATTCATTATCGAGTCCCCTCAAGAGACCCAAGGTCACAAAAAACGCCCGCGTCTTGTGACTTCTTGTGATAACTGGTACTGCCCATTCAAATCTCCATCAAGTAATCCATGCTGACCTTTCACCTTGTCCCTCTCCTAGCCGCCTCAAAAAAATCAAGTGTCTACAGTCATCCCCCGAGACACAATGTGAGGCCTGCAAGGCAGCGAAAATTCCATGCAAGTTTCGCGATCGCGAACGATATTTTGCCGAGCGCAGTCGAGCCATCGCGGGCCCCAGTTCCTCGCCAACATACCATGGATTATCGAGTAGAGCAACGATCACGGCTTCAGAGTCTTCAGAGCGCTCCAATTCGAGTGGTGCAAATGAGCACGCCACTCCGGCATCGACCGCACACACGCCACCATCGCAGGGATATGCCAACTCCATGTCTCGCTCTCCGTCCTACTCGCCACCAGGGACATCATCCGCAGATCATGGTCGATATCAAACCTATCCAGATCATTCAAGGCCTCCTCCAACTCATAGGTAATACATCCACACCTCTCAGATATCAACATTCATTGACATGGCCATGGAAGACATACAACTGGAGGTGATGATCACATTCGTCGATATGGAACTCCCGGTCCAGGTCAGGCATTGGGTCGTTCCCATGCTACATCGAGCGGCTACCGGCCAACTCAGGTCTTCGACCCCATGAATCCTCAGATGCCACAACGCAGCTGGATGCCCCATTTCATCCAGATATTCATCAGTCAACTTGGCAGCCAATGCGCGTTCATGACTTATGACGACCTATATGAAAAATTCCGACACCAGACTCTATCCCCTCTACTCTCCAACTGTATCGCAGCACTCGGCGCAAGGTCTGTCTTCTGCGATGCACTCAACTTGTATATGAACGAGATCAAACAGGTTCTCTGACATACCGGATGTTGTCGCGCGTGGTCCCCAGAACGTTGCAGATATTTTCTGTGAGAACGCCAAGGTTCGTGATCGTGTGTGTGGGTCCTGCTGATCTAATGGAATGAGTAGGAGATGTTATCCGCGGCACTTAACCAACCATCTCTCGATGTTCTTCACGCTGTCATCACCCTGGCATGGACAGAATACAAAACTGGTCGGCTTCTTGGTAAGTACTGGGAATGTTTCCCGTGTTCATCGGCTAAATGCTTGGCTCCTAGGATTCCGACAATACGGTGATGTGAGTGAAACTGGGATGTCTGGATAGTCCGTTTCTGACAAACGATCAGCTTGCCATGAGAACCGCAATGGCCATAGGATTGTCTGAAGAATCCACCAGGCAGATGAGCCCTTATGACAGTTACCAAAATCGTCTTCGTTTGACATGGCAAAGTGTCTCTCAGTTGTACGCCTCATCAGCTTGTGAGTTCTCAGGCTTGTTGTGATGCAAACCACCCTAATCATGGCCAAGTGTCGGGGTAATTTTAACGGTCAACCGATTTTTACACCCGCTGCACCAGCCATGCCAAAATCTTGCTTTGTCGTTTAATTCCAATTCTTATGCCCCTCTTGCCTTGGTTAAGCCTTTGGGAAGACCTTTTGGTTCCTCATTCCACTCGGAGACCGCTGGCAGGCTTCCTTCGTTGACCATATATTTCGTGCTGCCTTTATTTATTAACCTGACATATATCAACTCACATCAATAATACCACCAGACTGCATGTTACATTGATTACAATCACATCCCTGTATACACAGAATTCTCAAAGTTGAAACAACGTGCAAGAACATCAGGTCCACGAGTTTGCATCATTGTCAGCTAACCTGTGCATGCTGCGGCACATCACCATGGGAAGGTCGATCATCAACATGCTCAAGATCGGCAGTTGGTTTGCTCCCCATAGATTAATCATACGCCGATCAAACCCTCCTACGCTCCCCAGTCCCGTAGTTCACGCATTTAAGTTTTCGTTTTTACTTACAAAGTGGTCGGCGGCCGAGTTGTGCCGATGCGGAAACAGGGTTTGAAACATGCTATCCCACGTTTGTGAGCTAACTTTGTATTTATTTAGCCTAATCGCGAAGCTTGATCACGAAAAATATTCCAGACAGGACAAAAGAACAGTCAGATGATGCGCTGTAACGCTGAAGCTGAGCGCTAGCGCTAAAGGCTCGTACTCGGTAACATTGTGCACTGGCACTGAGTAAGAAATCCTCGACTTCCGAGGACTTTCTGGAAGGGCTGTTCGGAATGGGAAGTGTTCTATTTTTTTTCTTCCAATTGCAGACCTGTAAGTCGGGACCATGCTGTATTCGAGGAACAGCTGACTTTTTTCTATCAGATGGTCTGATGATGGCTACAAGACTAAGCAGGGCGATTAAACTACTTACCTACTCTTACCTCACCAATCATAGCACACGGCTACTTCCAGAGCCCGGGGTTCGGTGACTGTGAGCGCCAATGTGTATATGTTCGAAACTGTCCAGTATATGTCCCGACGGCTTTTGTCGAGTGCATGTGCTGGAACGACTGCATCTGGAACGAGTGTCCGTCCTTCCGCACTGCGACTGCGGCTGCGCTCGAGGGACGAAACGACAAGTGCATGATTCGCGGGTACATAATACATATGCCGGCGGTGCGCAGTAGAGTTAGGTTGCGAAATTCAAAATCTTAGTCCTGCACCGCACAATAGAACGGGCTCAATCATTACAAGGTACCAGTATCCCGGAATGAATGCATGCCTGCGCCCTGGAGGCTGAGTATACAGTTCTCTTGCAAGTAATCCCGTGTTTCAATGCAGAAGGGTCGGTGGTCTAACGCCAATCCGATTTAGGCACGGTGGGCTTCTCGGGGAGGCTGGTCGCGTAACACCGTGACGCCGGCGACTGTGTCTTTTATAATTTTAAGCTTGTTCATCCCCGCCGACCGGCAAACGGTTGATTGTATGTGTAGTTTCGCGGCAAGCTCCCCGACCCTGTCATTCTGAGCGCTGAGGCATAATGTTTTAACAGGGTTGAAAGTTTAACCTTGCGCCACCGCTGCGATATGATGGTCGCAAACAGTGTAAGAGTGTTGCTACAGCCTGTATGTGGTAGTCAACATTTAGCGTGTGTCATGGACTTTAAGACGTTTTAAATACGTGAGATCACTCTCCACATGATCTTGTTGTTGTGAGTTACTAACCAGGACTGAGGAGGTTGTATCAACACAGCCCGCGGATGGGTTTTCAGGTGACATTCCGGTGAAACTGAGTCACGGACGCAAAATGACCGGGAACTGACCGACGGGTGAAATTTAAATTTGCTGGTGTGAAATTTGTCCAACAGGAGAGTTCTCGAAAGATGTGGCCTGACTTCACACTACAGTGGAGAAGGGGTATTTCATACATGCCATCGCCCAGAACAGGAGGTCAGTAGAAAATGCACTACGATCGCCTACCGTACGATTCCTACGCAAAGACTTACCCATCCATCTGCACCCGCCATACAAGCCCCTAGCCATGCCATCTCCGCATCGGGAGGTACCAGCACACCATGCATCATAGCATAAGCAAGTTCTGGGCCAGAATATGGCACAGGTGGAAAGAGGAGGGGAAGATGCGTAGATAGATAATGCACTAAGGTATGCGGCGAGCCTATTTAGTAATTCGATCAGTTCCAACAATCCTTTACTAGCAATCCTTCGGAGAGAAACATACCATCTTCAAGGGTCGGAGAGACAACGTCTTGCATCACGGGCCCGTCAGGTAGATACAACCTAACTGGGACACTGCGAACGTTATAAGCATTATCACGGTCCGGTGCACTCTGCGGGTCTGTAGATGGTGGCCTTGCATGCATCGATGTATTTGTGGAAGGTGGTGGAGAGTTCGACCGCGCAGGTGCGGTTGTAGGCACTACCTTAGATGCTACGCGCCAATAGTCATCGAAGTTATCTAGAAATGACGAGCATCCTGAATTGTGCATACACATAATAAAACGGCTGGCTTACGTTCTTTGATACCTTCCCAGATACCATCCTGGTCTTGCTTCCGAAGACCTGTCATGCGCTTCGTGTTTCCCCATCGTATGAAGTCTGCCTCCTTGAGCTGCCCCATAAAAGCTTGTTTGCACGACTCGGCAGAAGGCGAGAGAAGAAGCTTCTCTGTGGGAGGTGATGCAAGGTGGAGAATGAGCTTCAAGGGAGTCACTTGCAGATTGTAATGAGATGTGGAAGTCTGAGACGGAGGCCGAATGGAGGCAGAGATGATGTGATTATCGTAGATCAGCCCTATCGGCCAGTGCCTACCAGAAGATCATGTTCAGGATACATTGTGTACCGCGCTACAAGGGTCTGAAACTAACCACTTCAACAGCGTACCTTCCTCGCTCTCGAACCACCATTCTTCCTCCTTAAGCATCTTTCCAGCTGCCTCATCGAATACGACATCCATCAAGAATCGTCGTATCTCAGGCATGAGAAGAGGCAAGTAACTGACACGAGGAGCTTGAATATAATAACATTCCAGGCCGCGATCAGAATTCGCTGGCAACTCTTTTGAGTCTACACGAATTTCAAGGGGAACAGTACCCTCCCATGTCAGGCGGCGAAAAAGAGTTGTTGATGCTGGAGTTGAATTCGCAGACGGTTGACCGTGATGGCGTGTAGTACCGTATGCAGACATCAAAACTCTGTCGAGATGGCAACTATTTGCAAGAAGCGCTTCAAGAGAGTCTTAGTCGTGACTCGTTAGAGCAGCAGCAAGTTGATTATGATGATTCACGTGACTCGACGCGCCCAATATGTAGTTACGAGTCTAACTAGCACCATCACACAATATGGTCCACGTCGCAGCACCTTCGCTGGATTGGTTCAGGTTGGTGCCAAAGGCATGCTAGCAGATTCCCTCACAGCACACATGACTTTCTCAAGGCCCTTGGCTTTGAGATGAATATCGCCAAGAATGGGATGACTTGCTGTTCCCCCCGGTAACATCCAAGCCAATAAAGGTTGAGAGTACAAGCGATCACAGTATTCTGGATGTCTTTGGAAGGATCACAGCTGACCACACTGACCTATGGAACCATCCGCACCAATCATGAGTGATGCGTTCTTTCAATCACCACCGTTGCCTGAACTATTCTCCGTACGCATTCCCGACCCTATTCAATAAAGCGAAGATCTGCCAAGGTCGTAGATCCAGGAGACTTCCTACCTATCACGGACAATTGGGTGGTTCTGCCGCCACAATCGCCTCGTATTATTGTCTTGACAAATCCATTCAACAGCGGAGGGAAAACGGACGCTTTTAGGGCTCGACGGGTGGTTCCATGATAGAGGTTTGATGTGCTCGCCGCTACAAGGGCTGTGAATATACGAAAATGGAGGTCCCTTTCGAGTGCCAGGGAGGCCAAGGACAACTATTAACCCCAAATCTTGAACTCCGATAGCATGATCCTCGGTGTGATCAGGACTCCAGGAAAGGCGTCATGCATCAGTGGGTTGGATTGCAGCTACCGAATGCTACAGAACGCTCTGTAGCATTCTGTACTCTGTGATGAATTATGTTTCCCTGATGCTGAGAGTTCACGTTTGAAGACTTTCTTCTCAGCTTGCCGTCAAAGAATGTGTCGGTCCGGCGTCGCCACATGAATTCAATTATCGTGGTAATGCTTCTGTTGAGTTGGAGATGGTACCGACGTCGATCAGACAGAAGAACATTCAGAAAGGCAGCCGGCATCATGAGCATTAACCCAGCAGTTCCGGAATCGGCGTCATATTCATGATATTTCGATATCGATGTTCGATGTCATATCCGCAAATCCCATGTTGAGCGATCATGAACGATTCATCACTGAGAGCCTAGGCTTCGGACTTCTAGCTCAGTTGGGAGCATATCTAGTAAAAACATCTGTAGCGGGCCGCATAAGGCAAGCTTGGACGGCCCGGACACGAGCATCGCAAATGTTGCAATGGCAAGTAGTTCAGTTACACACATATATACATAGATTAGACGTACGTGTAAATCAAACTGTCCATCATGAATCATATACTCACAAGCGGCGAGTTTAACCTGGTTCTGACCACCTTTAATAATGTTTCCACCGCGGAAATAACGCTCTCAGGCTCTGAGTACTTTCTCAGGACATCTAGCACCCAGTCTATTCGTTCATGAAGCGTCTCAAGTGCAAATCTGTCCAGCGGAATGTATTCAAGCGTCAACTCTGTAAGGTCTGGCAAGATTTCCACACAATCATCGTTGCCTGAGAGATACACGCTAGGGAATGCATCCCATGCGCCAGGGACGGGTGGCGATAATTTCGCCCTTGAGAACATATCATCGAGTGGAAGTTCCAAAACCTTTGAGACAGCCGTGATCCGCAGGAAAATACCGGCAAGGTAGAATGCGTGAGGGTTGCTGTCCGCGGCTTCCGCCATCAGACTGATGCACCTGTTTATGTGGTCGTCTAGGGAAAGGCGACTGCACCACGCAGGATTCTTTACAAGGGTAAAGAGGAGTTTCAAGTAACATCCATCACGTCCTTCATCGAACAAGACACCATGACTACCTTCCACGCTAGGGGAGATAGCGGTGAGGATGGCGGGGGAAAGCGCAAGTAGTTTCTCCCGTAAATTAGCATAGCCATCTGTATCTTCTATGGCGGCCAGTAGTGTTCTTCGCGTTTCGTATGTAGCACGCAAGGCAGCATAACGCAACCGGGCAGGCTGTTCCGGCCCCATAGACCACAAGAGAACTTCCAGATAAGCTGCCTCTCTTGTTCGACTTCCGAGACTCTTCATAGCACTAGATGCCAGGAGTGCATCCGCAAGAGTGTCCTCCACTTCATAACCCTCGAGCTCGCGCAGTTCGCAAATATAATCAATGAGCCACTCAAATTCATGGGAAGAACGAGTGTCGTGCGCCCAGGTAAACTCCCCATACCAATACAGGAATGAGTCGTCTGGCTGGTAGACGTATCCGAGAGGGCCTTGAGGGATGCAGATAGCTGTGTGCAGCGCAGCTCCTGCTTCGAACAAGCGTCTCTGCATATCTTCTGAGTCCTCAGTTTCGTTGTCAGATATCGCGGAGCATCCGAGGAAGATTTCTTTGCAGCAAGCAAGGCCCGCTCGGAAAAACGAGCCGTCAAGGGGAACTGCCCCTGTCAGCTCAATGATGCGAAGGGCATGTGGGAGACATTTCTTGGCTCTAGAAGCGTAGTGTTGCGGATGTGCTCCATCAACGCAACCTTGTAGGCATACGAGGAGTTTAGTAACAAGTACATCGATAGCAGCACTTCGGTCACTGTCAGATAGGCGACCTTACGGAAATAGAACAATTGCCATACCTTTTGTCTACCTTCACAAGTACCGTTTTGTCGACGTTTAGCCCGAGTAATATGCCAGCAAGAAGTGTACAATTAGCGAGCACCTGAGCTGACGGGGCTTTATTCGGTATGTTGGCTTCAAGGAGCATCGAGATGATACTCAATGCTAGATCCTCCATCTGCGCGAGCTCGTCGATGTCTTTATGAAGGAGGAAAACATATGGAAGGACTTGGGAGAGCCACAACAAGGTAGCGTCAGACGCTGAAGAGAATGTTGGCGTATCCCGAAGAATCGATAGGTGTAATCAGCTATCCACTTCTGTCCAAGGTTGATCTTCAATGCATAATCAGCATCCAGCGATTCTTGGCTGAGGAGGTGCCAGAAATGAAGATATCTAGGCTGAGAAGGCCACTGCGCAGCAGAATAATACTCCCCGTCCAGTCGAAGGTATTCCCTTCCACTGAGATGGACGAGAGCTGTTGCGCAAGCTAGAGCTCGTTCTTTCGCTGGCGCTAACAGCCGATCTTTAGTGTCGAAACAGCTTCCAAGGCTGCGATGCAGAAGAGAAATTATACCGGAAACATCAAAATCGAATGGCCATTCAACTTCGGGGACCAGCTGGCAAGCTGCAATGAATACATTGGGATCCGTGGACGTTTCGAGCAACCATTTTACGGAGGGAGCATCCGAAGATGCGACGGAGACAGCTGGAAATTCGTACGACAGAGAAATTGAGGGAAGGTACGACTCCGTTGCTTCAAAGGGAAGTTTGCCAAACTCGAGATCGCAGATTACGGGAGCACGGGTCTGCGAGGATCGCAGAGCTCGTATGTAACGTAAACAAGAACTGGTAACCGTTCGAAGAGCAGACAGCATGCTTCTGGCACTAGCAAATCCTGCGAGAAGCAACTCTCCGAGCGCCACGCCTAATCCAATGCATCGCGGCACATATCGCAAATGGTATAGATCATGGAACTGAACCATGCGAATTACTATGAGTTGACAAGTAAGTCTGATGACGACAGACACAGGCGTCTGAAAGGGACAATCCGAGGACATGAGGGACGCGAAGACGGTGAATCCATAAAGCATAACGCCAAACAATGTGATGCAGATGATGACATATGCGATTGTCTGTTGCTGAGACCACAAGTTGATGCTGAGGGAGGCGCCGAAAAGAAACAGCGAAACCTGCAACAACGCCGGGAATGACTGAACCACAGCGTCAAAGTACCACGTCCTTAGTGCTTCCATCTTCTGTTGCCGTCTCCTTCCACGTTCCTCCATGGAACCATGACCGTATCTGTTGGACTTGTAATAGCCTAACCACTGTTTGCCCAGGATGGCACCAAAGGCAGCAAAGAGGCTAAGTAAAAGACTGGCGTAGGCTAGGCTTTGAGCCCAAACATTACTAGACGAGTACCCTGCTGGTTGCGGAAGCGTAATGCTTTGGGGAGCCGAAGTACCATTTGCCGCAAGTAATATGAGTTGGATCAGCAGTGCATTGGTGGTGTCTCCTGGATTAGGTTGCGACGCAATTATGAAGGAGGTGGTGACAGCTGAGAAGAGACCCGCCTGAGAGATTGCATTTGGATGGTTCGCAAACTGTTCTGAGAAAGGAAACGCACGAAAGTAGGGATGATATCGATATCACCATTGTACCGCTCCAGGAACTCGCTGTCGACCTCCCCTGCTACCACCTCGTATGTTTCCCAAAACTGTGACCGGACGTCCTTGTCCGCTTTTTCTAGTTCTGCGCGCTTAAGGACTTCGAGAATTTCGCTCTGTTTTTGGAGAAGGCTGCATTGGGAAATATTCAGTTTGCAACGGCTGACGAGGGAGCTACTCACGAGCTAAGGACCTCCGATTGCTTATCGTGCTCCATGACAGACGAGGTGCTCGTTCGGTGATAACCCAGATTGTCATCATTGGCAAGTCTAAAATTTCCACAGTAACCAGGAACGACATATCAGCACTGATTCAGCAGGAGAAGTATAACTGTCACCTGTGATCATGATGATCATGCAAGAGCGCGACGACGGCATCGATGGCTACTGTTTGGTGGACCACTCAAGAGGAGAAACGACTCGATTACTTACAGCTGTTACCTAGCATCCCAGATCCTCGAACCTGAAAGCGTGCGGCGGAACTCGGCCACTTTCCGGCCCGTCTGACGCCATATTCGGAGTTCGGAGCTTCCCCACAGTTGTCTCCGGTCCACGATGTCGTTCGTCGCACTCTCCCGCTCAACATTCCGCCATGCAAGCCGCAGCGCTCGTTTCTTCTCTACCAGTTTGCGTGTACAGCGCGAATACGCAAATGTCCTTGTCTCACGGCCCAGCCCAGGCGTGGCGCTCATCACTCTGAACAGACCCAAGGCACTCAATGCACTCAATGCGGCGCACTTTCAAGATATATCTGATGCGATGAAGGAGGCTGATGAGGATGCTAGTGTGGGTGCTATAATTCTCACTGGATCAGAACGCGCGTTTGCGGGTGTGTTTCTCAGTCAATCGGATCATGAACTCGATTAGACTTGTCTATGCACAGCTGGTGCGGACATCAAGGAAATGAAGGACAAGTCCTGTGAATATCTCTAGGACCTTAGTTATTGAACCCTTTCTGACAAACTTTCCCGAAGTCGCCGAAGCGTACACCGCCAACTTCCTCGCTGATTGGGAAGTTATCACTAAGCTTAAAAAGCCGGTTATTGCAGCCGTCAGCGGTTACGCCGTATGTTCTTGGACTCATTTGTCAATCATTACGTTTTCATTCGAATTCTTGCCTTTAGCTCGGAGGTGGCTTGGAGCTTGCATTGCAGGCTGATATTCTTCTCGCAGCGCCTTCAGCACAACTTGGACAACCAGAGGTCAATCTCGGAGTCATCCCTGGCGGCGGCGGGACCCAACGTCTCGCCCATCTCATCGGCAAATCGCGTGCCATGGAACTCGTCCTCACCGGACGTATAATTGGTGCAGACGAGGCAGAACGCTGGGGCATCGGACGGGTTGTACGCGAGGGCAGTGTCGTTGATGAGGCCGTAAAGGTAGCGAGCGATATTGCAAGCAAGGGACGCATCGCAGTGAATGCGGGCAAGGAGGCCGTGAAACGCAGCGTTTGAAATGAGCCTCGCTGAGGGACTGAGATTTGAGAAGCGGTTATTCCATGCTTTGTTTTCAACCAAGGATCAGAAGGAGGGTGGGCATATTTTCTGTGTTGTTTGACTAAACTTTGCACTGATTCCTCTCAATCTTGCTAGGCATGGCTGCTTTTGCTGAGAAACGAAGGGCAGAGTGGACGCACTCGTAAGGGTGTTCTGTATGAGGGAACCCCGGTCGTCAACATCCCTGTGTTTTCCTGTGTTGACTCTATCATCCAGGTTTGATTTTCGACATCAGAGCCTAAGTTTACATCACTAGACTATTACAAACGAGGTTAGGCAATGGTATTCTGATTGGTGATTGATCGGCCTTCAGCCAGATAACGATGTCCGCATCTATCCCAGCGGTTTGTGTCTAACGGTGTTAGCACTATGACGAATGTGGCACGATTCAAATCAACCTGCGCGACCAGGCAGTGGTCGCCTAATTTTGCAACGACGGACTCAGCCGACTGCGATATCTCCAATACCCCAACGTCCATTATGTGAGCAGAAGCCATCCATTCTATTCAAATGCTGCTGCGCTATCAAAAACGCTATCCAAGGAACAATCAATCGTAATGAGTGAACGAGTGGGATTCTAACCCAATTTGCTCATGTTAATATATCCTTTTATTGCAAAACAGGTTTGACTTCGTCAAGAATAGCCCCTCTTCGTTGGATATCGAAGGATGGGGCCTCGATGCGCCCGTCTTCCCCATAAACATCTTCGACAATGACACTTTATCTTTCCTTTCACTTCCAATATTCATCTCATGGCGGTCGTTCGTTCCTTAGATGTCAGAAAGTCAGATACCGATGTGGGCGAGCTCGAGGAGATATATCTAGTTCTGTCTTCAGTGTGAAAAGTCACAGATGTTACCGTGGAGTCGGGCTGTGGCATCAGTCAGCTTCTCGGGATGTCGTTCGGTCGGACATGATCTCAGACGGGATGCTGGTCACAGAGTAGAACACAGATAAGTATTATTCCACTGTACATGATATCGCATTCAAGTTATATCTGAAATCTCCACGGTAGAACATTTACTGGAATAGGATCATGGTCTGCAAGTGTCGATTAGGAAGTGCAAGGGGAAAGGCTTTGAAGAGACTCACTCCTCTTGGCACTTTCGTCAGTAGTTCGTAACGACTGAATACATAGCCTGCGTCCTACTCGTCGAAAATGTTCCTAGGGAGGTTGCAACAAACGATCATGTCATTGCCTTATCATGGGTGGATCTTGCTGCTGCTCAAGCGAGTCTCACTGTTTGCTCTCAGCGCTTTTGAGTGGAACAAGGACCTGCATACCCTCCTGTTTCTCCTTTCTGTCTTGTCCTAAACTTTATTCGCAGTCTCCATATCCCTACCTCCCGTCTAATCCTACAACTCAGCACATCCTTCATCGCGCCAATCACGCAGAACAGTTGAGAAGTCCAATCTATCAGACTTGAGGGGTGGCTCATCTTCTCAACAGGATGCATGCTCCAGGCAGACAATCGATTAGGGGGTCGTGGAGGTAACTGGCGGACAGTCATGAAACTTACCTGTACGACATTCCAATGGCTATCGTACTTGCCGGTCAGTATGAGCGCACGCTTTTCATTGTACGGTCAAGCTGGTTATGATGGTGAGAAACACCATGATCACGTTTTGAAAGACTATGGACTGCATAGCTAACATGCCTGTTTGCCTTTCTGCTCGAGCATGCAGCCTCTTCATAGATGGACGCTTTGACCTAACTACTCAGGCGGACCTTCGATCGAACGATACCCTTGATGCGAACCGAGATCTTTCACATGATAATTGTGCTGCATCCAAAATATTCACTACGCGGTTCACATTTCGAAATGATCTGGGAAACGGAGAGGCACGTCCATCCACTGTCACAACGACTTACTGAGCTCGCTTTTCCTCCACTAGTTGGTCCGTATTACTGTCGTTTGGAATAAATGAGTATCATCTTCGCGAATCACAACGGAGAAGTTCTAGTCAAAAAATAATAATTCAAAGCCCAAGTTCACAACAACGCTCCCCACTGCCCAGTAAACATCACGTTAATTGGCGTTCGTTTTTTGATCTCTCATTTCCCTCATCTTCTTGCAAATGGTACGAAAGCGGGCTTCCGAAGCTGCTGTGGATGATGTGCCATCAAGGCGAAGAATCTTGTTCCACTTCGGCGGCTTATCAGAGAGTTGTTCGCCAGGAGGTCGATAGCTCGGATCATCGCTTGACAGAGAATCCATAATGGCTTCGACGTTATCGCGATGAATTGTGGCACCGCTCCAATAAGGACCTACAATATGATGATGATGCAAGGTCAAGGTATGTAATTCAGATATATGGTGTGGATTACTTACCTGCTGCGGCGATGGCCATGACAGAATCTTTGGTTTTATCTTGGAGAAAAATATATCCTGCTTGTACCATCAAATCGGACCTAGCCTCCTGAATATACCCCTTAATCTCCGCATCCAGCTCGTTCTTTATCAGACTCCTGCTCGCAAATCTTTTCACTTCCACGAGAAGGCAAGTGTTTGCTGCCGTTATCCGCCACCCTCCATAACGAAGCCTTTCCTCTGACCGAGGCACTGCTGTCAGACTAACAACCGCAAAATCCACCAGAACGCTCCTAGCATCCTTTTCCGGGACGGTTGGTGCAAAAGAAATGTCCCCGACCTCCGAGTCAGGCTCATGGTCTCCGACATCTTCTTTGATGTCATCACCTGGGACTTGCATACCGCATGCAACAGCCTGATCTCCCTCGAGCGTCTGTTTGATCTCCTCTACCTCTGCAGGATCGTCACCATCATCTGCACCTTCGAGTCGGTCGTTGTGCTCTACGATCCAAACTGGAAATTGAGGCGCTATGATCAAATTTGGCTCATCTGCCACAAGATTGAAGAGTGTCTGGCACCACAGTGGGTACCAATAAAACTCCATATTGCGGGAATTGAATGTGCGAGAGAATGCATAGGACGTCTCCAAGCGAGTTTTGCACGGCAATGATTGATCAGGGCCATTGTGAATGGGTGGTGGTATGAGATGCGGCGAATGACAGCGACCAATATGAATTAATATACGTCGTATGGACTCCAATGTCTTGCGGAAAATTTTACTTCATTGTGCAGTATTTACAGTGAACAATAAATTTTGACCTTGCTCAAGTCTCTCATCATTCTCGCGGTTCGGACAAATCATGACGTGGCAAGTAATCCCAAGAGAGGAAACAAAAAGATTAGTCCTTTCAACGTTGAACTAGATGGATAAAAGAGGAACACAATACGCTGCACGGTGATTATGCATCAGTTCAATCCAGTCAATTTGCAATGACTGGGCCACAGTCTCCCATATGGAGGCACGTGCCTTGTCACATGACACTTAATATAAAAGGGCTGCCACACCGTTGGGTCGAAAACAAACATCATCATAGACCCAAGGTCAGAGCGTATACTTGCATCAGAACTGTCTGTATTCTATATTCTAACGCTTCTTCAATCATAGTCATGGTAAAATACTTCGGATATCTGATAACTGAGGGCTGGTTGCACCAAAAAGCCCTTGATCTGGGCTATCCGCCCGCTCAGACACCAGAAGACTCGCATAATCTCCTTTGCATGGTTCCCTTGAATGTTATGGCAGCGGCGGGTGTTCTCTCCTACGCCAGAGTCCGTCGAATAAAAACTCCCAAGGGCAAACATTTCTGGTGCATTGCCCTCGCCTGTGACGATCCTATTACTGTTGGAGAACGGATGTCAACCCACGCGCCGCCAGAGGCAAATTATAAGGCTTTGAAGGAGGCGATGGGGAAGGATGGCCCGGCTCACTGGTATCGAGCTAGATGAAATGAAATGTCAGTGAACTTTCCGCATCGCTACTTGAAGCAACTAATGTTCATTTTTCTTAGAGAAAAATACGCAAGTCTCGTCGCATTGTCACGTATATCGCCACATGCCATCGAAGTCATCGAATCATAGGATCTAATGATGTATGATTATCTTACTTCCGTTGTCCGCGTATTTACATATTGGGCTAAGGAAGAGCCAGGATGCCACAAATTCTGTATTAGCTCCCTATCATTGACCATTAGGAGGTTTGCTGTCATGTTCGTCTCATATTATTGTGTTGACAAATTTATTTAACAACGGAGGGAACGGACAGTTTGGGGACTCGATGTGCGGTTTCATGATACACTTTTGATGTGCTTGCCGCTATGAGGGCTGTGAATGAGGTCCCTTTCAATTCCCAGGGAGGTGGAGGACATAGCCCGAAACCTCAAACGTTTGAACGTTCACTTGAACTCTGATAGCACGACTCAGTATGATCAGGATTCAGGACTGCAGAAAAGCCGTCAGGGGAGTTCACGATGAGTTGTTCCAAAATCGGCATCATATTCATGCTTCATAGATCGCTCAATGTATCACTCAAGTTATGGTGTACCGTTTCAGCTCCGTCGAATGTTAGGCAATGGAGAAATGGTCGGTAAGCCTGAATCATCATGTCTCCTTAATGTATATCTACTAGTCATAGATCTATCCTTCCCTCGCGTTCCTGGTGTCCAACCTTACCTTGCACTAAAGGCTGCTTTTGTGAATGCTTACCGAAATAAAGAGGGCGCACGTTTGATACAAGTGGTGCTACTCTGCTTCAGCTGTTACTGACAGAACCCTCGTTGTGTTCATTTATTGATCACGACACTAGTCGGTGCACAGATTCAGGCCAGGCACGTTTTTGCGAATAAATGGCCAGCAAGAGTATCTCTCATTTGAATGATGCTGTGGGACATTCACAGCCGGTTCAGCTGCACTTAACACCCTCGCGCGCGCCTGCCTGAAAGGTTATATTCACAAGGATCTTCAAGACATGGCTGCATTCTGTTTATTCCACGACCCCCTTGCATTGCGTCTGCAGGGCTATCCAGATCAAGAGTTCTCTATCGTTTAATCGCTTCGAGCCGCACGAAGGAGTGCGCAGCTGTCAACATCCATGAACTTTATGCTACTGCCCTCCGTCCGGAAGGAAATTACTTCTTTAGTATCGGTTTGAGCAACGCTGATAATGTGATCAGCGAATACGACAAACTTCTGACGGATGCATCTGATGATGGCATCCAATTTCGGCGAAGTGCTGCCCTTGGGACACAGAACTTGGTCGTGAATCTGTTTCTTTATGCTCCAAGGGTGGCCAGTTTGCAAATATTGGTTGGCCCTTTCAATCTAAACCCGCTGCCATCGCTTGACCAAAACTCATGAAGTTGACAAGGCCATCATTCTATACGAAGAGATACCACGCCAACGCCATGTTGGGCACAAATGTCGCGCTGTATAATTGAACACCCACTTTCGATTAGTGACCTCAGCAAAGCTGTCATCCTCAATAGTATATGTCAATATGTGTTGTCACGCGTCAGCTGGCAGTGAGTACTATGGGGGGCGCAAGTCTTCGGAAGTGTCCCCTGAATCGCCTCGTCATGGAGGTGGTCCTCCAATTCCTTGTCCGTGCAGAGCAATCCGGGCGAATTCAGAGCATTGTCTTCGGGTGATGCCCAAAGGTATCATGATCTATTTGCTATGTACAAACCAAGTTGTACATATGGAGGATACGAGTCTGATTATGATAATCAATCATAGATGATAACACGAAATAATCTAAAGGATGGTCATTGCCTATCGATAAAATAAGGGCCGTCCACGTACGTGTCACAACATAAGTGATAGTAGAACCAATATATCCGAGGCACGTTGACAAGACGCGCTAGCAGCAGATATAGGACTTCCTGCCTCCATGTTCGCCAGGGTCAGTATGTACTGCTACTGCTTGCTGGTGTGGTTGCTGTTGCTGTTGCTGTTGCGTATCAGGATCTGGTTCAGCAGTATCGAGATATTCATCAGGTACGATGTCCGGGTTCTTGCCAGGAGCACCCGCAGCAACATTACGCTGTAGGTCTATGCATTAGAAACCTAAGATATAGCAATAAAAATCGACCCGACGCACCTCTTTAGCCTTTGCGAATGGAACTTCGACAACAGGCGGCGATGCATGAGGGGGAGGCTGGGTGAACAGGTGTCGTAGGTGAGTTTTGAAGGTGGTGATGATGTCGACTTGTGGTGAGGTGGTGGGTGGTGCAGGTGCAGGTGCAGAAGCTGATTGAGGCCACCTCGTCATAGCAAGCCTGAGTCTTTTGAGGCGCCCAGGACGCTGTTGAAGTCGTGGCTGGGGAATTTGAGAAAGCTATAATGAACGATGTGAGAGAGAAAAGAAAATCCGCTCTTGCACGCACTTGATGCAATCCGTGGAAAAAATTAGGTTCTGCATCGTAGCCATCCTCATATTGGCCCGGAATCTCCGCCTGCATAACGTTCAGTAGCAAAAGAGGCAAGAAAGGAGGTACATACACCAAGAATACGGTCATCTTGCGCAGCAAGTGCATTACATTGCTCCATGAAGTCTAAGTGAAATGCGAGTAAATATGATGCCCTCGGGTGTCATCAGTAAAGACTTGCCATTGGACCAATCGAGACAGCTGGCCTTCGCAGTTTCGTCGATGGCGTCCATCATGTATTTGTGTGCGTTAAGGGCTTCATCGGGTTTACCTCCCGAGAGGAATGCCTGACACCGTTTCTGGTGTGTAGTGAGCAACAATGACTCGAGGTCCCAGCCAAAGAGCTGGAAAAAGTGCTAGGTCATGACAATCATATACATGCATCATTTTGACGCACCACGGTCAAGTCCTCGTATATCAAGTGAATGCTTTTCGATGAGAAAACCCTTGAGTTGACAGCGGTAGTGAAGTGATCAGCAGCTTCGTCGTGACGCGCACCATCCAAGGCTTTGATTCCGAGGTGAACGCGTAAATATGTCTAATGGGTGAGCGACAAAGATCAGCTTTGATGACCGAACGTAGCCCATGATACTTACTTCCACAACACGACGTGCGAGAGGATCGACATTCGGACAGGCGACAGCAAGTTCTTTGATCAGCAGTATTGCTTCCTCATGTTGATCTGCATTAAAGAGTGCAATGGCCTGAAATACGGAGTGAAGCAAGGTGCATGCGAAATGAATTAAATTTACCTTGATCAAGAGAAGAAAATGATTGATTTCTGAATCTTGGTTCGTGAACATCGATGCGACATCAAATGCTATTCTTGCTTCCCAGAAGTGACCTTTTCCGCAGAGGGCAATGCCTTTAGAGATGTAGCCTATCAACGAGGGCCGAATGCTGATAGACTATGTTGCGGATGAAAGTTAGCCATGTGGGTCATGATGGGTCAGTCCATCTCACCTTGATGGCATCATTAAGGGCGAGGTCCCAGACGTGTTTTCGGGCTAGAACAAATGAACGATGGGCATAGGAAGCATAGTCGTTGGCATCGGTGTAGATCTCTTGCGCGAGTAGCTCTTCAGCGGTAGACAAGTCTCCGGTAACACATGCATCACGGGTCGTCGTGATGTCCAGGATCTGCATGAAAGTGCTCGAATTGCATTATGAGAGCCAAGGACGGAAACTCGCCTTTGAAGGTACTTCCCACTCTGAGATCTTGTTGTCATAACCTCCGCTGAGGACGTACTTGCCATCCACAGAGAACTTGACACACGTCAAACTGGATGAATGCTGAAAGATGGCAATGGTTCGTCGATCTGAGAGCCGCCAGAGACGAACATGCTTGTCATCAGATGCAGAAGCGACAAGGGTGCCAGCGGGATGGATGGCAATGGCGTTGATGGCATTAGTGTGGCCTTGGTAGGGTTGACCGACCTGCTGCCAGGTTAATGCGTCCTACTCTTGTATGGTAGGAATGCCTGCTAAAGAAGGCGTGTGCCATAGGGAGTCCACGCGAGTGACCAGCTGGATGGATCCTCCAAATATGCGACATGTTCCCTTGTGCCTGGATCATAAATTTGGATATTTTTTTCCGTCGCGATGGCAAGAAGTTCACCAGAAGGCGAATATCGAACGCAGCAGACATAACCACTGCACTGGATCATTGGTTCCCCTTGCATCTACCACGTGTTGGTACACCAAAACTTACGGTGTAGTCGTATGAACCAGTGGCCAGCGCTGTACCATCCGGAGAGAAATCCACCGAGGTGATAATATAGGAGTGGGCTTTGATGAGTTGACCGATGGATTCACCTGGCACCAGTTTCACCGTGCCAGGTGATGATTTCTCCATTTCTATCACCGCTTGCTATTATTTGCCCATCCGATGATATTGCCAATGCCAGTACCTCCCTGCTATGCCCCTCCATCTTCTTCAACACAACACCTGTCTGCAAGTCCCAAAGATTAAGTGTCTTGTCGTCCGAGCCCGTTATCATTCGTCGCTTATGAGGGAACACTGCAACTGCGTTTACAGTCTCCTCATGGTCTTCAAAATTTCGAAGGGGTATGGTGCTTGGAATGAGCTGCGACATTTCACTGAAGGTTGATGGTATTGAGTACGGTCGAGGAATTGTGGGCGTCTTTCTCTATATGTGGATTTTTGCTTCACTTCGTTTCCGGGCCATAGACGCCCAAGACACGAGACAGTTCACCATCACCATTCCAGCAAGAATGCCGCGGCTCCCTACGAGTCCCACCTTCCTCAACAGTACTGTCCACGCGCGTCTGACTGATGAAGAATACGATGCACCACTTGCCACTGGCCCACAGGCAGGTACAAATGCTGCACGTGCCTTGTCACATGACACTCCATATAAAAATACCCGAAGTTGAAATCAAACACTGTTATGGATATCATACAAGGTGAGAGCACACAGCTGTCGGAACTGTCTGTATTCTAATGCTTCTTCATGCATAACAGTCATGGTAAAATACTATGGATATTTGGTGAGCGATAGCTGGCTACACCAACGAGCCCTTGATGTGGGCTATCCACCCGCCAAGACACCCGAAGACTCGGATGATATCATCAGCCTTGCGTCGATAGATGTCATGGCAGCGACGGGCGTTCTCTCCTACGCCAGAGTTCGTCGAATAAAGACTCCCAAGGGCAAATATTTCTGATGCATTGCCCTCGCCTGTGACGATCCTATTACTGTTGGAGAACGAATGTCAACCCGCCCGCCGCCGGAGGCAAAATATAAGGCTTTGAAGGAGGCGCTGGGAAAGGATGGACCGCCTCACTGGTATCGAGCTATTTGAAACGAAACGTCGGTGAGCTTTCCACATTACCAAGGGACGCGACAGATGTTTATCTCTCTTAGGGAAACCATCAAAGTCTCATTGTATTGCCACCTATACAGTTACTACATACTGCTCAGGCTTTCGAATTCCGAGACATGGGGGTATATTAGCGCATATGATTATTATTTTCTTTCCATTATTCGTGTGTACCTATATTAGTCTGACTTGGAGGAAGGGCCAGGATGCCGAGGATCCTTTATAAGCTTCCCCCTGTGGTCAGTTCCTACTATATCTTGTTGTATCGAGAAAATCATCAAGGAATGCCACGAATTGACGAATTGACGCTGTCCAATATCCGAGTCCATTCACTCTGTGCTGTCACATCGAAAGCTCGAAACTCTACCGAGTGCATGCAGACTTACTAAGTGACACCATAAGCATCAGTTACTGGCATCTACTGGCATTGGAAACCTGCGAGAGAGCCTAGTAAACGACTGAGAGGTTCGTTAGACACTCGTTAATGTCGATCTCTCAAATCGTCCGTTCTGGATTTGTCGTGGCCTGGGAGTTGCTCCCGCGTGTAGGGGTTAAATTATCCGCTTTCGGATAATTGCGTTTTCAAACTTTTCAACGCACTCCCGCGATTCAACCATATGGCATCGGCCCTGCATCAGCTTCTTGGTCCTTGGAGCTCAGAGGTCACCTCATCGTACAACAGATTCAAGGTAAGAGCATGGAGTTGCAACGGAACTGTCTGTATTCTATATTCTGACGCTTCCTCAATCACAGTCATGGTAAAGTACTTCGGATATCTGATAACTGAGGGCTGGTTGCACCAAAAAGCCCTCGATCTGGGCTATCCGCCCGCTCAGACACCAGAAGGCTCGTATAACATCCGTAGCGCTGTTCCGAGGAATGTTATGGCAGCGGCGGGCGTTCTCTCCTACGCCAGAGTTCGTCGAATAAAAACTCCCAAGGGCAAACATTTCCTGTGCATTGCCCTCGCCTGTGACGATCCTATTACTGTTGGAGAACGGATGTCAACCCACGCGCCGCCAGAGGCAAATTATAAGGCTTTGAAGGAGGCGATGGGGAAGGATGGCCCGGCTCACTGGTATCGAGCTAGATGAAATGAAATGTCAGCGAACTTTCCGCATCACCACGATTAAGCAACTAATGTTCATTTTTCTTAGAGAAAACTACACAAGTCTTGTCGCATTGTCACGTATATCGCCACATACTATCGAAGTCATCGAATCACAAGATGTAATGATATATGATTACTTCCGTTGCCCGCATATTTACATATTGGTCTAAGGAAGAGCCAGGATGCCGCAGATTCTGTATCAGCTCCCTATCATCGACCGTTGGGAGGTTCTACTGCTATGATCGTCTCATCATTGTCTTGACAAATTCATTTAAGAACAGCGGAAATGGACGGTTTTGGGACTCGACGTGTGGTTCTATGATACAGTTTCGATGTGCTTGCCGTTATGAGGGCTGTGAATGAGGTCCCTTTCAATTGTCAGGGAGGTGGAGGACAACTATTAGCCCGAAACCTTGAACGTTCACTTGAAGTCCGATAGCACGACAGCAAGGCCGTCAGGGGAGTACACGATGAGTCTAGGATCCAAGCTTTGACCAAGGATGTGCTAAATAGCTAGCAGGCCGCATCATCATCGTTGTGTATGTCTCACTCGCGTTAATTTAAGACCTTCTCACTCACAATCAGAACGCGACGCCTCCCACCCAAGCACTCTTCTCATTAAGTCCAGACAACAACTCAAGGGCTTGTCTTGATTTACTTTCATTTCCTCAGTCTCGACGCACGCCAGCAAACGATATTATCCACCGCGACTGCTCCCACTATACCTTACTCATCATTCACGTTCACTGGCATTCCCGGACTCCACCTGCCCGCTCACCATGGCGATCACAATGCCCCAGTAATCATTAATGTTAATCATTCTTCGGAAATGATAAAACTGTCAGCCATCACCTCAAACTAGTGTTCGACGTGAGTTGTTCTCATTCAATGTGCTAGTAATATGCTCACCCTCAAAGCGTCCGCAACTATGATATTCATTCAGTTCAGGCCCGAGGGCCGTGCAGATGATTGATCGGGAGACGATGATGAGGAAACAAAGAAACGCTGATCCTTCGAACGCGAGTATCTTCTTCAGCCCTGAGTATGTGATTGCATGCTAGCACCTGCAGAACACGAACCCCCTCGGGATCCAGCACCTCAATCTACTAACGACACGCTACTAAGAAACGACGCATGCATAGTTGGTCCATTAGAGAGGTTTACGCTGACGGCCCGGCGTATTCGGATTCTTGCAAGAGTCAAAGTCTCAAATAGAAGCTGAGAGTAAAGTCCGAGGAGCGAAGTGCAGAGCGGTTGGGGTATTAGTGAAACAAGTCTTCTGTCCAGAGAGAGATAATCCATCGACAATGCTTTCACGACGATGTGGCCTACTAGAACTTGTGCAATGAGTCATTGCTTTTCCACAGTCAAGTATGTGAACGCAGTTCACCCTCATTTTATCAGTTGCGAGTGCTGCGCATCACAATATAGGTTCCTTATATGCCCTCTAAACGTATATATTCATCTAGCTACAGGAGGTTTGATTGTATGAATATGCTCGTTGTAAAAATTCTGAAGGATATTCATTACCCATCGATAAAATGAGAGCTGTCCGCGTAAATGTCACAACGCAAGTGATAGTAGAACCAAAATGTCCGAGGGACATCGAAACGTGCTAACAGCAGACACAGGACTTCCCGCCTCCATGTTCGCCAGGGTCTATATGTACTGCTACTGCTTGCTGGTTTGGTTGCTGTCGCTGTTGCGTATCAGGGTCTGGTTCAACGGCGTCGAGATATTCATCAGGTACGATGTCTGGGTCCTTGCCAGGAGCACCCGCAGCAGCATTACGCTGTAGATATACGCATCAGACAACCAAGATACGCTGATAATAATCGACCTGACCCACCTCCTTAGCCTTCGCGAATGGAACATCGACAACGGGCGTCGTTGCACGATGGGGTGACCGGGTGAATAGGTGTCGTAGGTGAGTTTTGATGGTGGTAGTGACAGCGACTGGTGGTGAGGCGGTGGGTGGTGCAGGTGCAGGAGCTTCCTGAGGCCTCCTCGTCATAGCGAGCCTGAGCCTTTTGAGGCGCCCAGGGCGCTGTTGAAGTCTTGGCCTGGAAATCTGAGAATGCTGTGATGAATTATGAGCGAGAGAACAGAAAGATGTGCTGTTGCACGCACTTGATGCATTCCTTGGAAGAAATTGGGTTCTGCATCATAGCCATCTTGTTCTTGTCCCGGGATCTCCACCTGCATAATGATCAGTAGCGAAGGAGGTGAGGAAAAAGGTACATACACCAAAAATATCGTCATTGTGCGCAGCAAGCGTGCTGCAGTTCTCCTTGAACTCTGAGTGACACGCGGGTGAGCATGATAGTCTTGGGTGACATGACAGAAGACTTGCCGTTGGACCAATCGAGACAGCTGGCTTGCGCAATGTCGTCGATGGCATCCATCATGTATTTGTGTGCTTCGAGGGCTTCGTCGAGTTTACCTGCCGAAAGGAATGCCTGGCACCGTTTCTGGTGTGTAGTGAGCAACAAGGACTCGAGATCCCAGCCGAAGAGCTGCACAAAGTACTAGGTTATGAAAAGCATTATATTTGCATCACGTTGACGTACCACAGTCAAGTCCGGGTATACAAGATGAATGTATTTCAATGAGAAAGCGTCTGAGTTAACAGCGGCAGTGAAGTGATCAGCGGCTTCGTCGTGATGCGCGCCATCAAAAGCTTTGATCCCGAGTTGAACACGTAGATATGTCTATTGTGCGAGTTGCAAAGATCAGGGGGGGATGACCGAGTGTGGCCACATGACACTTACTTCCACGACACGACGCGGGAGAGGATCGACATTCGGACAAGCGGCGGCCAGGTCTTGGATGAGCAGCATTGCTTCCTCGTGTTGATCTGCGTTGAAGAGTGCGATGGCCTGGAATACTAGATGAGGCAGAGAGCATGAGAGACGAATTAAATGTACCTTGATCAAGAGAAGAAGTTGTTTGGTTTCTGAATCTTGATTCGTGAACATCGATGCAACGTCGAATGCTACCCTTGCTTCTCGGATGTGACCTTTTCCGCAGAGGGCGATGCCTTTTGAGATAAAGCCCATCAACGATGGCCTAATGTTGACTGACTATGTCACGGATGAAAGTTAGCCTTTCGCAAGAAGACAATGATGGATGGCTCCATCTCACCTTGACTGCATCCTCAAGGGCGTGGTCCAAGTTGTGCTTCCGGGCCATAACAAATGAACGATTGGCATATGAAGTAAAGTCGTCGGCTTTGGTGTGAATCTCTTGGGTGAGGAGATCTTCAGCGATAGACAAGTCCCCAGTCAGACATGCATCGCAGGCTGTTGTGATATCAAGGATCTGCACGAAGGATGCTCTAATTGCGTGATGAGGGTCAGAAATGGAAACTCACCTTTGAATGCTCTACTGCCCATTCTGAGATCTTATTGTCTTCACCCCGCTGAGGATGTACTTGCCGTCCACAGAGAACGTGACACATCTCAGGATGGATGAATGCTGGAAGATGGCAATGGTTCGTTGATCTAAGAGTCGCCAGAGACGGACATGCCTGTCACGAGATGCAGAAGCGACGAGGGTGCCACCGGGATGAATAGCAATGGCGTTGATATAATCAGTGTGGCCTTCCCAGGGATGACCGACTTGCTGCCAGGTTGATGTGTCCCACTCCCATATATTGTCCTTAGTTTTGTAGCCTCCTGAGAGAAGGCGTGTGCCATCGGGCGTCCACGCGAGTGACATGTTCCATGATGTAGTTGTCAAATATGCGACACGTTCCTTTGTGCCTGGATTATAAATTTGGATATCTTCATTTGTTGCGATGGCAAGAAGTTCACCAGAAGGCGAATATCGAACGCAGTTGACAAAACTGCCACACTTGATTGGTTCTCCTTGCATCTGCCAAGTTTTGGTACACGAAAACTTCACCGTGTGGTCACTTGAACCAGTGGTCAGTACCATACCATCCGGGGAAAAATCAACCGAGGTGATGTCTGTGCGGTGGGCTTTGATGGATTGTACGATGGATTCGCCAGTTTCACCGTGCCAGGCGAAGACCTCTCCCGTTGTATCACCACTTGCTATTATTTGACCATCTCGGGACACCGCCAATGCCAGCACCCAACCCCTATACCCTTCCATCTTCTTCAACACAACACCTGTCTCCAAGTCCCAAAGACGAAGTGTCTTGTCGTATGAACCCGTAATCATTCGTCGTTTATCAGGGAACACTACATCTGCGATTATGTGCCCCTCATGATCTTCAAAAGTTCGAATGGGTGTGGGGCTTGGAATGATCTGTGACATTTTACTGGACCTTGATGGTGTTGAGCACGGCCGAGAAATTGTGGGCGTCTTTCAGAGGTGCGTGTATTGTGTGTTTTTATGTTACTTCACCACGCGCTAACCTTCTTCGTCTCCATAGACGCCCAAGACACCTTCGCCATCACCGTTTCAGCAAGAATGCTCGCAACCAGTAATAACCGACTGCACTGGCTACATACGTCCAATATTTGTCAAGCCTTACCGAGATATCAAGCGAGTATCACACCCCTCCAACAAACTTTCAGGCCCAAGTCTTATGTACGTCTCATGGCCGCTCACCTTACGGCTCACTGTAGACTAGTACAAAGTATCTGCATGTCTATGGTGCGTCTTGATTGTTGAACGTTGATCCCCGTCAGGAAGGGAGCGTTTCCAGTACTGTGCACCAAGAAGATCAAGCTTTTGTTGCTTTTGCCTGTGAATTCGTGCCCGAGAGCGACCATTATGCGCAACATAAATAGAAAATTGTAGCCAATGTGTGTGGGCCGCAAATACGGTAGTCTCGATTCTAGCATTCCGATCAGCATCAGTGGTCGCCCGCGCCCGGCCACCCCCATCTAACGAGCCGAGTCGCTCCGTCATGCAACGACTGTACTCGATCCTCGACACGACGATTCGTTGACGGGTATATGACAACCCAGCCATCAGTGAACTGGTGCAGAAACGAAAAAGGCATATATGACATTATATAGTACATAATCACAAGAACCTCCATAATTATGCTATCGAGGATCACATTGTCATGTTTGGCCATATAAAGGAAAGGATATTCCCTGATTTTCCTACAAAATTTTACGATCGGAAATAGATTCAAACATATCTCGAACTCAAGGTATAAGTGACGGTGGGACCAAAGCCGACAGTCAAACTAGATGGGTCAACAACGCCACATCAGAAGGAGGGACCACCGTGTCGAAGCTAAAAGCGAAGGTTAATAAGTTGTAAAGGATGAAGATGTGATCTCCCGAGGGGGAAACTATAAGTTTCGCGGCCTGCGTCGAGCCTCAGCACCCTCTTGTGAGATGCCTGACATCAGAAGGGAGGTCCACGGTCCCGAAGCTAAGAGCGAAGGTTAGTGACTTGCAGAGGACGAGGACATGATCTCCCGAGGGGACAACCGTAAGTTTCGCGACATACCTCGAACCTCAGCACCCTCTTGTGAGATGCCTGATATCGGAAGGGAGGTCCACGGTCCCGAAGCTAAGAGCGAAGGTTAGTGACTTGCAGAGGACGAGGACATGATCTCCCGAGGAGACAACCGTAAGTTTCGC
The DNA here is from genome assembly GCF_016647785.1 of Suillus fuscotomentosus. Classification (NCBI taxonomy): domain Eukaryota; kingdom Fungi; phylum Basidiomycota; class Agaricomycetes; order Boletales; family Suillaceae; genus Suillus; species Suillus fuscotomentosus. The sequence goes on from NW_024539522.1 coordinate 1,055,751, forward strand.
GACATACCTCGAACCTCAGCACCCTCTTGTGAAATGCCTGATATCGGAAGGGAAGTCCACGGTCCTGAAGCTAAGAGCGAAGGTTAGTGACTTGCAGAGGACGAGGACATGATCTCCCGAGGAGACAACCGTAAGTTTCACGACCTGCCTCGAACCTCAGCACCCTCCTGTGAGATGCCTGATATCGGAAGGGAGGTCCACGGTCCCGAAGCTAAGAGCTAAGGTTAGCGAGTTGTAAAGGATGAAAACATGATCTCCCGAGGGGGAAACTATAAGTTTCGCGGCCTGCGTCGAGCCTCAGCACCCTCTTGTGAGATGCCTCACATCAGAAGGGAGGTCCACGGTCCCGAAGCTAAAAGCGAAGGTTAATAAGTTGTAAAGGATGAAGACGTGATCTCCCGAGGAGGAAACTATAAGTTTCGCGGCCTGCGTCGAGCCTCAGCACCCTCTTGTGAGATGCCTGACATCAGAAGGGAGGTCCACGGTCCCGAAGCTAAGAGCGAAGGTTAGTGACTTGCAGAGGACGAGGACATGATCTCCCGAGGAGACAACCGTAAGTTTCGCGACATACCTTGAACCTCAGCACCCTCTTGTGAGATGCCTGATATCGGAAGGGAGGTCCACGGTCCCGAAGCTAAGAGCGAAGGTTAGTGACTTGCAGAGGACGAGGACATGATCTCCCAAGGAGACAACCGTAAGTTTCGCGACATACCTCGAGCCTCAGCACCCTCTTGTGAGATGCCTCACATCAGAAGGGAGGTCCACGGTCCCGAAGCTAAGAGTGAAGGTTAGTGACTTGCAGAGGACGAGGACATGATCTCCCGAGGAGACAACCGTAAGTTTCGCGACATACCTCGAGCCTCAGCACCCTCTTGTGAGATGCCTGACATCAGAAGGGAGGTCCACGGTCCCGAAGCTAAGAGCGAAGGTTAGTGACTTGCAGAGGACGAGGACATGATCTCCCGAGGAGACAACCGTAAGTTTCGCGACATACCTCGAGCCTCAGCACCCTCTTGTGAGATGCCTGACATCAGAAGGGAGGTCCACGGTCCCGAAGCTAAGAGCGAAGGTTAGTGACTTGCAGAGTGTGAGGATTTGTTCTCCCGAGGGAGGCATAGTACGTTTCGTGACCTATTCCGGACTTCAACAGCATCTGCCGAAATGTCTGATTTCTCTCGATAGCATGTCGATTTCCATGGGATAACGAAGGCTAGTAGTCACTTGCAGGCGGCGAGAATGTGTTCTCCAGAGCGATTGACCATGAATCTAAGTCCCACTTCAATTGTCAACGTCAATTCTTCAGATGTACAAGAATGTTCCACCGTCAATCAGTTAGAAAAGCGTGTGAAGAAGATATGCCTTGTTGAAGTAAGCCAAATATGCTCACCAAGCCGACGACCAATCAACTTGTCACATGGTTCAATATGACATCAGCGGACATCAAATACAACATATCTTATCAGTCATTTTCGTCTTTTGAGTCCACATTTTCTGGGCAACGTTTGCGCAAGGACCACTAGAAAACACAGAACGCCGTGGTCACTTGATACTCCCTCCATTCAGCCAATTCAAAACACGCAGGCGGATCCGGAAAATGTCAGTTGAATCGTCTCCTGGGGATCATTCATATTTGTTGATGAGGTCTATCAGTCTTCCGTTATTGCTGGATAATGGTAACAGTGCGATATTGCTAGTTCCTTCAGGATGTCTCACAAGCCAAATATGAAGTGTGACAAATCATGTTATTATTCACGCCAAAGTACAAGAGTAAGGTAGCTTGGAAGCAACATTGTAGTATACGATATATGCCTAGTTTGAATCGAAACCAGTGTCATCGAGCTGTGCCCTCTGCCTTGCGAGGGCATTGACGGACATGTTGGCCTTCACCGTGTTGCTAAGATCCTCGCGGCGACTGCTTCCAAAAACCTTCCTAAACAACATAACATTACTCCGGGCTGATTGAAATTACTGTAAATACCGCACCTTGTCCACCACTCAAGGAGTTTATTGACTCTGCGTTGCGCTTCTTGACCAGGGGGCTTCTCAAAGAAGTCCACGATGGACCGCCAGAATTGAATATAGTCGAAGTCACCGTCAACGGACCGCCAAGAGGTAACTGAAGAAAGTGCAAATCGTACCTGCCAGTGTATTGGTCATTTACGGTGGATTGAAACACACTATCATGATGACTTACTTGACAGGCGACATATGCAATCGAGCGAGGTGTGACTTTATCCATCTTGATGATTTGCGCGACGTGTTTCTTGACTTTTATTCCGCAGGATGACTTTTTAGCGCATCGGTTGTTGGCGATGACATCTGCGCCGTCACCGTCGCCCTCGACGTCTTTTGCTGAAGACGGAGATGTGAATATAGCTTTGTAGCCCTGCAGACAACAGTGAGATTGGTTTCGGGCAACCGTGACTCGACTGCCACGAACCTGCAGTAAAATTTTGCCCTTAAAAAGACCTTCTTCTAAATTGTCCGCATTGGCGGTGTACTTTTCATACACAAAGGCTGGAAAAGAGAGGTCTGTCACAATATGGCCCTCGGATCGATCTCGAATCCCTGCCTTAACTCTAGTAAACAAGTTAGTGTCATGCAGGATACTGAGTACGCTACATATGCTGGGTTGTTCCAGTCAAGTTCAGCCGGACAGAGTAACCTCCCGCATGCGTCACTGGTGAATCCGCGGTAATTTTTATCGTCAGAATCAACGGGGGGATTCGGCTTGAGCTCGCGATTGACCCAGTCTGAAATAAGAGTCTTGAGCTTCGCTGTATCATCGCCTCGGGCACCGTCAGCCCCCTGCCTGAGCTAGATAAAGACTCAATATGATAAAGCCAAGCATTAGTCGGAAAAGCATGCACACCGCCTTTAACATACGCATATAATCATCATGATCTATGTCCGAAGAGGTCTTCAGAAACCACGGCAAGGTCCTCGTTAGAATACAGTACCCTGTAGACAAACGATCTTGGCTACATAAAACCAGTGAGGTTCACCGTAGAGAAAGGGGGAACAGCTTACTCGATAGTAGCATCCTCGTCGCCGTCGTCATCGTATCTCCTATCATTTTCATTGACAAGATCCTCGATACTGTCGAATAAAGCCACAATACGCCTGAGGCCTCGTCCTTGGGCCAAATAGTAATTTGACTGCCTAACAAACAGTGAATAAAGCAGACGCAATAGACACAAAACGAGGGCACGTACCTCTCTTTTACCACACGCCCCGACTCCAAGACCACGAGTTTACTCTCCAGTTCGGTGATCTTCCGTCTCTGTCGAGCCTCCGCAAACGATGACTGTACTTGGGATCCTAGTGGTTCAGAAGGCCGCCGAAGGCCGTTGCCGCTCTGCCGATCCTCAGTTTGAATGACTGACTCGGACATACTACCCTCAGCGTTATGAGACACGCTGCCCTCGGCGTGAGGTATGCTGTCCTCGGCGTACGACATGAAGAGGAAGATGGGAGACCAGAGAAGGTTTGCTGAAAAACACACAAGGAATAAGTGGAAGTGCGAGATGATGAACAGAAACTTAACTCAACCCCAGCCCTTTTATATGTTGGCCAACTACTCGGAACCATGAGTGCTCTACGTGGCAATTCAAGCAAAGTGGACAAATGTTACGGCCCTCGTATTCTAATGATAGATCTGGAAGTGGCTGTGAAGACGCAAATTGGACAAAAAAGGAAAATGTACCCGCTTAGTACGCCAAAGATCGGTAGGTGAATGGAAAAGTACAGATTCTGCACTAGTATACCTAGACGGCGGCAAAAAGGCACTAGTATTAGTGAGGTGATGACAGATGCTTATAGAACCTGGTGCAACTTACTACTACTAGTCGATGGAGACTCCTTCTTCGCTTTGTTTTTACAGACGCGGTACACTGTGATAAATTAGTAGTAGGAGTACTAATTCGCAGGAAGCTGCAGACACCAGAGCTGCCACATTGCACGACTTCTGAGTCCGGTGCGAACAAGAGTTGTGAATCGATATTATCACGGGCTGGATCCTTACTGGCAGGCATCAGGCCTCATAACTGGAATTTCCGAGTCAGTCCGAACAACCGTTTACCATACCGATGCTTACTTAGTAGTAGTAGTGGTCCGTTGGTGGTATTAGCGATGCACGGGGCACACCATGACAAGTCACTGCGTTGAGCCGTAGGTTAGTTGCAAGTTGAATAGGTCGCGATAGAAGCGGTAATTACAACTATGTCCCTATTATGATATTTACAAGATTGTCATTCGAATCGCGTCCAGGTGAGTCAGTTGCCGAATATTTGATTCCATCGCCAGGCAGTGAAGCAAGCTTTCTTTGGTTTGCTAAATCAACCTCTGAGCGAATAGGGTACCTATAGAAAGTTTTGAGGCTAAAATAACGCAAACATACAAAGATCCCGTACAGCTGTGTTGGCCTGATGCCATCCTCATACACGACTGGGCGCGAAAGACTGAAAAAAGCTTGAAAAGAAGCTTTATCCAACTTTCCAAAACACATCGCATTGAGCATGTCGACAAATTCTAAATTTATGTAGGCGAGTGAAGGCGGAATCACGAAGTATCGCTCACTTTGCTCTTTTTGCCGAAAAACTTGTGTTAGCACTATAGGCTGTTTTGATGCAACGACTCCAACTTTCCGCCTCAAATGCGAACGTGGATGGTATTTGAATTCCGTCCTTACCACGATCTGGCACTGGAGGAAGTTGGCAGAAGTCTCCTGAAAGTATCAACTAGCGGTTGCAAACACATCAGAAACCATAAGTTAAGAAGAAAGAGTTTGGATCGTACCTGTATTCCACCAAAAGGTTTGTCTAATCGCCTTACAATGTGAGCAATGGCATCCTATTGTTCAAAGGTAGTGTCAACAGCATGAGATTACAATGCTTCGGTAGCACCATACCAGTTTATCAAAGAGCTTTCCGTCAATCATGGATACTGTGTAATGACACGATCAACCTCCTCATAAGACAATAATAAAAAACCGTGTGCCGCGAACCTTCATCTATTATGAGAGTTTGAACGTTTTGCCACCGTTGCTTGACCCGTTCAAACTTAGGCTGACCAAGAAATTTACCCCCAAGCTTCTTTCCATCTTCTAGACCAAGCCCGATACCCGCCCATGAATGCACGGTAGTTCCGCCAGTGTTAACTGATGCTATTCCCGTTGAGGCCGTTATACCAAGACCTGAGTGGCCTCGCCCACCACGCGCTCGAATGATTTCCCGTAAGAGAACAGATTTACCGGTGCCTGGACAGAGTCATCAATGATGCAGGTAGGTCAGCTTGAATTACGCACCCGCAGACCCGGTGAAAAAACACATTCTCGCCGTGCTCAACCCTCCGAAGCACATTATCTTGCTCCTCTGAAAGAATGATACTCTCCGATGAAGGTCCAGGTGTGTGTGTCTCGATGGGAGTCTGATCGCGTCCTTCAAGGGTTGGTGGTTGCCTCTCTGCTTTTTCTTGAGTAGATCTTGCCACTCTCGGCTTAAAGGTCCATGACACGCTGGGTCCACTAGACGATATAGATTCCATACTAGAAGCTGGTAATATGACTTCCAAGACTTAGTAGCATCACCATTAGTCGTTGAATTACTCACTTGGTCCAGTTAACGCAAGCCACTCCTCAGCCTCAGTGTGAGACCGGAAGCTCTTGTGAACGGCACCGGGCCAACGTGAAACCTGTTGTCGTACTATAAATTTGCATCTATCAGTCATGTCTACTTTATGCTCACGTTTGCATTGCACTGAAACAGACATTAAGAAAGGGGACGCGTTTCGACTGAACCTAAGAGAAAACTCACCTCAGCCCAGGAGTCGTATATTCGTGGTCCTTCGCGACCAACCTAGGTAGGGGAAGAAGACCTGTTGGAAGGTATGTGACGCGCTTGTCCATGTGGCCAGTGTAATTGCACGTCGCGGCCTTCTCGTCGAGGTAGTCCGTGTACGTGTGACTAGATATCAATCGGTCAGTAACCTGCAACTAGATCCGAGTGAAATGAACACACTTGAAAGAAAAGAGACCAGCGTATTTGTTCACGAAGCCGACTGCAGGGATCTCCTCCTGCACCACGTCCCACGATATTGAAGCTGAGTTTCATGTATACGCACTTGGGAAGAGACAGAGCAAGTCAAGATGTTCACTAGGTGATCAGCAAGATCATGGACCGAGCTCGTCTTCGGCAACAGGAACGGGTATGAAGCCTCTTCTCTATTATGGATCCCTGTCCACATAATCTGGAGGCTTCGCTTTGTCTCCAGCTCCACAATGCTTACATCCAGCTTCTTGTAGAGAATGACAGTCATCGTTGACGACAAGACTCATCTATAACTGAAATGTTTGAGGCTTTTCAGTTGGCCTTGGGGTCAGGCCAAACCGACGGTGAATCAACAGAGCTGGACCAGCCTATCCTCCGTCCTTTGGGTGGAGCACCCTGTTGAAACGGAATTTTTCCAGGGCATCCCAGATGCACAGAACGAGGACGATGTTGCTACTCAACTCGTCGGCTTCTTGCAGCAGTTCCTTGAGGTCTTTTCGGAGCTCAAAGGCAACAAGCTGTATCTAACTGGTGAAAGTATAAATTCTCACAGAGTCCAGTAAGAGGCTTACCCCATTCTCTTGCAGCAAACCTTCGAGGGAGGAGCAGCCAGGGCCACCATTTGTCCTTCAGGTATAAGATATCTGGTCAGCAACGGACGTCACATCACTTCTGATGACCCACCAAAAGATTACATAATCAAGACTCCCTTCGGGGCCGGGAGGAAAAAACCAAAAATAGAGCTAATGTCCTTAATTTCAGCAAAGGACGCGCATAGTAGGCCACCCATGTACTCATTTGACGAGTCTCGTTAGGGCTGTTGCTGATAGGTAGAAGACCTGCCCAGCTAGGACCGATGTCGAAATCAACAAGAGGAAGGGATGTGCCTGGGCGCTGTGGCTCGCGAGTCGGATTTTGAAAAAGAAAGTCAGCGAGTCTGAGTGGCGCCGGCCGCTTGAAGGCAAACATACTAACTCAGCTCCGCTTGCCACTACGATACAGCCTCGACGAGCGCTAGTACCAGCAAATATCAAGTGCTACTACATACCATGGAGCAAAACGGTTTTTTCAACCTACATAACGATCAGTACAATCCTCAAGTGCAAGGGTCAGCGGTAGGTATCTTATTGAAGGTCCACCTAGTAGCTTGCCTGATCGTATCGGACTCACCCACCAGCAACTGGATCATATCGTCCCAGAACCGTTGATCGTCCCAGAACTGTTAAACGTCCCAGAATCGTTGAACATCCCAGGACCGTTAATTATCAGCGACTCAGCGATCGTATGTGGCACCTACTACTGTAGATACCATTCCAATACTAACAGATTTTAGGCGATATGGAACAGCACAACGCAAACGGCTCAGGACCGAATTCAGAATCACCGTTCGGCGTTGCAGCGTGAGCCGATTACAATGACAGATGAAGACAAGTGTTGGCTGACCTTGATGGCGTTACGGAGGGAACAGGAGTTGGAGGAAACCATGAGATATGTCGATAATTCCTGGCGGGAGTTGAACGAGATCAGGAGACTGTTGGGAATAAGGAGGAATTAGTAGATTGTCACGGTGGATGAGTGGATGACGGACACTCCTATGTTTTTCAAACGTTGCTGCTTACGATGAACCATTTCTGGCTGCGGTTGCGGTTGCGGCCTGGGCGGGTGGTGGTGGGGTATGTTTCATCTTCGTCTTCAGGCTCCGTTTCGCAGATATCATCTATTAAAAATAAGCTTAAGAACATTGCTCAGCGAACCAAAGTGCTGGGTTTTGGTCCCCACGGGTTTTTCCATGCAAAGGTCTTGTGGGGGGTCGTACGGCATTAGTTGTGCTGGATTGGCGTTTGTGTGCTGCTGGGGCAACTGAGCTTGCGGCTGCGGCTGGGGTGGTGGCTGGGCGGGGAAAGGCTGCTGCATAATGGATTGTGGTATTATTCCTTGCGTGTGTCCATCTCCTGGAAACAAGAACCCACCCCCGCCAAGAGCAGCTATCAGTTTCTGCATCTGCACAGGCCTTGGCCAGAGGGATTATTCAGGCCTTGCTGTGATACCATACGGAACTACGACAGCCTGGATAGATGCAACTCGCGGAGGAAGAACCAAGCCTTGGTTGTCGCCGTGCACCTGTCGAGGTCAAGAGCGTGCGTGTGATCATCCAGGAAGAGAGTGAAATAACGCTTACTGTGAGGAGTGACAGTGGGGATTGGACCACAGACGTTGTAATTAACAAGGTCGGGAATGCGAGATGCACGTTCTGATCCGGACAGGTGAAAATTGCACGGGTGTTTTGCGATAACGCAAAATTCGCAATGGGATGACGGTATCACAGATTCGATGGTGACCCCCTTAGCGACACAAGCGAGGCGCATGACGGCGTCTTTGCCGAGGTAGCACAAGACATGTCGTCTGGAATTTCAGCGAAGGGCTCCTCTGCTTGGACAGCATGTTCTTGCGCAGAGCAGAATATCGGGAAGAACATAGATCGCATGGGGCGTCCCTAGTGAGAAATGAGGTGTAGTGTGAAAGAGAATCAGAGAAGACCTGCCTGAAGCTTCGCATTGCCATCATCTGCGCCCTATAGATGGCCAAAACCAGCACTATTTCCCGTACAAATTCTGAGTCCCAGATCTCCGACTATATCACACCCGGGCTGTTAGTATTCGACGACCTTGACAGTGTCCAGGGTGGTTCAGAAGGCAGAAGAAAAGGCAAACAGCGAGAGGTGCTGAAAGTAGATCCGTATACACCTGATGAATGTGCCGCTCTCGATTGGATGCGCAGCACGCTCGAAATGGACATGATCACGGTCAAGGGCTGGTTACCATCTACCACAGACGAAGAGAGGCTTGCGATAGAGATGTATCTTAGAGAGACAACAAAGCACATACGTACCACAACGTTTTTGAGCGCTGCCTCCAGGTTCCATACATAATTTTTTGTCTGGTCCAGCACTGGCATGCCGTTCCGGAGTGACAAGACTAGGGGAATCAATGAGATTTGTCAGATGGGCCGGCACATTATGAAACGACCTCACGTCAAAGACGGCCTGGATGAATGAGTTCTATTAGTTCCGAACAGCAAGGGTTAGTTATCACTTACAGTCAGTCAGACCGCAGCCTGTTGGCAACGATTTGACCTGTGAAATCTATCAGATCAGTGCGTTTGTCCTATCGTGCGACAAGTGTACCATGATGCGGTGCATTTCCTGCATTGGAGTCATAAGCATAAACAGGTTGAAAATAAAAAGTCCTCACGTCATCAACAATTATTCCGGCTTTCTTGTAGTCGACAGGGTATATAACTGTGTATGATGAAATCTAACGATGTTCTAAAGAGAAAGGATTATCCCTTTACCTTCATCAAGTCCATCAAGTTCGTCCCCGTCCATATCCGGAACCTGTCCTCTGTGACCCGAGTCTAGACGACAATGAGGATATTCGGAAATTATATCCGAAGGTTAGAAAAGATAACTTACAATGGAAAAATAACACATCATGAGGATGAGCGTCATTCACAAGCCAACGCATCACATCGAGAATATTTTGCCTACAATACTGAGATAAACAATTAACTTGAGGACGTAGAAGGGAGGTACTTGCCAGCTCTGCAATGAGGTCAACCTCATCATCTCCACCATGCACCAGCTGCTCTGGAGAAAGACCATGATCATGCCCATTCCATTGGAAGATACACATGATCATACTGATGTCTTTACCAATTCTCCCATTGGTGAGAAAGGCTTGCCACTGGCACGGTGCTGTGGTGGTTGAGGTTGGGGATTGTTGTTCTGCCATATGACAGGTACAAAAGATGTGAACTAGAATGAAAATCAGCTCCCACTGTAACTCTGAGGGCACAGTCAACCATGATAATCAAAAGATGCACTACTATGGCAAACCTCAAGGACTAGTATGGAGAATGGCAGATTGTTATCAAGGTTTGGAGTCCAAATTTCAATCCGGAATCTTCCGATGCGGCACACTTGATAACGTGAGCAGCCGCATCTATAGGTATAACTCTGGTGTTGCCATGTAGTTTGCTGCCATCTCAAGAGCGACCAATGATAGTCAAGTCTGTTCTGGTGGGACAGCACTGACTCGTCGGAGTCGGAGCAGGGAGGTCACCCACGGTATTAGCCTGAGGTAAACATACTATGATTACTAATGAGTCACATGTACAGCAGCCGCTACAAGTACTACATACTACTAGTACAAAGCCGGAATCGGGGACTACAACTGCAGCTAAAAACTGAATATAAATAAAGGAGAAAATCGTATGAGAAATGGTCCCAATGGGCCCGCAGGAAACGAAAAAAAAAGCTATGGCATCTCAGTATTGTAAGTGATAGGACCGATTATCACCTTCCTGTGACTGACTAGGCACGGGAAGGGGCGGGTTATAGTTCTCTTGTCGCATCCCGAGTTGGTGCGTCGACCCCGCTACGTCAAACCTCATCTCGTGTCCGAGGTACTGCGAACTGGCAATGGGTTGTGAATAGTAGGAAGGGCCCGTGAGTGAGTTGTCCGTGTCTGCAAAGGGAGGCATTAACAGTGACTCGGAGCCTCCTGCGAAGGTGTGTGTTTGCGAGAAATGGGAAGGAATCTCCGAGTGTGGCTCAGCTCCTGCCGAGCGCACTGGCAATGGCGCGGGCGCAGTGGAAGATTGCGAGATAGGATGGTTCAACTTCGACCTGAACAAGTCAAGAGACTGAGACATTTCGGATGGTAATGAGGGTATATAGACGACTCTGGCAGCCTTGTTGTCTTGTAAGAACTTCGTCATTTCCTCCCTGTAAATGTATAACTAAGATGGTGTGCGCACATAGGCCGTAGAAATCACTTACATCCCTCTTAGGTGGAGCTTGCACAAACGACTCTTGAACTGCGTCCCGTGGACTGGATGTGCGGAGGTACGCTCCATGTCTCTTATGATATCAGAGTGCCAACTAGCGTACTTCTTCCTGCTGAAGCGGGCACTGCGTGGTTCGACTACTTTGTCAATTGCAACTCGCAGCTAAAAATGATACGAGACAGCGTGTTAGTAGTTAGGCACATGAGAATGGCGCATTACTCACCCCAACCGCTGACCATGACAACAGCATGACTGGAGTCGTGGTTAAACTGCGCCTGAAAGTCTCATCACAAAGCGGCGATTTAGTGTCCTTGTACCATTTTTGGATATGGCCCTCTATCAAATTTTCGTTGTCGAACATGAGAAGGTCGACGGTATCACCAGTGATCTTGTGACCGTGGAGGAAGTTTGTGAAGAGGCCTTCCTTCGTCGAATCAAAGAGTACTGACCGACGCTCTTTCATATATTCTTGGCGGGCAGAGGCGGACAACTGAGAATCGTCTGGCGGCTTGATATTGTACTGCAACGCAAAGGGCTTGAACGATTCGACAAGCTTGCTACGACATGACGAAAGCGATTGAATCAGACTGGTGGCCAAAGGATCTGTGAAAATGATATCTGGTTGTGAAATCAGTCACTGGTGATGCGGCGCACAGGCTCAGGATGCGAAATGACATACTGCAGTGATACTTCTGGTTAGCTTGGGCCACAACTTCTCTAAGATACATCTCTATCACAAGCCTCTCTTCGTCTGTGGTAGACGGTAACCAGCCCTTGACCGTGATCATGTCCATTTCGAGCTTGCTGCGCATCCAATCGAGAGCGGCACGTTCATCAGGTGTATGCGGCTCTACTTTCAGCACCTCTCGCTGTTTGCCTTTTCTTCTGCCTTCTGAACCGCCCTGGACACTGTCAAGGTCGTCGAATACTAACAGCCCGGGTGTGATATAGTCGGAGATCTGGGACTCAGAATTTGTACAGGAAATAGTGCTACCAGTAGCACTTTCACGAGGATAAGGATGGCCCGGGCGCCTGTGCATTGATCGTTCAGAAGGCGCCGCTCGCCGTCTTTCGACAACTGGCTGGTCCAGGTCGAAAGGAACCGAATAGGTGGACATGACTGCTGAGAGGAATGGGGAAATTTGACGGTGGACAATCAGTTAAATAGTCATCGAAAACCGTCATCACGATGCCACTACTCTGACCACGACCACTGTGACAGGAGTTAGTAAGGACCATGCAGACATATTAGAATACGCTCGCCAATCGTACTTTCACAATCAAGGGCCTCTGCATTACAATCCTCTCGTAGTGCATGGTGATCGGTCACGGTTCGCGGTAATGTGCTGGAATCCAATTTACCTGGCCGCTGCAGGACGCTGCATCAGTTAGACGAAATGAATATCGCACCGTACGAGTAATAGTATCGTCTTCCATCAACTTCGACATCAATCGGGTCCATCAGACTCGGTTTACCGTGTGACGCTATGATTGATCATGACTTGAACGGGGACAAAAAAACAATAAACAGATAAGGTTTATCGCATAGCGCAAAACATTCCGAGTCACTGGCAGGACATCGAATTACCAGGCCCAATATGTCCTGCCACCGTGACTCCAGCCTGAGGCTACGCCTTTAGTACTAGTAGTCAACGGTAATAGTAGTATGACACACTGATATGGCGGCAAGGCTCCAAGGGATAAATTCAACCAAAATTGTGATACCACCGCTCCTATAGTTGGAATGCCCGAGTTAAAATAGCAAACTTACCGTGACGTATCCCCAAGCGTATCCCCACTAGCGACATCTCTTCGAGTCATCCGAATCATGCACTTGTGCATTATTATTTGCACTGCCGCGATCATGATGAGGCGGCCATCACTGTGACTGGCCCGGGTAAGAGAACTTCTATCGTCTTCCACTGGCTCGGGGATGCGGCGGCCATACGATCATCTGTTTGGAACTTCCAAGTGAATGATCATAACCACGGTAGTAGTAGTAGTATTAGTACACCAGACGTGACGGTGACCTACCGTGATTAGTAGTAGTGGTCCAGACTGCGACGGGCGGCGACTGGACGCCTCCGAGTCCGGATTAGTACTACTACTTGAACTTCAAGAAGTCAAGCAAGGGGCCGCCGCTCTTCCAAGTCTTGAAAGCTTGAAGCTTGCGGTGGCCACTATCCGAGTCACTATCATCACCAATTTTTCGGTACATGAGGGCGATAGAGGTGCTTAGTAATATTATTTACCTGAGCTTATGCCAGTGAATGTACCTAGTAGACGGCGGCTTGAGTCATTCTTGCGATGACTTGGAGGTCAGTACTTAATCACGTAATCACCGACCTCCGAACTATTACCATAATAGTACCATGTGAGAATAAGTAGTCCTGTTGTATGATCAACAAGTGTCAAGAAGCCTTTTGTCATAGTAGGCTCTGAGACAACTCACAGTGCAGTGTTAGTATGTCGGTCATGATGAGTGGGTCTTCGAAATCTACAAGCAGTGGTTTTTTTTCTGCAACATCCAGTCTCACGCAGCCTAGGTTTGTCATCTGTTCGCTTTTCGCTTGATTTCCACTCACAGGCGGTATTTGTCCGCTCCAGGCAACCCCCGTCCACCGTGACACCTCCCACCTCTGTCGATCCGAGTAGCTCTCCTGTGAGGAGCAGCTCTCCCGTGTTGCAGGACAGCTTTGACCCAACGGTCACCGACTTGCATCATAGCCCGCCCGCCCTTGCCTGTGACAAGGGTACCAAGTCCGTCATAACCACGAAACCTAAGCGCCGTAAACGCTCTTATGTCAACTATACCTTGTCTCAAGGTGGCGACTGCGACGAGGATCTCGAAATACCCTCAAAGAGATTCAAGACATTGCAAACAACCGTGAGTCACAACCTTGTTTAAATCAACATTTGAAATCCGATTCTTTTAAGTGGAATTGCACCGACCAACCTTCCGAGACTTCAATATATTTCAACGAACGCATGCTTGAGCTTTCCCGTATCACTCGCCATGCTTTTTCCGCCAGAATACGATACCAACGCCTTCGTGAACATGAACTGGACCTGATAAAGTCCCTCCTGAATGATGAGAAAGAGCTAGTCCAAACACATATGCAAAAAATCGATCTGCAAATTGGCTCTCTCCGAAACACACTCGAGGATGCGGGAGTGACGGAGATAGGGAACAAAGGATGTAGGTTTGACCCTAGCGACCATGTGGATTGGTGTGAAAGTGATTCTTCTAAAGATGGATCGATTCTTTGTGAATCTGATGTTGGGGAGTCCGAGTCTGTCTCAGGCTGTACTTTAGATTGATATCAATGCTACCATTGTGCCGTACTACACCCTATCTGTCCATACGTTGTAGTACCATACAATATATCATACGCAGTACTAGTACTACATGCCACAGATATATTCTAATATATATAAGCACGATACGAGATATGATTCATCCTGCATAATATGTCTGAGAGTGCAGCTACGAAAATTTGGAGGAAAAAAGTACCATTGTTGAACATCAATTACTGCGCAATGAGTTCTTTGATTCAATTCTATCTCACCGTCCCAAGCGATCACTATCTATAACACATTAAATAAAGTGCAAGGTGAATCGCTTAGTGACTGACCTTGTGAGCGGCACATTGGAAAACAGATGTCAAGCTGCGAATAGCAACTGCGGTAAAGGCGGGGTTGAGAGCCTTGCGCTGCCTAACAAATGAGAAGAAATGACATGGATTTAGCTCAGCACCACTTGGAAGTCTCACTTCTTACCTTTTGTGACTTTCACCATCGGCCCACAATACTCCTCTTCCGATCTATTATTTGCATAAGCGCGCCGTTACCCTATAGCTGTACGACATACCGTTGTTCGAATGACGATCTTGCTGAACGGAGTTTGGTTATACAACCATGTGTCTCTTGCAAAGAAATGAGAGATTGCCTTTGGGTCCCATAATATAACCCTGGACCGTCCAAAGATATCCGGGACCTTATACACTGGACCATACTCCCTAGCCCAACGTTCGTACAGTTCAGTTGTAGCGGTGGAATTTAACAGTATCTTGGCGAATCCAAACACCCAGCCTGGGCTCTGAGGTCCTCGTATGGGTGTCCGAGTCGTTCGTTTTTTTCGGCGATAGACTTGCAGGAGATAGAGGGACGCCAGTATCACAACCGCGACAAGTGTCGTTGAGCCTGGTAGGGGTGAGATCAGGCAAAGGTCTTTGAAAGGTAAGCCAAATGTCCAGTCACAGGGTGGCAAAAGGGCAAGCCGTCAGTTAGCGCCCCGGCTGCATCTGCATCAGGGCCCATCAGTGAAGTTGGCAACGGTAAGTGTCTGCGGAATTTCTGCGGAACCAATATTAACAACCTGTGGTGTAATAAAATAGGATTTCCACCAAATGAAAGAAAAGAGCTGGTTAAACTGGTTCACCAGGCCCAGTCAACTGATGATATCGGACCGATCTAGTTTCACAGGGTCCAAACAGTCGGAGTATGATATCTGTGGCTGTGACGGCTGGCCCTGCCATCGACTCTCATGCTTCAAGCTATCTGAAAGACTTTGATTCTGGAGTTTGTCATCTTGCATGTGAGTGACTTGGACGTCCATATCGTGAGTCCTGGAAACGTTCAACCTCGAGGTGAGCAGAATGAGTACATATACCACTACGCGTTAGAGCACACCAAATTACTCACTCTCGCATTCGTCAGTACAAGTAATCTCATCTTGACATATATCATACATTACCAGGAACCACATACACATCAGTTTCCAGCATGTCTGAGCAGCTCCCCCCATATACTACACTTCTCCAGCCCGAGCCCGAAACATCGCAGTATACTCTCCCAGAGACCTTCAACATCGGACAATGCATCACCCAGCACCTCGTCCGCCCAGATCAGCTTAAGGCCCATCTTCAGTTGCTGGCAGCATTCAGCCACCTTGAGCAGCGGGTAGTTGCCAATGAGAGCCTTGCTGCGGGATTAGAGTCGGACAGCGAGAAACGTTGGGTATGGTTTGTTAATTTGGCTGTTGAACGGTGTGTGCCTCACTAGCGTTCTATGTGTGCTTGTACTGTTAGCTCACTGACTGATGGAGCGCAGGTTCGAGAGGTGGTGTCTGATGATTGAGCAATCTGATACAGTGGAGCAACATTTGCCTCCCATTGATGTTACCATGGTGTGGCATGCCTATCTTCTGAATCCGAGGCAAGCATGTCTTTAGTTCCTCATTAATGACAGACTTCATGCTTTTCGGTCTCATCTACAGCTGGTATGCGGAAGACACCACGCGGATCTCCAAGCTGAAACCTCTCGCTCATTTCACCAATTACTTTCCTAACCTTCTCGTACGCCACATCACTTTGAATATTGTCCCGCGCTCGCTGAATGTTGTGCCAGGATAACTCTGATATATTAACCACTGACGCACCACAGTATGAACCCTCTCTGCTTGGGAACGCAGTACGAAATCACCGTGTGACCCATTCGAATCTGCTGTGGTTCTCACACACAAATCTATTGAGTGCCCTTACTGTTACCGCACTATCCTTTCGCGTATGTCCTTTGTGCCTCATGGGAATTCATTCTGACAGCCAACCATAGCATTCTTGCAGCCTAACGGCAAGGGATACGCCCAGAGTGACTTTCACATCGAATGTGAATGTGCTCAGCCGATCACTAAAGAAGTTCTCGGCCTTTTCAAGTTTGCGAAAAACATTGTTGAGACAACAGTACCTGATACATATTTAGCGTGGGTGTCGCGTTGCTGATCATCTTGTACGACATCTAATGCAATTTTGTATATACAGTGGAACTCTTCACACACCCCACAGCACCTACGACATCGCGCGCGGAGACACGATCAAGGAGCGTGTCCTCGACTCAAATATCATTTTCCAGCAGAACAAGGCAAGTGATCGCGCGCGCCAGATCTTGATAAACGTCCAGCATGACGCTGTGCGCATGCGTACCGTGCTGAAGAAGTATTTGAAGCCAAGATTGTATGTCCTATTTTTGTTGCAATGGATATGTTTTTCTAATTGAACGACAGGTTGAATAGGATGATGGGTGCCTACACGGACGACAGGGTGTTTTCACTCGATTTGGTCGGTGCTGTGAGTACACCCTTGAAGTTTGATCGTATCCAAGGACTAATGTATGTATCTAGGTCCTCCGGCAAGGCTCGTATATATATATTTACAAGCGCTCCGGTCCGGTTGCGCATTCAATGATTTTTAATAGTAGTAGACGTCTGTATACTACGTTACTAGCCATTATCTCTTCCTCCCCTTCTCGAAAAAGCGCTCTATGACCTCGCACTATTGACAGTGCAGCGTACAGCTGTCCGTGCGCGAAAGAATCGGTGCGCAAGTCGAGTACTGCTTTCTGTAATGGTAAACCTCGACTTCCGTTGAACGTTAGCTGGACGCAATGGAAACTGCTTTCGATTGACCGTGCAGCTTGAACCCGAGGTGAAGGTAATGCGAGGCAGGCCGCAGTACTGCAGTGTCTTTGTCGTGCCTCGTGAATTTGGACTTAGTCAATCGCCGCGTGGGCCTTACATTATCATATAGAATAGAACGATGTGACCGTTTCAAGGCAGCCTGAATCACCAGTGAAGTCAACATGAATGATAATATGCCACCATGTAGTACTTACTAGTAGTACTATTACTACTACTAGTCACGGTAACTTGACTCGGAGTCTCGGACTCGGACTTGGACTCGGACTCAGGCTTCTCATCCGCATCCTCCAAAGCGCAAGGTCCTTCTCCACGCCAAATCTCAAACGGTAGTCGTGTGCTCATCGTGAGCAAGTCCAGCTGCGATTGCAAATGTTCCCCGAATCCATTGTGACGACCCGGCGGCGGAAGTGGGGTTCTGGGGGTTCTGCTAGTCACGGTGGAGTCAGCTCGAAACGCCGTATGCAAGCATTACTAGGCGCGTGAAAAATTATTACTAATAAGCCGAGGCCTAGTAGACCCACTAGCACTGCATGAAGACCGAGGCCAAACTGAGGCTACTAATCGGTGCACCCCAGTTTCGAAATACCATCACCCTTTCAAACTACCACTATAGTAGTACTCGTTCTCATCATTTTAGTCCCAGCCTGAGTGCTACTTAGTAGCCGCTGCCTGTTAGCAATCTACCGGAAAGTGCAATGCGCTTTGCCGCAGGGTCTCTTTGGATCGCCTTTCTCTCAGGCTTGCTTTTGTTAATGGTGTCTTGCGGGGCTTCACGGTGTTCGTGGGAGAGGGCAACAGACGCCCGTGGACTAAGCAGGCATCATGCCAGTTGTCACTTCTACAAAAAGTCCAGTGTCCTCGCAAGTCAGAGGAGACTGGAACGTGCAAAGGAGGCGGTTTCTACTCATTCGACTACAACTTCCACCCACCGGCAGACAGGCAGTTCTACTGGTAGCCGTGACTCGGACCTGTCTAAGTCCGTGAACACTTTACATGTGAGTTGTCCTTCTGACCTAGTTTGTAATCTTTCATCATGCAGACTTCAGAGACTCGGCCGTCCGAGACCAATCACCCCTTGCCGGTCACTGGCAAAGCAAAGGCCAGGGTCTGCGTCCCGCGGTTCATCTGAGTCCAACCTGACTCGAAACCTCGCCGACTCGCAGTGCTGCTCTATAGAGATTCCACGACATCATGCTGATGTTGATGCCGAGATGGACAGTGTCATCAATGACGCAAATGCAATTGACTTCGAAGATTTTCAAGTTGGTTCGTATTTCTTCGGGTATCGGCCGTCTACTATCACATTTCTGATCGTTGGACTGTTTTAGAGCAAGTGCGTCCTAGGAGACGAATTCTGAGACACTTGGATGACATCGAGCCCTCAGAAGAGGATTTTAATTACTCCGATAACAACGGTCAGAGCCCTACTCAAGGTTCGGCCGCGCTTCCAGCTCGATCCAGGATCCGGCGTGTTCTTTTAACACTAAGGGACACATTACAGACAACATATAACTCCTTCGGTCTCTGTCGAGTATATCCTCGACGCCCTTCCTTCGAGCCAAATAAATTCGTTCCTTCCTCGTTACTAGCGCAGACATGTCCAGCAGCCGCCCAAGGAAGTGATTCTCCACCGGAGGTCTTTGCACCACCATTCCCTTTCGCTAATATGACCCTCTATCGACTTATGTCCTGGATGAATACTGGTAGTAATCGGGTATCGGAAACCAAAGTCACAGCCCTCGTCAATGATGTGATGCTAGCTGACGATTTCGACCCTGAGCATCTTAAGGGATTCTCGGTGAGACAGAACCTACGAAAGCTGGATGCGGATGAGACTGGGAAGAGGATCACTTTTCCAGATGATTGGATCGAAACTGACATTACCATTGACATCCCGGTCAGGTCAAAGGAGGAGGGACCTAGACCTCATACGATTCCCGGGTTTCATTATCGCCCACTTGTTGAAGTTGTGCGTGTGGCGTTTTCGGATGCTCAAGCAGCGGCATTCCATATATTTCCTTTCAAACACATTTGGAAGGATCCTCTTGACCATCATGAAGAGAGAGTATACGATGAACTCTATACATCTGACGCCTGGCTGGAGGCTCAGGACAGTCTCCACAAGTCGCCGAAGGAAACTGGATGCTCATTGGAACGCGTTATTGCAGGCTTCATGCTTTTTTCGGATGCTACTCACCTGGCGAACTTTGGAACCGCCAAGGCCTGGCCGCTCTATGTCTACTTCGGAAATCTGACAAAATATGTACGTTCGTCGCCTACATCAGGATCATGTCATCTTGTAGGATTTTTACCTTCGGTGAGCTTCTTCGTTGTACACTTATCGACCACCATTGACAGTAGCTGCCCTTGTTAGCTCCCGGATAGCATTAAAGATGTTCTGAGTACCCTCCCTCGCATCTCAAAAAGTGGCATGGCCTCCCTTCACACCCATTGCCGCAGGGAGTTGTTTCATGCATGCTGGGACATCTTACTGGATGAAGACTTCCTTTACGCATATCGGCACGGCATCGTTTTGAAATGCGCCGATGGAATCATGCGGCGAGTATTTCCTCGAATCTTCACATATTCAGCTGACTATCCTGAGAAGTAAGTTTTTTCATCACCTTCGTAGCACGTCAGCTGAGTGATACATGTTCAGGGCCTTAATTGCGACAATCAAGGATATGGGCTTGTGTCCGTGCCCTCGCTGCCTCACACCCAAAGGCTTATTCAATCGTCTTGGTCTCGTGAGGGATATGAAAAGCCGCATAAATGACTTACGAGTATATGCTATGGCGAAGGTTGTCAAAGCGCGCCAGTTTATCTATGGATTAGGGAATACTGTGGACGGTGCAAAAGTTGAAGATGCCCTTGGAGAAGGCTCGTGGGTCGCTATTCTGGTGCGCGATGTATTTCTTACCAGTTTACAATTGATTTAAACCGGCGCTCGCAGAATCGATTCGCAGAGAAGCTTGGACCACTGGGCCTTGACCCATTTCGTATGCTCGTTGTCGACCTCATGCACGAGTGCGAACTGGGAACATGGAAGGCGTTATTTACACACCTGATGAGGCTTCTTTATTCCCTTCCTGAGGGTATTCAACTCATCGCAATTTTTGATAGCCGGTACACGTTTTTTGTGCAGATGCCAGTCATGTGCTAATGAATTACAATCTTACTAGATTTCGCCAGGTCCCGACGTTTGGTAATGGCGTCATTCGAAAGTTTGCGAATAAAACATCCGAGATGAAAAGGTTAGCAGCTCGTGATTTCGAAGATATCTTACAGGTTTTTGTCTTAATTGTCTGTTGCGTTGGGCTCGCTAACAGGTTCCCAGTGTGCTATTCCGGTCTTTGAAGGCCTGTTCCCTCCCGGCCACGATGCGGCTGTGCAATCCCTCCTATATCAATTTGCGCAGTGGCATGCTCTCGCGAAGCTCAGGATCCACACAGACTCGACGCTACTTTTTTTCGAAGAAACATTCAAGAAACTCTCCAGGAATTTGCGGAAGTTTCGGGACTACACCTGCGCTGCTTTCAAGACCGTGGAGCTACCAAAGGAGGCATCAGCTCGCCAAAGACGGTCTACCCAGCGCTCTGAAACCAACACAGGCTCTACAGAATCAACTGGGGCGAGAGTCAAGAAGTTGAATTTGAACACATATAAGTTTCACGCCATGGGCGATTATGTGAGAACTGTCAGGATATTCGGGACGACGGATTCATTTACTACACAAATCGTGCGTATCAAATGCATTCCCACTAATATGCATCTGAAACGTATTGACAGGGGGAGCTTGCACACCGCGCTCTAAAGGCATTCTATCCATTGACAAGTAAAGTAGACACCCCCGTGCAGTTAGCCAAGCACGAGCGCAGGCGCCGTGTACTCCGGCGGGTGGCAGAAGCAGGGGGAATATCCTCTTCCATCAGTCAACCGCCTATTGACACTCCCTCCTCCGGAAAGCATCACCACATTGCAACTAGTCGGAATCACCCGCTCCCCCTATTCACGTTTCTTCGAGAACATAATAATGATCCAGCTCTCAAGGTAGAAGTGATATTGTATCTTCAACGCACCTTACTCATGACAATTATCAGAAATTTATACCGAAATTAAAGGACCACATCCTCTATAGACTGCGCAAGCTAGATGTTAGTTATTGCGACTTCACCTTCTCAGACGAGGAGCGTCGGTCGGTCATTATTCCAAATGACACAATTTATTCGGTCCAAACGATGCAAGTTCATTATACTACGTACGACATCAGGCGAGAGTACGATACAATCAACCCTAGGACGCACGGCGACGTCATGGTGCTTTCCGGAGAGATGACGCCCAACCACCCATACTGGTATGCCCGTGTATTGGGCATATATCATATGGACACATGGCTCAACGAGGGAGCTCAACCTGTGAAAGAGCACCTCGAGGTCCTCTGGGTTAGATGGCTGGCTCCAATCCAGAACCATAAATCTGGTGTGAATCATGCTCGCCTTCCCAAGGTTGCCTTCGTCGAGGAGTCGGACGTAGATGCATTCGGGTTTCTCGATCCAGGGCAAGTCATTCGAGGGGCCCACTTGATTCCAGCCTTTAATTCTCGACGTGGGGTAAGCTGGCTTCGCCATGGGAGATCATTAGCATGTCCTGGTGGTGAGCTAGATGATTGGGAAGCATATTATGTCGGCATGTGAGTAAAAAACATCAGTTCTGGTGCTATGTACTCATTTACTTTTCAGATTTGTGGATCGCGATATGTTCATTCGTTATACACACTTTGGTGTTGGCCATCCAGCGATGCTGCGGAGGATAGCCAGAGACTGCGAATCCGTGACACTCGGAGGTGTTGTGGGCGGTGTGACCAGTACTAACGAGACAGACTCGGACATGGGCCATGACGAGAACGGTCGCCATCATGACACGGAGGATGACGAGGACGACTCGCGCTCGGACTTGGACTCGGAGGAAATGAGCGATGAAGAGTTTACTGACGAAGATCTGGAGCCTGACCATGTTGAAGACGTTGATGGAGATGAGGCCGAGGACGAGTTTGATGACCTTCTGTCTTTTTAGATTTGCGCTATTCAATTTAGTAGTAACCTTGTCTTGAACCCTTCCGTTAGTACTTCCGAGTCCGTAGCACTGAATTAGTACAAGTTGCATTGAAATGCCACTGGCATCAGGTCCGACTCTAATTTGGCCGTGAATACTAGTACTAGTAGTAGCCTCATCAATGAGTGACTCAGACTCAATCATAACTATTTCAGAAATGAGAAGGGTCCATAGTACCACTAGTAGTAGGATCGGTAGCTCGGGGATAAATGACATTACTATCATAGTAGTGTAATACATTTTGATCACAAAAACCAACATAACTTTCCTCCATTGAGAGTACGATCGGGAAAAGGTCTCAAACTCCAGGCCTAGTAAGTAAAGTCAGACTCAGAGCAAAAGCCAACTGTCAAACTTGAGCGGTACCTTCCGAGTCAAGTTCCATCAGGGTCGGACGACGAGGACCTGGAATCAAATATGTTCTCCCGGGCAGGCAACTGTAAAATCCGTGACCTGCTTCGGACCTCAAGACCATTATCTTGTGAAATGCTTGAGAAATGAAGATCGACAGTTTCAAAGTTAAGAGTGAGAAAGGTCGGTACCTTGCAGAGTACGAGAATAGTGACACTGCCGCAGTCACTGGCACTAGGCAACCGTACATTTCGTGACCTGCGTCGAACCTCCCTTGTAAAATGCCTGGCATGGGAAGGAGTCATGAATGTTCACAGTTTCGAAACCAAGAGTGCTCGACGAGGATCGCGGTGAGTCCCGGGCGGCCAACTTGAACGCTATGATCATGATGGAATTGTTTATTTGTCATTATTTGTCTTCCTGCACCGTCAAGACGATCAACGGTGGTGTACACTGCGTCTTGCTCAGTGTCTGCTGGCATGTCCCATGATCTACTCGGGCTTTTACCACTAGCAAGTGAAGGTTGTTCTTATTATTGGTGGCTGGATTTGCAAGTTCTCCGTTGTGCTCTATTGCGCTCTGAGATGATGATCAACCTTGTAAGATTTTCACAATTCATCGACCATCTCATTATTGACCATCTTCCTATATGAATACAGATCTGTATTTCTTCAGTTACCTCTTGATCATCTACTAGACCTGTCACCGTCACAGTGGCGGCAGTTTCAAAGAGGCACCATTTAATCGAGAGGATTGTCATGCAGGGACCTTTCAACTGGAGCATTTATAGGTTCTTTGTTGCAAAGGATACAATATTACTATGCGGGCAATATCTTCAGTATACATTTCACAATTCATCTACCATCTCATTACTGACCAAATTTATTTTTCTTGCCAGATGAATACAGATTTGCACTTTCTTCAGTTACCTCTTGATCACCCAGATCTGCCACTGTCACAGTGGCGCGTTCACAGGGGCACCATTTGATTAAGAAGATTGTAAAGCAGAGAGCTTTGAACTGGAGCATCTATGGGTGCTTCATTGCAAAAGATACAATTGTATTACTACGCAGGAAATACCTGCAGTACGCCCTCAAGTTTCAATGCACTCGTGATCCCTCATCATGGCCTATAATTTGGTAAGTTTCCACGTCTCTAATGGTTGGTCATGAAGATTACTGATTATCATGGCGACCATTTGACTCATTCTATAGATGGTGACAAGCTGAAGAGACCATTCGGCCGCTTACAACTATCACACTCTGATTTATGAAACATCGCCTAACCCGCACCTGATCTCAGGCGTTTGTATAGTTGGCAGGGGGATTTGGCACACAGCAGGTACGCAAAGTTTATACAGAGTCCAGTTATTCGCTCACAAGTCATTGATATGGTCCTAACATTTGGTAGCAGCGTCATCGGGATAAAGAATCCTTCTTTAACTGTTTCTAGCTATAGACAGGCTGGGCTGAGCTTGGTTCCGCTCCTATTTTCTCGTTTTCACATTTTCGGAATCATAATTCCCGCAAGTCTTCCTCATGTTAACTTGGCCTTTAATTACCATCATCACCTCTCTTGTAAGTCGGTTCAAATACTCGCCTCTTCTAAGTCTGACTTTCGCTTATAGCCTCCTGGCGGCATCCTATTTCTAGTACCTTAGTCTGGCATTATTTGACACGCATAGTACATGTCTATTTTTGCCAGTACTCACCGTCGTCAACCCACCAGTCCCTTCGTAGTCGCTCTGGAGTCAGCTACCACACCCTATTTCTCAGTCAAACCTATGGTTTAGGTTCAAACACCATCTCCATGCCTTTCGTTCGGCGACTATCACCCATCGTCTCAAGACCGCAATTCAGATTGTGACAAGGAGCTACATCGTGTGAAAACAATATCAGTGTCTTCTTTGGAGAGACTTCGCGATGATGACCAAGAATGCGACACCAATCGTGACTATTTGGATCCGGACACGGACTTCTACCGTGAGTACGGTAACGCAGAGCCTTTTTGTGAGCCCTTCGTATACCACTCTTCGGATCCTTGGCCTGCTTCGCCTGATACTTATCCTGATAGTGGCTATAAGCCTGAACAAGAAAGAAGTCATAGAAGTCATAGTCAACAACGTGTGTTACCAGAGGACGACATTACCAAGGTTCCTCTCTGACTCATCGGGTCTCATCACTCGGTTTCCTTGCAGCATCAAACTCTTCCCACAGTCCCTCCTTGCGAGGGCATAGCAATTCGACATGGGAAAAACAAGTTGCTTCTACGTCAGTATTCATGTCCCTAGCCCCATTGTTGCGTCTGCCACGCTGGCAGACGTTGTCAATCCTCGCAAGCAGTCCAATGCGACGCCTCCCTCGGCATGGTCTGCTTAGAGTATATCTTCCCGTAGGCTTTCACGCAGCGTTCACATTTCCATCTGTCCAGTTAAATACGGGCAGAGTCTTCGCTCGGCCTCCCGGTCTAGATCCCCACTTCCGCCGGCCGCAATACACAGTAACTTTTCCGAAGCCATTCCTCTACCTTCTTTCATCAATCGCCGCTCTTCCCACATACTACTGGATGATTCTATTGATCCCATCATGACCGCGCTTTATGACCTCATTGGCGTAGCAACAGATGTCACCGATATGAAATCAGCAGCCTCACTCACAGCCCAGCCTCAAGTTTGTGAGTCACTCGTTCAACGGGTACAGACTATTGGTAAGACATGGGATGAGCATCCAGATCGGCATGGGCAGAACTGGTATATGCAAGTTCTACTTGCCGTTGCCAGTCTCAGCCGTGTAGTCAAATGGTGGGAGGCCGAAGAGCAATTCTGGAATTTCGATGATAATGAGGACGACCAAGATGAACCCCTGATGTTCGTCTTGAGGCCATCCGATGAGCATCCTCCAGCGCCTACACCCATTGTCCGCAGTTGCCAGGAGGGTCTACGTCTTACGGCGTCACAGGGAAGGCGTTCCAGAGATGATGTTCCAAAAGATCTTTCATTCTTGTCTCTTTCGTCAGAACAACCGGCGCGGAAAGCCGTTAAACATAATTAATCTGACGCTTCCTGGCGACCGAAAGATTGCGTCTCAAGCTGAGACTGCACAGAACCGAAACATCGATTTGGAGCTAAGTTTGGACGGCGACCACTTTATTTGGGTCAATTGTGCATGGAGAGTTGTTGTCGGGTAAGGAACTTGTTTCCGGCGATGTTCGGCTTGTCTGACATATTATGATGCTTAGGACGGAGCCATCGAAACTTGCTGGAACTAGACTTTCACATCTTTGAGCCCCTGCAGATTGTCCCGTTTTTCGGGATGCCACTTATCAATTACAATAGGATGATTCAGTAGAGGCGCGCTTCAGGCTTCAAGTCGAGTTAGAGGGTGACCATGATGCTTCAATATCTGGCATTCTTTACCAACAAATGGAGGGCAAAGGCATGCTCGTGAGGATGCACAACCGTCTCACACGGTGTGGGTTGCCAAGCCAGTAGGTCCCCTAAGATGGGATTATCCTTCGCCCTCCATTGTCCTGGAATCCGGTGGTGTTGGAGATGAACCCATTGTTGAGGAGCCTTCGAAAGAACTGCTTGCCGACCGCTCTGGACTCGAACCAACGACGCCCTTTCCCTTCGTGCACCTGATTTCCACGGAGCCCTTATTGTGTTGGACATGCGAGTGTCAAATTCCGCAGTGGTACTCCGAGAAGCATAGCGAGACCTGCGTCGAAGTGCACCGGCCTGAAGCTGAGATTGTTAAGTGCAACGAGTCTATTGGCGAGCTCAAGAACACGATTCGAGACATTATGGCTGCCATGGATACCCCTTTCCTAACTTCGCCCCCAAATACAGAGGAGTCCCCATTATCACGCACTCAAGTTCGCCGAGCATCCCTTGTCCCTTGCAATTGTTCCGGCGGGATTACATGCAGAGGTTGACCATGAGGAAGACACAGCGCAGGTTGTTGGAATCGCTTGACGAGATTCTCCTGGTTGCTTCTGAGATTTCCATGCCTTCTCTAAAGGATGAAGAGTCGAAGGAGCCACTCCGGCGTCAGCGGTTACTTTCGCCAGGATCGGAGCGGAAGATGTCTCAGATCCGTACATGGTGTCGGCCGCCTGTTGAGGATGCTGCTCTCTCTCAGCTTGCTGAAGACGTGGAGTGTATCATGACGCAGAAGGTTGACAATGTCGTTCGGATGCAGAATACCGTCAAGTACTCCGAGAAGATCGGGCACGAATGGGAAGAGAAAGTCACCGGGAGTCTAGCTATTGTTGAAGCGGGTGAAAGTAGCAACAGTGAGGATGAGGGCGAATATCACAATGGAATTGATCCATCGATTCTACCTATTCCCGAAGACGTAGAGGCACCGGTTGACGACGATCATGCCACCAATCAATCTGAAGAGCTACTGTCGTCCCAGCCTACTCCCATGGCTTCCGAGTCTCTTATATTGATTGCTACCCCAAATGCTAGTCGCGCCTCCATTTCTGCTCCTGTACCTCAGTTTACTCCTCCGGCGTGGCAAATCATCAACAAGATGCCTACAATGTCGTCCACGCCATCACCCATATCTTCGCCTCCTGCTTTGGCTGCCCTAATCACGGCATCACCATCTCCCGACGATCAGCCTCCATACATGGACCTCAACGACAGTCTACCAGGGAATGCTACCGTTAGAACACGACGATCGGCCAGCAACCTTCTAGAACCGCAGCTTTTGGTCACCCCGCCCCTGTCACCCAGCATATCTCCTCGAGATGCGCCCACTGCTACACGACGCGGGCACCGCCGTCATTCTACAGTAAACCTCATATTTAGTCCTTCAGTATCAAATGTCCCTCTATCTCCTCGCCAATCGTCTGCAGCTCCTTTATCACGATCGACTCCGACTTCTATCAAAGACTTTGACATCAAGCCTATCAGCAAAGGAGCCTTTGTATTCGTCTTCCTTGCGAAGAAGGCAATTGGAGACTATTACGCTATTAAGGTTCTGAAAAAGGCCGATATGATTGCGAAGAACCAAATTACAAATGTCAAGGCGGAGCGCATGATTCTTATGACGCAGGCCGAGTCGCCGTTCGTTGCCAAATTGTACTTCACATTCCAGAGCAAGGAAAATTTGTATCTGGTTATGGAGTATCTAAATGGTGGCGATTGTGCCGCTCTTATCAAGTCTCTGGGCTCACTGCCCGAAGAATGGACGAAGCAATACATTGCTGAAGTTGTACTGGGGCTTGAGTGTCTCCACCAGCATGGCATTGTTCACCGGTAAGTTCTACAAAATGTGCAGAAGCCACATGCTTATCATTTTCCAGTGACTTGAAGCCTGACAACCTTCTCATCGACCAGCACGGTCACTTGAAGCTTGCTGATTTCGGTTTGAGAAGGATTGGTCTCCTTGGTCGTCAAACGCGCGAACCCATGGGCATGGGTATGCGACATCGCACAAGATATGATTCACGTTCGCGACCACCTTCAATTGACTCCGGCTTTCTTTTATCACCCTTACTCTCAACCGAAATGATTGGTGGAGGTTTGTATACTAATCAGGGAACACATCCGGTGTCACGACAAGGAATTTCGCCTTCTCAGATGACGCAAGCGAATCCGGTCCCGAATCTATATACAATCATCATTCACGCCGAAGCAGGGCTGGTGAAAGTCCTCTGCAATCGTTTGCTATGGAACTGACCACCGACTTGCGTTCATACTACTCGGGTGGTCACATCCCCGGGGGAGCAGAAGTTTGTTGGTACGCCAGATTACCTTGCTCCAGAAACCATTCTTGCCCTTCATGGAGATGATGCTGCTGTAGTGGACTGGGTTAGTGCCTTAGCCTTGCGCGTTTCCACGTTGCTAAGCTGTCTACAGCACATTGGGGTTTTGGTGTCATAACTTACGAATTTTTATATGGCATTCCCATGCGGAGACGCCAGAGAAGGTTTTCGAGAATATGCTTTCTGGACACATCGAGTGGCACAAGGACTGGGTGGAGTTCTCCGATGAGGCTCGTGACTTCATGCAACGGCTGATGTGCATAGACCCATCCGCTCGTCTCGGGGCTGGTGGCGCAGATGAAATTAAGAGGGCATCTCGTCTTTGAAGGTATAGAGTGGGACAAAGTGACGTCTACAGAGGCGGTATTCATTCCTCAAGTTTCTGATCCTGGATCGACCAATGATCGATCCGCGTGGGGCTATACCTCAGTTATTCCACGAGGACATCGGAACTGTTACTCAGCTTGGGAATATCCACACCTGAGAGCGTGTCACATTAAGGCCTCAGGGATGCCCGGCGTAGATTACTGATCTACACTACCCAATACCGTTTCGCCAGGTTCTACCATCAACTTCATTCTTCCCTATCCTATCATAACGTTGTCGGCTGACTCTTGCATGCCTCGCACATGATCAACGCTTACAATAGATACGGACCCAAGCATCAAATTGCTCAAGGTACCTCATTGGGTGTCAGTCAATATTTAATCGATGACCGGGCCAGACAACTCACATCAGCTTCCCGCTCTAGTGGATTCCGCACCGTCATCGATCTTCGTTTTTCATCTGCACATCGCAAAGAAGAGGCTTATCAACCCTTCTTGCTGTTCTTTTGTTTTTGAACGATGTCTCTCGCCGATGAGAAATTGGGCAATGACTGATGCTTCCTCTGGCTTATCCAGCCATGCCCGCGATGATCTCGAGAAGGGATTAGTGAGGAAGGTCGATCAACGTACGTCCACCATCGTGCTTTGTATACCATGAACAATGTGAGTCTGAGCTCTCTATTACTTGGTGCTTACCATTGGTTAGATCGACAGAGCGAATATCACGTATGTTACGCATCTTCACACTCATTTTATATGATCTCATGTTATCCACAGTAGCGCACGGTTGGCAGGTTTTGAGGAAGACCTGCACCTATAGGGGAGTCAATATGCAACGCTCTTGTCTATCACCTATGTGGGATTCATTATCATGCAAGTGCCAGCGTCAGTTGCATCCTTCCTTCGTTGAGGGAAATTTCATTTTGATTTTCTTTCAGGAATTTGTTTTTCCACTGGCTAGAGAGACCCGCCTCGTCGACGGGGCAAAGTTCGAGTCAGTTCGACACACCTCGTCCATCGGTTCACTTGATCGACTTGAAGAAAGGTGCTGATCCCACCGACCGTGTGGTGACATGTCTACTCGCCGAGGACAATCCAATAACCGCCAAAATACTGGAGACACTTTTCATCCTTCTTGGTTGCGAATGGGTCAGAGGCCTGAGCGATATCAGTAAGTACTCTTGGCGCCCGCGTCGTGGTTCTATGGTCTGATTTCTCATAGAATTTGAATGTACCCTCATGGATTCACACATGTCAGTCGGTACGTGATGCGCTCAGTCCGGTGTGCCTGTTTCCTGACGTTTGTCACGACTTGTAGTTGATGGTGAGGGTACTGCTCGATACATCAAGACAACCAGTGGTAGGAATTCCAACACACCTATGGTTGCTGTTAGCGCCTATAGCGCTGCAGACACGAACGATAGCAGCTTATTCACCGCCTCGCTTACTAAATCCGTGCAGAGGGCTGATATTCTGATTTTCAAGTAGTAATCTCGTCACATTTCTCGTCACTAATCCACCCCCCGGAACACAGGTCTAAGTATTGAACGGTCAACTTTCGAAAAATGAAGATGGGACATCTAGAATAAATTGATGTGGATCAGTAAGTTGGTGGTTCGTCAGTCGTCGCACGTCTCACCTGATGCCCTCACTCACACCTTGCACCACGCCTTTAACTTGCCCTTCAGTTCCTTCCAACATCCTAACGGCAACTCTGTTTCACCCGCGATCTCCACCTTTGGCTGACCTGGGGACCTCAACCTTCGCTCTTACATTCCCAGTGAGTCAGAGCGTTGAATGTGTCGCGCATGCCGCTAATATACATTCAGCAACGATCGACGAGCAAAAAAATGGAGCTCACCGCATACACTGGACTTATATTGTACCGTGTCACTCGTACTGATAGATTGATCTTGATCATGGTATCGTAGGATGTCTTTTACAAGGGAAACTCGATGGTGTTTGGAGATTACCGTGACCGTCACACTTTACAAATACAGTCACAGTGGTAACTTCGTTTCTCTCTTTTTCAAGTTGTTGATCCAGTATCTCACCATTACCAGCTTCGATACATACGGAAGCTTCGCAAGATCTTCGTGCCCAGTCCACTTCATGATGACCTTGCCTGTATCAATGTCCCATAACCTCACCACACCATCTTCGCTCCCGCTCGCTAAGTTCTTCCCATCTGGAGACAATGCCAATGACTCTCTACGTCCTACCAGTCATTCCCTATCTGCTCTCCGCTCTCCAAGTTCCATACTCGCAGTGAGCTGTCGATCGAACAAGTGATGATCCGCTGTCTTTCGGGCAGTTGTATTACGTCGGTGACAGATTTGGTATGTCCTTCAAATTTCTGGTAGTGCGTTATCGTTGATGTCTCTGTAATCTTCATGTTTGATGAAGATAATTTTGAAGTCGGTTGCAATGGCACAGAGACCTTTCGTGTTGGTCCTATCACAAATTGGGGTACTACCTGGACCAGCGGCGACGATGTTGATTTCTGTTTCAGAATTTGTCCGCTAACCTAGAATCCAGGCCATACGTGTGGGGCCCGCTTTTTGTGGCCCTGTGGAGGTGTGTTGTTGGAAATCCAACCCGCCAATACAGTACGTAGTATATCTTTCGTTTTTTGTTTGACTCGAACGATCGTTCTGCAGCGGAGTTACCATATTAGGCAACTCCACGGACGGTACTTTCGACATGCTCGTTCTTCGTTTCTTACATTCGACTGGGGAACTCACTAGAGTCCTATCTATCTAGCCCAGCACTCGTCTTCTATTATGTGTATGTCTCAGCACTTTGTCTACTTTTCCGATTGCTAATCTTGTAACTTCAAGATATTCTGTAGACCATGTTCGCACTTCTGGCCCGGCACTCAGCAAATATTTACCGGACTCGGGTACCGCTTCATTGGCAGCTACAGTAACTCGACTCAACACTTGGACAAGCACTCGGAGTCCGACTTCCTCTTCCCGCCACATCTAGTGCATTTGCACTCTACTGGAACAACCTGTCTACCAGTATCAAGGAGGTACGTGCTACGTCAGCGAAAACCTCCCGCGCTAATGCAGTACCCTAGGAATACAAACGAAAGGCCACGGCGCAGGTGAGTGTCATCGTGCTTACTAGTTCTACAGGCCACTGTACTAACTGGGTTCTTCTACTACAGATCAGCTCTTCTTCGACGCTCCAAGGCAGGGACAGTGGGAATGAGCACGATGACTAGCGGCGGGATCCCCAATGTACTATGTGTGCAAGATAGCATTGGTGTCGGGATGTCGGACGGGGCGCGAGGGGGTGGGATGGCGAGAAGCGACCCCACTATCTTAATAGCTCCCTAATACGAGCAATTCACAGCGATACCCACCTACAATACATTCAATAGCATCAGATCTGAATCGGTACAATTTTCAAGGCCAATCTAACCATTTTAACCTATCCAAAGATCTATCTTTTCTCGTCTTGAAAGTGCTGTTTTTTTTCGAAAGACCTCAAAACACGATGATGTAACTTCACTGGGGTTGAATGTTGAACTGATTAAACGTGCTCAGTGTCACACTGTGCAAAGCAGGCACATTGGCCATTTGTCCTCAGCCGCATGTAAGTAGCTGAGATAAAAACAAATGTCTCAAAACTTGAACTTAGATGATACGATAGTGGGATCGTTCTGCATGGACTGACATGCTACCTTGGCACCTGCCTTGCATAACATGGTTTGTACGGTACGCAAGGCCACCGCTGCTCTATTTAGCTGGAGACAACAGGTGCTACCTCTCACAGAGCGCACATCTCACCTACGTCACAACGATGCACAAAATAAGCTTTTGTTAGTAAGCATGAAACTTGGCCAAAAGAGTTTCGAAGGTTGGTTGCCCGCCTCCCAATACTTGATGATGCTGCCACTTATCCTATATGTCACCCTCTCTGAACTACTAGACAATAGCTGGTCGTTCAACACTATGAAACCAGGGTCTTTGATTCGTGTTACGGATGACATACCCCTAGCTTTAGCATTAGTGAACTGTGAAAAATAGCCTTGTAATTCACAACTTGAATTGGGTAATATGAAAACATTCAACCAGGCTTACTGGGGTGCCCTGCCATCTCTTCTCAGCTGTGATGGGCCAACAATAACATGTTATTGCAAATTACCTGTAGATACAGATATGATGACCATTGCCAAACCTGCTTTCCATGAGATAGTCTTAAATAGTCTTTTAATTGAAAACTTAAATAAGGGGAAACAACAACGCTCTACAAGGTGAACACACTGACAGTATCATCCCTTAGTGGCTATGGTGTTGAAAAGTCATGACGAGGTCACAAAATTCTAGATGTCATCTAGACTCGGAGACTTGCATAGCCATATAGCAACATTACAAATTTCTCGCACTAGAAATGCCCATACCTAGCGATAGCACAAATATATCCTTCTATAGATCCCATGGGTACAATATCAAGGACTCCTCAATTCACTGATGGCAACGAACAAGCTTTGCGCTGCATCCAAGTTGCCAACATGAGAGGCCACTGTTTATTAAGGAGCATTTTGGACGCAGACACCAGATTATCCTAGTGCAACAATCATTGGGCCCGTCCTCCTTGAATAATGTCCGATGATCTGTTGATCAATGAGGATGACAACTGGATGAGAGGAAGAGGACTGGGATACATTTGCAGTTACGGCCCCGGGAAGCTGCCCACCCTCTACATCAGCCCGTGACTCTTGTTTCAATTCGATTTTCTGTCCGGCAACTATATAGGGGACTCTCGCCAACTCAGTTCTAGGATCTAAGTTTTGACCAAGGATGCGCTAAATAACTAGCAGGTCGCATCCGAGTCATCATCGCTGTGTATGATATCTTTCATGTCTCACTGGCGCTAATTTAAGACCTTCTCACCCACAATCAGAACGCGACGCTTCCTACCCTCTCATTATGTAAGTCCAGACAACAACAAGGGCCAAGTTGTCTTATTGCATCAGTTCAATCCAGTCAAATTTAGTGACTGGGCCAGTCTCCCATGTGGAGGCACGTGCCTTGTCACATGATACTTAATATAAAAGGGCTGCCACACGTCGGGTCGAAAACAAACATCGTCATAGACCCAAGGTCACTGGAGCGCGTACTTGCATCAGAACTATTCTATATTCTAACGCTTCTTCAATTACAGTCATGGTAAAATACTTCGGATATCTGATAACTGAGGGCTGGTTGCACCAAAAAGCCCTTGATCTGGGCTATCCGCCCGCTCAGACACCAGAAGACTCGCGTAATATCCGTACTACTGTTCCCTTGAATGTTATGGCAGCGGCGGGCGTTCTCTCCTACGCCAGACTTCGTGCAATAAAAACACCCAAGGGCAAACATTTCTGGTGCATTGCCCTCGCCTGTGACGATCCTATTACTGTTGGAGAACGAATGTCAACCCGCGCGCCGCCAGAGGCAAACTATAAGGCTTTGAAGGAGGCGATGGGGAAGGATGGCCCGGCTCACTGGTATCGGGCTATTTGAAATGAAATGTCAGTGAGTTTTCTGCTTTGCCACTAGAAGCAACTAATGTTCATTTTTCTTAGAGATAAATACGCAAGTCTCATCGCATTGTCACGTATATCGCCACATACCATCGAAGTCATCGAATCGCAAGATGTAATGATATATGATCACTTTCGTTGCCCGCATATCTACATATTGGGCTAAGGAAGAGCCAGGATGCCACAAATTCTGTATTAGCTCCCTATCATCGACCATCAGGAGGTTTGCTGTCATGCTCGTCTCATATTATTGTGTTGACAAATCTATTTAGCAACGGAGGGAACGGACGGTTTGGGGACTCGATGTGCGGTTCTATGATACACTTTTGATGTGCTTGCCGCTATGAGGGCTGTGAATGAGGTCCCTTTCAATTGCCAGGGAGGTGGAGGACAACTATTAGCCCGAAACCTCAAACGTTTGAACGTTCACTTGAACTCTGATAGCACGACTCAGTATGATCAGGATTCAGGACTGCAGAAAAGCCGTCAGGGGAGTTCACGATGAGTTGTTCCAAAATCGGCATCATATTCATGCTTCATAGATCGCTCGATGTATCACTCAAGTTATGGTGTACCGTTTCAGCTCCGTCGAATGTTAGGCAATGGAGAAATTGTCGGTAAGCCTGAATCATCATGTCTCCTTAATGTATATCTACTACTAGTCATAGATCTATCCTTCCCTCGCGTTCCTGGTGTCCAACCTTACCTTGCACTAAAGGCTGCTGTTGTGCATGCTTACCGAAATAAAGAGGGCGCACGCTTTAAGTGGTGCTACTCCCTGCTTCGGCTTATGCTGACAGAACCCTCGCTATGGTCAGTCATCGACCACGACGTCAGTCAGTGCACAGATTCGGGCCAGGTACGCTTTGCCGAGTACATAGTTAGTGAGTGCCTCTCATTTGAATGATGCTGTGAGACGTTTACAGCCGGTTCAGCTGCGCTCAATACCCTCGCATGCGTCCGCCTGAAAGGTAACACCCACAAGGATCTTCAAGACATGGCTGCAATCTGTTAATTCCACGACACCACCACTTGCATTGCATCCGCAGGGCCACCTCGATCACGAATTCTCTATCGTTTAATCGCTCCGAGCCGCACAAAGGAGTGCGCCGCTGTCAGCGTCTCTGAACTTTATGCTACTTCCCCTCCGTTCGGAAGGCAAATACCTTTTTAGTATCGGTTTGAACAACGCTGATAACGTGATCAGCGAATACGACAAACTTCCAACGGATGCATCTGATGACGGCATCCAATTTCGACGAAGTGTACTTGAGCTCTGCCTTCTTGGACATAAGACTTGGTCCTGAGGGTGGTCGCTTGCAAATATCAGTTGTCCCTTTCAACCTAAACCCGCTACCATCGCTAGACCGAAGCACGTGAAGTTGACAAGGCCATCATTCTATATGAAGATATGTCGCGCTGTATAACTGAGCGCCCACTTCCATCATCGCAGTGACATTAATGACCTCAGCAGAGCTGTCGCCCTCAATCTTATGCATCAATGTGTTATCTCGCGTCAGCTGGGAGTGACCACTATAGGAGGTGTAAGTCTTCGGAAGTGTCCCTTGAATGGCCTCGTCGTGGAGGTGGTTCTCCAATTCTTT
Organism: Suillus fuscotomentosus; assembly: GCF_016647785.1. Taxonomy (NCBI): domain Eukaryota; kingdom Fungi; phylum Basidiomycota; class Agaricomycetes; order Boletales; family Suillaceae; genus Suillus; species Suillus fuscotomentosus. The sequence goes on from NW_024539522.1 coordinate 1,091,825, forward strand.
TTCCGTGCAGGACAATCCAGGCAACTTCAAGAATTCTGCGAGGTTTCAGAGCATCGTCCTCGGGTGACGTCCAAAGGTATCATGGTTCATTTGCTATGTGCAAACCAAGTTGTACACATGGAGGACACGAGTTTGATGATGACAATCAACCATAGATGATAAGGCGAAACAATCTAAAGGATCGTCGTTACCTATCGATAAAATAAGTGCTGTCCATGTACGTGTTACAACATAGGTGATAGTAGAACCAAGATATCCGAAAGACGTCGACAAGATGCGCTAGCAGCAGATATAAGACTTCTTGGCTCCATGTTCGCCAGGGTCCGTATGTACTGCTACTGCTTGCTGGAGTGGTTGCTGTTGCTGTTGCATATCAGGGTCTGGTTCAACGGCGTCGAGATATTCGTCAGGTACGATGTCTGGGTCCTTGCCAGGAGCACCCGCAGCAACATTACGCTGTAGGTCTATGCATCAGACACCTAAGATATAGCGATAAAAATCGACCCGACGCACCTCTTTGGCCTTCGCGAATGGAACATCGACAATAGGCGACAATGCATGCCGGGTGAACGAGTGTCGTAGGCGGGTTTTGAAGGTGGTGGTGACAGCGACTGGTGGTGAGGTCGTGGGTGGTGCAGGTGCAGGTGTAGGATCTGATTGAGGCCTACTCGTCATAGCAAGCCTGAATCTTTTGAGGCGCCCAGGGCGCTGTTGAGGTCGTGGCTGGGAAATTTGGGAAAGCTATAATGAACGATGTGAGAGAGAAAAGGAGAATATACTCTGGCACGCACTTGATGCATTCCGTGAAAGAAATTAGGTTCTGCATCGTAGCCATCCTGATCTTGCCCCGAGATCTCCATCTGCATGACAGTCAGTAGCAAAGACTCGGAGGCAAGGAAGGAGGTACATACGCTAAAAATACGGTCATCATGCGCAGCGAGTGCATTACATTGCTCTTTGAAGTCTGAGTGAAATGCGGGTAAGTATGATAGCCTCGGGTGATATCACTAAAAACTTGCCATTGGACCAATCGAGGCAGCTGGCCTTCGCAGATTCATCAATGGCCTCCATCATGCATTCGTGTGCTTCAAGAGCTTCATCGGGTTTACTTCCCAAAAGGAAAGCCTGGCACCGTTTCTGGTGTGCAGTGAGCAACAATGACTCGAGGTCCCAGCCGAAGAGCTGGACAAAGCACTAAGTTACGAGAAGTATTATGTATGCATCATATTGACGCACCACGGTCAAGTCCTCATATGTTTGATGACGATGATTTTCTTTCGATGAGAAAGCGCCCGACTTGATAGTGGCAGTTAAGTGATCAGCGGCCTCGTCGTGACGCGCACCATTCAAAGCTTTGATTCCGAGCTGAACACGTAGATATGTCTAATGTGCGAACAGCAAGGATCAGTATCGATGACCAAGCATAGCTGCGTGATATTCACCTCCACGACATGACGCGCGAGAGGATCGACATTGGGACAAGCGGTAGCCAGCTCTTTGATAAGCAGCATTGCTTCTTTATGTTGATCTGCATTGAAGAGCGCGATGGCCTGAAATACAGAATGAAGCAGAGAGCATGCGAGATGAATTTGACTTGCCTTGGTCAAGATAAGAAATTGGTTGGTGGCTGAATCTTGGTTCGTGAACATGGATGCGCCATCGAATGCTATCCTTGCTTCCAGGATGTGGCCTTTTCCACAGAGGGCGATGCCTTTGGAGATATAACCTGGCAACGAGGGCCGGATGTCGATAGACTATATCATAAATGAAAGTTAGTTTTTTGTAACAAGGCCATGATGGGTCAGTTCATCTCACCTTGATTGCATCCTCAAAGGCATGATCCCAGGCGTGTTTCCGGGCCATAACGAATGCGCGATGAGCATATAAGATAAAGTCATTGGCATCGGTGTCGATGTCTTGTGTGAGTAGCTCTTCAGCGGTAGACAGGTCTCCGGTTACACATGCGTCGCGGGCTGTTGTAATATCGAGGATCTGCACGAAGGATGCTCGAATTGCGTTATGAGAGTGAGAAATGGAAACTCGCCTTTGAATGAGCGTCCTTTGGTATTGCCCACTCTGAGATCTTATTGTCATTATCTCCACTGAGGATGTGCTTACCGTCCACAGAGAACGTGACACATGTCGGTTGGGATGAATGCTGGAAGATGGCGATGGTTCGTTGATGTGAGAGCTGCCAGAGACGGATATGGTTGTCAGTAGAATGGCGTTGATAGGAGTGTTAATAGTGTGGCCAATCCAGGGATGGCCGACCTCCTGCCAAGTTGATGAATCCCATTCTATGATTATAGGTTTTCTGATATCTTCGTATTCATCAGCATCATCATCATCGGCTGTTGAAAGAAGGCGTGTGCCATCGGGCGTCCATGCAAGTGCTGTGTCCCGTGATCTGTTAAGGTGACCTATCAAATCTGCGACCTCTTCCCTTGTGCCTGGATTATAAATTTGGATATTCTCCGCTGTTGCGATGGCAAGAAGTTCACCAGAAGGCGAATATCGAACGCAGCAGACTCCACTACCACACTCGATTGGTTCTCCTTGCATCTGCCACGTTTTGGTACACCAAAACTTCACCGTGGTGTCATCCAATCCCACCACATTACCTGTGGCAGTGGCTAGCACCGTTCCATCTGGAGAAAAATCCAAAGAATAGATCCAATTGGCGTGGGCTTCGATGGGTTGCCAGTGGGTGATGGATTTGCCGGTTTCTCCATGCCAGGCGATGACCTCTCCATTGTGATCACCGCTTGCTATCATTCTACCATCTCGTGATATCGCCAATGTCCGCACCTCACTGCTATGCCCTTCCATCTTCTTCAAAACAACACCTGTTTTCAAGTCCCAAAGACGAAGTGTCTTGTCGATCGAGCTTGTAATCATTCGTTGTTCATCAGGGAACACTGCAACTGCCCTTATGCTCTTCTCGTGATCTTCAAAAGTTCGAAGGGGTGTAGTGCTTGGAATGAGCCGCGACATTTTACTAGGGGTTGATGGTGTTGAGTACGGTCGAGGGATTGTGGGCGTCTTTCTCTGAGTTGTAGAGGTTCGTTTATTGTGTATTTTTGTTTACTTCAACGCGCCAACCTTTCTCGTTTCCACAGACGCCCAGGGCATTGCGCAAAGCAATTCGCCATCACTGTTCCAGCAAGAATGATCCCTAGCACTCTCAACCGCCTTCCTCGACGGCGCTGTGCACATGCATGTTCCCACAGCTTCCAGAAGATATGCGCTCTCATCCAATGGCGATAGCGTTCCCGGCCCTCAAATGTGGCCTATCCTACATAAATTGCCGCATGAATATATCATTGTTTCTCATGTCGAGCAGTTTCTCCAACACTTCACATAACTTGTTCGAGGGCACGTAGCTCACTGCAATATCATCTCTTCATCTTGCCATTCCCAAGTCTGTGCAATCAAATTTTTTTTCTCTCCAAGTCCGCTCAAAATAGAGCAGTTTCTGTCTTTTAAGACGCGTTTCATTCAAAACATAACGTCAGTCTTGCTAGCAGCGCTTTTCTTCTCACTCATCTATTTGACATGTCACTGCAGCGTTCAGAATGTTCTGTCATCGATCATGGAATTCATGGACCCAATCGATCCTCGGTCCATATCGAAACATCAAGCGAGTTCCATAATTTTCAATCGATCTTTCACGGTACAAACAATCTCAAGTCCAAGGTCTCACGATTCCTTACCTTACTAAAGAGACTACAGATCGTGTATATGGTGCATCTTTACTCTTGATACCCGTACTCTCCAAGGTCCAAAGATACGATCAATTACTTGTACTGATGATCGCTATCCTTACTAGCAGCACCTTCACACCTTCTTGATGCCTTTCGTTGTCTTTCTACTTTCTACCCCTCGCCTACGGTTGTGGGCTACACTGGGCTCAGCAACAATGCAGAATAGCTCTCACCCAGAATGACTGTCCCTCTTTGCTGCACGTCATTCTCAACAGAATGGATGCTCCAGGAAGATGACCATGTGTGGCTATTTGTTCTATCAGGGGTCGCGGAGGCAGGTGAGTGAATTTTTCTTTCGTGACGTACTCCTAATGTCTGAATACATAGCCTGCGTCTACACGTCGAAGATGTTCCGTGGGTCCTGATCTGATATTCACCATCGCAGTAGTAATCCATGTTGTTTATTGGTTTGACTTAGCTGGCTGACGGTCATGAAACTTATCTGTCCGACATTCCAATAGCTATCGTACTGGCCTGCAATATGGGTGCACGCCCTCATTGTACGGTCAAACTGTTTATGATGGTGAGAACTACCGTGGTCATGTTTCAAAAGACTATGAACTGAGAGCGCATAGCTAACTGATTGCAATCAAATGACTGGCATGATATCCTCAGCACTGTTTCGAGGAATGTTATGGCAGCGGCGGCGTGCTCTCCTACTCCAGAGTTCGTCGAACAAAAACTCTCAAGGACAAATATTTCTGGTGCATAGACCTCGCCTGTGACGATCCCATTACTGTTGGAGAACGGTTATCAACCCGCCCGCCGCCGGAGGCAAATTATAAGGCTTTGAAGGAAGCGATGGGAAAGGATGGCCCGCCTCACTGGTATCGAGCTATTCGAAATGAAATGTCAGTGAGCTTTCCGCAGCAACTAATTGTGTCTTGTTGCGATGGCAAGAAGTTCACCAGAAGGCGAATATCGAACGCACAAGACATAACCAGACTCGATTGGATCTCCTTGCATCTGCCACGTTTTGGTACACCAAAACCCCACCGTGCCGTCATATGCACCAGTGACCAGCACCGAACCATCCGGAGAAAAATCCAGCGAGCTGGTCCGAGAGGAGTGAGCTTTGATGGGTTGGGTGATGGATTCGCCAGTTTCACCGTGCCAGGCGATGAATTCTCCATCATAATCACCGCTTGCTATTATTTGACCATTTCGTGACACCGCCAATGCCTGCACCCAACTGCTATGCCCTTCCATCTTCTTCAATACGACACCTGTCTCCAAGTCCCAAAGACGAAGTGTCTTGTCGTCCGAGCCCGTAATCATTCGTCGTTTATGAGCACGGCCGAGGGATTGTCTTTCTCTAAGCTGCAGAAGTGCGTGTATTGTTATGTTACTTCACACGCACCAACCTTCTTCGTCTCCATAGACGCCCAAGGCACGAGGCAGTTCGCCATCACCGTTCCGGCAAGGATGCTCCCAACCGGTCGTAACCGACTGCACTGGCTACATGCGTCCGACATTTGTTTTCGCGGTTTGAAGCGCTACCGAGACATCAAGCGAGTATCACGCCCCTTCAACAAACTTTCGAGCTCAAGTCTTATGTCTCATGACCGCTTACCTTACGGCTCGCTGTAGGCCAGTATAAAGTATGTGCATGTCTATGGTGCGTCTTGATTGTTGATCCCCGTCAGGAAGGGAACATTCCCAGTCCTATGCACCAATATTAAATTTTTATTGCTTTCGCCTGCGGTGAATTTGAGTCCAAGAGCGACCACTATGCGCATCATTAATAGAAAATACAAGAACATTGTAGCCAATGATGTGTGGGTAGCTGTGCACTACCGCACACCAACGCATCCTTCTTACCAAGCATACCTGCAGCACTGTCCATAGTGTGCATTATTCTCAACAATTCATGTACCTCTGCACATGTACCTCTGCAGTCTTGCCTGGCACTTGGTCTTCACCGCCAGATGGCATCAACCTTACTACCTGCCTGTCATATCCTTCACAGTCAACAACATCGCTATGGGCTGCCTGAAAGACACGGCTACCAACTTGAAGAACAACCAAGGATTCGCCATGAACATCATCAGCGAGGCATTCGTCAAGAATGCAAATGCGACTGTCGTAGATGCTCCTCCCGAGTTTGACGAGTGGGCTCTCAGCAGTCTGACAAAGGGGAAATGCGTACGTGTTACCTAACAGGTGCCTGTCAAGAGTGACGAGTCATTGCAAAGTGGGTGGTCTAGAATCTATACAGTCTGAATGACGTTGTCTCGTACAATATGTACAGTATATTACTAGGACTCACTGCTGCCGCACCCACTACCGCATCCAGCAACACGACCAATACGTCCTCTAAATTCAGCCTCTCAAAAGCATGTCTGAGAGGCGCATAGTTGATTAGTTCGACGAGTAACACTGCTAGGTCAAGATGACGAGGACGGACGAAGGGTTGCCAGAAATGATAAGGAAGCGACGGGACTTGGAGCATAATTCGTACCCAGGCTGCTACTTAGTATGTGCGAAAACCACATCTAACATGCGTGTGTGATACATATGCGGTAGCTGTACATATGGTAGCACCCTTTAAGTAGTCCAAAAACTTTGAAATAAAAACATACGACTACAATATCTCTATGGTCCTGATGTCTATCGAGTCTGCAACAGAAACTACGTCGTGGACTTGTGCAATGATATCATAATCCGTCGCGATCCTCTTGTATTCTCCACTACGCTGTTGCGCTAGCAAAAATGCGCTGAAAGGCTGCCCAAGGCGAACAAGCAACCGCAATGCTCGTGATTTTAGGTCAGACATCCCCTGTTTTACAGGAGAACCACCAGACCAGTCGTCTGACGGAGAAGAAGGCGGCGTCTCATAATCTTCCTCGCTCTCCGTATCATCTCTATGGTCAGACGGTTCTGGAGATTCTGCAAAGTCAGGTAGCTCCAGAAGAGACCGATCCCAGGGACGGGCGAGGAGAAATTTTTGTTCAGTGGACCTTGCCGGCCAGAATTGAACCAGAGTCTCTCCGGTGGTGATAAGCAAGTCGTGAAGTCCGTCTGCCTTTACTCCATACGCGAAATGAGTTTCCGGGGTTGGATTGCCCACCCGGCGTCTGACTTCCGTGATATTGAATGCAATACAAGGCAGATGCAGTCTTTGTGCTGCGAAGCGAGGGGCGCTCGTGTTATGAAGCCGAGTATAGAGGTCTGAAGCGCAATCAGCAATCCCCATTATTCGTAGCGAAGAAACCGATGACTGAATTTCATCTTCGGGTAGGGGTAGTAGCTCGCATGGTGGAGCTTCGTATGAAGTGATGGAGGCTGGTAGACAGCTGTTGAACTCTGATGATCTTCCGACCCAATCGAGGCTAGTGATATCCCCCGACCGAGCCACAATCTCCTGTAGGAGCCGCCCGAGAGCCTTATCCTGCTTCTCGCCATAATCTACAGGCAGACGGACGCCAAAGATGCCAAATAAAGAGTATGCGATGTCTTCCTGGCGTGTGGTGATGCGGGTCGACGCCCAATGGAGTTTTTCTCGGGCACTATTCATACTAGGACGCAAGGCTGCAACGGCCGGTCGGTCTATTCCTGTTGCGTCCTTTATCTCCTGCATGATTTCGACGGAATCCTTGTGGTTTGGAGTACGATCATTACGATAAAGAGTCCAATCGTTCTGATAAAAGAGAATGGCTTTGGGAGCGATAAATTCCTGAAACGTCCATCCGCGCGTGTTCCAAGCGCTCTTTGTCAGTCCGCCAGACTTTGACGAAGGCGGAACATCAGACAGGTAGACGATCGTGAGCGCGGAATGATGATACCATACGAACATGGAGTTGACCGATTCTTGGACTTCGACGTTGTTGCTCTTGTCGATGCAGCATGTATCGCTCCATGCCCAGTTATACCCCGCGTCACGAGCAGTTCTGCAGAACGACCGCAGCTTCGTAATGCCGCCAATCGAATCCAACTCTGAGTCGTACACGCACTTGCCCTGGATATCCTGCGGCAGCGGCTCCCTCCCTTCCCACCTGTGTGATAGCATGGCATATTGCAGGTATCTCTTCACCACTTCTTCGATGTGCTCGATGTGCAAGTCTGCATGCGTGATTGTTGATGACACAAGCTCCTTATACTGCGAGCTCATTTTGAAGGTGTCTATCTGCGTCTCTCGATCGCATAAGAGACCTGTGGTGGTGTTGAGTACACGCAGCGGAGCATCGTCGAGTTGGGCATCAATGACCCGTCGAATGGCGCGTTCTACTTCAGAAGGTCTGAGATGCTGCTGGCACAGCTCTGGAGAAGGAGTTAAATATGTTGACAAATGCGTTATCAGAGACTTACTTCGTGTCTGAACATCGGGTGCATTGTCCAATATCGAGAACATCGTTTTGAAGGTTTCAATCGCTTCATTATAGCAGCGCGCACCATGAAGCGCTGCGTGCTTCAGATTGTATCCAAGATAAGACAAAGAGTCGAGTTCGATGACCTATGTATCGCTACAATGAGCATCAGTTATGGGACAAGAGTTCCCATCGCACCTTCTGTGCATCGAGAAGTGCTTCGGTCCATAGCATTTTGCCCAACTTTGCCTTGCTACGATCTGCAAAGACAACATCAGATGCAGAGTTCGAGTTTATTATCGCCGAGTATAGGTGGATAGCCTTGTCATAATCGTTCGTAGCGAGGGCGGAATCTCCGTTGGCAGCACATAGCACACTACATTGTTGCTTGAATTCTGAGTCAAATGCAGGTGAGTATGATGGCCTCGGGTGACATCACTAAAACTTGCCATTGGACCAATTGAGGCAACTGGCCTTCACAGTCTCGTCGATGGCATCCATCATGTATTTGTGTGCTTCGAGGGCTTCATCAGGTTTACCTGCCGAAAGGAAAGCCTGGCACCGATTCTGGTGTGTCGTAAGCAACAAGGACTCAAGATCCCAGCCGAAGAGCTGCAAAAAGGACTAGGTTATGAAGAGGGTTGGGTATGCATCATCTTGACGAACCATGACCAAGTCCTCGTATATCAAATGGATATATTTCGATGAGAAAGCAGTGGAGTTGACGGCGACAGTGAAGTGATCAGTAGCTTCGTCATGACGCGCATCATCCAAGGCTTTGATCCCGAGCTGAACATGTAGATATATCTATTGTGCGAGTTGAAAAGATCAGGATTGATGACCGAGTGTGGCCGCATGATACTCACTTCTACGACACGACGCGGGAGAGGATCAACATTCGGACAAGCGGCAGCCAGGTCTTGGATGAGTAGCATTGCTTCCTCATGTTGATCTGCGTTGAAGAGTGCGATGGCCTGGAATACCAGATGAAACGGATAGCATGGGAGACGAATTAAGTGTACCTTGATCAAGAGAAGAAATTGGTTGATTTCTGAATCTAGGTTCGTGAACATCGATGCAATGTCGAATGCCACTCTTGCTTCCCGGACGTGACCTTTTCCGCAGAGGGCGATACCTTTCGAGATGAAGCCTATCAATGATGGCCGAATATTTATTGACTATGTCAAGGATGAAAGTTGGCCTTTCGTAAGAGAACAATGATGGGTGGGTCCATCTCACCTTGATTGCATCCTCAAGGGCGTGGTCCAAGTCGTGCTTCCGGGCCATAACGAACGAACGGTTGGCATATGAAGTAAAATTGTCAGCGTTGGTGTGGATCTCTTGGGTGAGGAGCTCTTCAGCGATAGACAAGTTTCCAGTTAGACAAGCATCGTGGGCTGTTGTAATAGCAATGATCTGTATGAAGGATGCTCGAAGTGTGTAATCAGTCAGGAATGAAAACTCGCCTTTGAATGAGCGTCCTTTGGTACTGCCCACTTTGAGATCTTGCTATCTGTACCTCCGCTGAGGATGTACTTGCCGTCCACAGAGAACGTGACACATTTCAGGATGGATGAATGCTGGAAGATGGCAACCGTTCGTTGATCTGAGAGCCGCCAGAGACGGACATGGCTGTCATAAGATGCAGAAGCGACGAGGGTGCCAGTGGGATGAATGGCAATGGTGTTGATACTGCTAGTGTGACCTTTCCATGGACGACCGACCTGCTGCCAGGTTGATGTGTCCCACTTTCGTATGTCATTACTACATGCTGCAAGAAGGCGTGTGCCATCGGGCGTCCACACAAGTGACTTCCGCAGTGCTTCGTGACCTATCAAATATGCGACACGTTCTTTTGTGCCTGTAGTAAAAATTTCGATATCCATGATGTCTGTTGCGATGGCAAGAAGTTCACCAGAAGGCGAATATCGAACGCACTCGACAAACTTGAAAGTGCCCCACTCGATTGGATCTCCTTGCATCTGCCACGTTTTCGTACTCCAAAACTTCACCGTGCCGCACTGGTCATATGAACCACCCGCAGTGGCCAGCACTGTACCATCCGGACAAAAATCCACCGATTTGATGACCTTGAAGTGGGCTTTGATGGGTTGGGTGATGGATTCGCCAGTTTCACCGTGCCAGGCGATGACTTGTCCATTTGTATCACCACTCGCTATTATTTTACCATCTCGCGATATCGCCAATGCCCACACCTCCCTGCTATGGCCTTCCATCTTCTTCAACACAACACCTGTCTCCAGGTCCCAAAGACGAAGTGTCTTGTCGTCCGAACCCGTAATCATTCGTCGTTTGTCAGGGAACACTGCAACTACGTTTATGTGCCCCTTGTGATCTTCAAAAGTTCGAATGGATGTGGTGTTTGGAATGAGCTGTGACATTTTACTGGAGGTTGATGGTGTTGAGCACGGCGGAGGGAATATCGTGGGTGTCTTTCTCTAAGTTACAGAAGTGCGTGTGCATTTGTATGTTGCTTCATCACGCTAAGCTTCCTCGTTTCCATAGTAGACGCCCAAGACACGAGGCAGTTCGTCATCACCATTGCAGCAAGATTGATCCCACCCAATCATAACCGACTGCACTGGCTACATGCGTCCGACATTTGTCTTCACAGTTCCAAGCCCTACCGAGACATCAAGCGAGTATCACACCTCCAACAAACTTTCAAGCTCAAGTCTTACGTCTCATGACCGCTCGCCTTATGACTCACTGTAGACTAGTATACAGTGTCTGCATGTTTATGGTGCGTCTTGATTGTTGATTCCCGTCAGGACGGGAACGTTCCCAGTATTATCCATTAAGATAAAGCTTTTGTTGCTTTCGCCTGTGAATTCGAGCCCGAGAGCGACCATGATGTGCATCATAAATGAAAAATACAAGGACATGCTAATGATTTGTAAAGCGCAAAGTTCGAGCATTCCGATCAGCATCAGTGGTCGTCCGCGCCCGGCCACCCCCATTTAATGAGTCGAGTCGCTCCGTCATGCCACGACCGTACTTCGCGGCTAGCTAGTCTGGAAGCATCAATGAACACCGGATGCCTGGGAACAGCCACAAATTTTAGCGTCAGAATGAAAATATGACATCTAATCGGCTCACCATTTTCCATTGATCTCCTCTGTCCGCTCCGCTGCATAATCTACCCACGTCCACCTCAACGCCCCAACATCTGACTACTATTCCAGATCCCTTTCATCGCTCGTCATGATAACATGTGTAGCATCAATCCCTTTTCGTGTCCGAAGCTCTTCTTGCACCTCAGACACCCTGCGCGCAACGACAAACAATGGGGCGAGGCACAGATCCACAGGAAACTTCTCGCATTGCTGGCTGAAGTCACCATGCCGTATGTGGATCGATATATACTATCAAAAGTTAGATCTGTAGAGTAATCTATTTCCGAGCCTTTCACTCACGGGAGGAGTTGGCTCCATTACTGGTACATTCATAGCGCGTCGGGCATGTACATCGGCAATCGTTTACATGCTTGCGGTCCATCGCATGTGTTGGCCTACAAATCTCCATGCAGGAGGATAGTTTAATTTCCATTCCCATGTATGATGCGCGCTTATGTAGTAAAGGAAACCGAAGCATAATACGTGATCGTACGTGATCGTCCGGGGCTGAGGAGAAGGATGATTCGTTAATGATAATTCCAAGCTTTTCGAGCGAGCCTCTGGAGATCCGAGTGATGCGAGGGTCCAAAATGATGCATGATTGTGGACCGTCTCTCCTGTCTGTAAGAAAACTTGAGAATCTGGGTTGCTTTCGTTACTCGTGGTGAAATTCTGCTTCGACGGGGTGTGCATGTTTCTTTACTTGATGAAAATAGACGTTCGCGCGGCACAAAGGATGCCTGAGCTGGAAGGACATCCATAGCAACGCAGAAAAGTACTATGGATAGACTTTTTCCATGCGCTGAAATTGACTTTAGCATCTTCCTTATGTGCGTGAAGGAACAGTCGAGCTCACCTTCCAGAAGCGAACGAGATCAGTCACGCGCTCGCCCGCATTGAGCGTGATTGGTTCGCGCTCATAACGCTCAAGCTCACTCAGAGCATCTTTTCGGTCCTCTTTGAGTGCCTTAGCACACTGTGCAGTGAGTTCTTCGATCGAAAACTGGTTTTGTATTGTGTGGATGGGTGTCCTTGAGGCGTGTGCGACTGATGATGTCGATGCTTGACAGGCGAGAGACTGCGTGAGCTGGACCGGAAACGACGCTAGTAGCAGCGCATGTTGTTGCTCAGATGCCGAAGGGATAGCAGAAGCTGCAGAACTGCTCCACTGGTGAAAACTCATGTTTTGTGAATATAATACTAAACTCACAGCACGATGCACAAATTTATACGATGACCCAGACACTTGTCGCCTAATCACGCTCGAGGACGGGCAACGGAGGAGCAGAGTACATTGAGGAAATGCTAGAGATGTGAGGTTGCTGGAGTAACGAATCATTAAGTCACGTGTTTGTTGGTCACAGGCCAAATTTAGGTTCCTAATTCGATGCTTATTATAACCGAGTTGTAAAGTAGTACTCATTTTTTCTATATGGCGTCGTTGTTGGCTCTGCGCCAGCTTCGCGGTCCTGGAAGTTCAACCTCCTCACAGTTCCACACGTCCATCGTGTCGTCTCAATTCCGTACGAAATCCAAAAAACCGAATGGCAAGCCAGGTAAGTGTTGATACATCTAACTCCAATTCTCCTGCATAACATAGACACCAACTTTTTTCCTAGCCTCTGCACGCACCCGTCTTGCGAAATCGCTGCAGCCAGCCGGAAAGGCCAAAAGGCTCGGCAAGCTCGAGGTAGCGCCGTCACGTCCTGAATTCAAGCGCGATGCTCTCCCGCATGAAGGCCTTGCGCCACAACAACGAGCGAGCCCGCTTAGGCGGAAAACGACGGAATCAAGATTCATCCCGAAGCGCCCGGCACCAAACGATGATGCGGATGCTCAAACTGAGGTCAAGAATTGGGCTATCAAAGCTCACTCTGAACGCGTAGACAGACGCAAGGTTGCAGCACGTCAACCGCCCGTCGCTCAAGTCAATCCCTTAGGAGAGGAGTTTGATCTGTCTGTACCGGCTACTTCCTCCAGCAAAGACCTTCCCACTCGATTCTCTTCTCCGCCCTTGATGCCCGGGTTGCTGCAAAGCTTACAAGAGACACTAGGAAATGATGCAACACCAACCGCAATTCAAGCATTGTCGATGAAGAATTTATTCAGGGATCGCGTGGAGGGCGAGAGGTACAAGGAGTTCCTGCTTGCTAGCGAGACGGGGTCAGGGAAGTCTATAGCTTACTTTCTTCCAATGTTACAGGATCTCAAACGCACGGAACACGAACAGTCTGACGCCGTTTCCCAGCATTCGACTCCCAGGCCTTTGAATCCTCGTGCACTCGTACTTGCGCCTACCCACGAACTCACTCGCCAACTCGCCAGCTTCGCAAAAAACTTATCTCACGTTATCAAATTGCGCGTCATGTGCGCTAGCAAGGCAAATACAACTAGCACAGCCAAGTTTAGTGGAACCGCCTCGAAAATGAAAGAAAAATTTGAGGAAGCTGGTACTGTGAGTGATGGTGCATTCGTGATTTCAAAATCCTCCCGTGGGTCAAGACCGGTAGACCTTCTGGTGGGTACGCCGATGAAGCTTCTTGAGATGGAGCGTGGGAGAGGCTGGAACTGGGAGGAGCGGGCAAGGGAGCGGGCGATGAGGATAGGGAAGGTAAAATCCGAAGATGTAAAGGATGCGGATGAGGGCAGCAAAGAGGCCTCGAGAGAGTTTTGGGTTGACGAACCAGAGATGGGCTTGGAGAACGTGCAGTGGGTGGTCGTAGACGAGGCAGACGTCCTCTTCGGTGCGTGTTTCACTCAAGGCATACATACGTTTACTGATATTGTACAGATCCGGACTTTCAAGAATCTACTCGCATGCTTCTTGGTGATATCGCTGCAGCTCGTGGTTCACCTGTCCCAGTCATCCCTTCCTCGGCTCTATCCTCAACTCCAGATTCAGAAGCAACTACAACGATCTCCTACCCGTTCAACTTTCTTCTCACCAGCGCAACAATTCCCACATCCCTTGCTACCTATCTTTCAAACTACCATCCATCCCTCACCCGCCTTGCATCCCCACGGCTGCATCACCTCCCTCCGACCCTTCGCACAGAGCACACCTCATGGACGGGTGGGAATAAAAATGCCGACATCGAGCGCCGCATCCGTCGCGTATGGGCTGAAGATGCCCTCGTGCACTCCAAGACTGCAACCGGTTCCGGCCCCGTCAAACTCTCCAAGCTCCTCGTCTTCTGCAACAAACGCAGCAAAGTCGAGCAACTGGCTGCATTCCTCGACGGCCGCGGGATCAAATGTGTTGCGCTCACCGGTGGTGCAGAAACGCGCAAACGGGGGTCGAATCATCATCTCGACGGGTTCTTGAAGACGGGTGGGCCTGTCCTGACGGGTCCGGGTGTGTGTGATCCGGCTCAGACGCCTCATGTGCTTGTTACGACCTCGCTTCTTTCACGTGGGCTGGATTTTTCGCCGATGATCAAGCATGTGTTCATTGTTGACGAGCCGAGGAATATGATTGATTTTTTGCATCGTGCTGGTCGTGCTGGACGTGCGGGCGAGGCGGGGAAGGTGGTGGTGTTTGGAAGGGCGAAAGGGAGGGGTAGTGGGCGGACGGAGGATGTCAAAGAGAAGGTTAGGGCTGTTGCTGGATAGATGGTGGTGGTGTGTCGTTCACGATCATTTCAACTGATCTTATGTGTATTGTTCATAGGCGTCTGATAATCCCTACTAATGAATTTTGCATGCTGTCCCTTTACTCGTGGCGGCCGTCGCGCATAACGCAGAGCCAATCCTTGACATTGCTGGATTAACCCTCCAGTCACAGTGAAACTCCTGGTCACAGTCAGGTTGCTACAGAGTACGCCCGAGTGAAAAAAAAAAAAAAGAAGAAATGTTGTTCAAAGGGCCGCTACCGAGTTCCGGAAAGTATTTGCTGCCGTGTTTACCAAACCTGGTTGAGGTGAGTCTGACTATCGTGCCCTCTCGAGCTGCCGCACCTTCCGAAAGAACGAAAATTCCTATAAGGTGTTATTTCTTCAGGGTGTGTTTTCAAATTCTAATGAGGACTCCCAATGAACATTCCGAGTCCGTGCCCAGTGTACATGTGTATCTCGAGGCAGTCCAGATCGATTGCCGCGTCGGAGTGCATGTTCGAATTTCTCTTTCAGGATATACTTCCACTAGGAAGACACTCCAAGCGGTCCAAATTTGTTTCCGTCGAGAATTCTGTAGACACGATGTTCTCTGTCATATATGTACTGAGATTGAATTCCTGGCAATATATTAATGAGGACACCTAGAAGATACTGGAATGAACTGGCTAGTCCAGATTAGTTGCCATAGGCGGGCCTACTAGAATATTCTACATTAAATGCAAAGCGAGTCCGGACACGATGCGTCGATGTTCCTCTCCATGAGGGCACGTTGCATATGGACTGAAGAGCGACGATGAGAATTTTCGAGGTCTTCTGGTCACGTCAAGCATTAGAAATTCCGTCATGGAACATTGATACCGAGGACATGGGTCATGGTCATGGTGTCAGCCTGAAGCGAGAACGGATGGTATGTTTTTTTTTTCAGTTCAACATATATCATAATGATACCGTAGGAGCTGTACATTGCTTGCGCTCAATCTTGACTCCTATTAGTATTACCTACTACAAGACCCACTCGGAGTCGGATGGGGCTAGTGCTGATCGTGATCGATCTTACATGTAAACTAATAACATGTAGCATTACCTGTATATCTCATCACAGCTCACGTGTTCAAAGGTCTCGGCTCCGGACTCGAGAATGATTAACGTTCATCGTCTCCGACTCGCTTGTTGCGACTACAATCCTCCCGGCGGTCCGAGCCTTCCTGGATTCCGAGTCAACAGCTCAAACTATCTCGATTTTTCGACGCGTTTTGTGTTTGGCTTTTAAGCTTATAAAGCTTGTCAGTCATTCTATTGCCCTGACCATGCCGATGGCCCGGGGGCCTCAAGTTTCCTGACTTAGTATATGACGCTCTGTCGGTCACTAAGGCTCGGCTGTAATCCAAACGACACGTTTACTACACTATTCCTGAAAAGCATATGCCAGGGGAATGCAGCCCCTTCGAGAATCTGGGCCTTCAGATCGTGACCCTTACTGCCGGCGGTTACCATGTCGCAGCGTGCTAATGAGCGATCCAAGCCTAAGCTCAAGCCCAAGACCCTCAACTCGGACTCGGACTCGGACTCACTCAGAGTCGGACGCATTTGATCTCCGAGTCTTTGTATCGAATATTGTCCTACATGCGGCAAGAACTGCCCAAGTTTCCACCAAGACTTTGGTAAGAGCATACACTCCGAGTACGAGGTTACCGTCCACACACTTATGTGCTCACAGGCATTTCATTTCCCGGCCACTCCCGCAACGTGCCAACGGGTGACGATAAGATTACAAAGATCGCAATTGAATGCCAAACAGTGCTACCATGAGCTAGTCGGGGTCACTGATTACTAGGCTTCGATCAGGGTCTGGTTTGGAGCTAGGGAATGTTAATCTTTCAACCTGCTCACGCAATTGTACAATACTCACCATCAATTTGTATGGGAAGGGCGCCACCACTATTGTCAAAGTTATCGTAACAGCCGTACACTCCTCGGTTTCTCGGTGCATCTAATTGTTCACATCTTCCTACGCTCGGGTCTTGGATATGAAAACGAACTTGGTCACCCACAGCATGTCAGTGCGTCCTGACACGATGACGGCGTATTTACGTGGTTGGACGTCACGGTTGAATGTTAACGAGCGTCTGGAACCTACTAGATGAAGCATCAGAGCCGGCGGTAGCAAACTCGAATGCCGTGGCCCCAAGAATAACTCAAAGCTAACTAACGCTTTTATCCTAGTTCATCATGGTCCCTAAATATCAGACCGAAAAACTTCAAGGCCAAGAAGCCTCCACTTGGGGTTGCCGAAATACATTCCCACATATCCGCAGCAAGAATGTGTCTCTTTGAACCCTTTCCTCCCAGTTACGAACTTCTCTCATTCCTCGCTACCGTGCCATACATATGCAGCCCGACGAAGATCATCTATGACATACTCTGCCGCGCGAATGCTTACGCGTACACACATGTACCACATCTTGTAATACCCGCGACTCGTTCCATCACCACCTGGCCAATTGGCACCTAATCTCATTGGCCCCCCTAGCGCTGTACGGCACCCACTTTTGTGTGTTAGAATATGTACGTTTCCCAGAAAGTTTTAGACTAGCTGCCGCTCTAACTAATTCGGTTGCGTCAACAGGAGGTCGCCGATTGGTAGTCTTCAGTTGTATAAAGACATGACCAGCTTCCAAAAACCGCCATATTCAAGAAGCCTTCACTGCCTTTGTCTCGGATATGGATACATTGCCTCAATTACCGCGGTCTTCGTCGTCATACTTCTGGGGGCAGGACGCACATGTTGACGTTAGGTGAGCAGGCTATCATTTCTACCAACGAGTACTAGTCCTCATGCTGTGTTCAGTGTTTACGATGGGCGGTCCAGCATTAGTGAATCACAAACTCTACCTCGAGGGTTTGATTATTCTCCGTCAACGTATGTGTTGCTCGCGAGTCGATAACCTTGACGCTCATGTGTGTTTCAGGAACATGGCGTACGGTCATGCAGGTTCGCAGGAGTATTTCGCTGGACCGCCCCTGATCGACACCAGGGCTTGGGAAACCTTGTTTTACCATCCTTCAGAAAACTTTTCGCGCAGCTCGCCGTCAGCACCCAATCATTGGCAGTACAGCTATTCTTCACCCGCAGGCCGTGAATATCCCACATCCGACAACTACATGGATGAATCTACTCAAAGCGAGTGGACGACAACGCCAGTTGACGCTCATCCGCCGTACACGCCGCTCGCCCCAAGCCCCCCATTTCCTTCAGTACCCTCAGAATCACACGTGTCTCCCTCTGTTGACGATCGAGAGCTGCATCATGAACACATTGTGTCCGACGTGGAAGTATTTTACTGTCCGCTGCCATCAAGTGATGGAACGTATTGCAATGCACCGATCCCGTGCAACGAAGCCCGCATCACCGCACACTTGCGCAGCATCCACGCGCTCCATGCGAAGCGTTTTGAAGTCATTAGTTGTCTGTGGCCTGGATGCAAGTGTAGCATGCAAGCAGCGAGCATTCCTCGTCACATCATCACGCTTCACGTCAAGACACGTTTCCAATGCTCGTACTGCGGCAAAAGCCTCACGAGAAAAGATGGCAAGTTGAAGCACGAGAAAATCTGTCATGAAAAACCGTGATGGCACTTCCATTTTCCTCAGGTTATTGATCAGCCAGCGCCTCATTTAAACTAAGATTCTCTTGCATACTAATTACAGCTTCTCAATTTTATACCACGCAGTTTCTTGCATATTTGAACGTTAACCTTTATATTCTATCCCCTCGGGGCGCCTTGTATGGTAGAAATCTTTCATATTAACGAATCATGTTGCAAAGTTGCCCGCTCAAGCCCCCTGAAGCATAAGCATTACTAAGCAAATTAATATTTTATGAGTCAGTTTCAATTTGCCAGCAAGCTCAAATCCTTCTGGCTACCAAGAAGCAATGTTTGCACTTCGGTCGCGCTGCGCGTCTCGTGTAGCGAATTCGCGGCTTTTTTCGACTTCGACGCGCCTTCGCGCTCCTGAAGATGCACCAAAGCCACCACGATCCATCGATGACTCGACCTCTGCGCTGGACTACAAAAGAGCACAACGGACACGTCCACCACCTCTTCCCCCTACGGACCTTCCAAGATCTCAAAGCGCGGAAGAAGCTGTGACGAACATCCTCTATAACACCCCTCCTCCGAGTCTGCAGCCCTTCAAAAAGTGTATTTTATTCACAAACCAAGTTTTTGCAGCTTTGCTGACGGAGCCCGACTTAGACATATCTTTAACTGCCTGGTACAAAATGAACCTGGTGTGTTATCCCGCGTGTCTGGTATCCTCGCTGGACGTGGGTTTAACATCGACTCTCTGGTGGTGTGCCGGACTGAAATTCGGGACTTGAGTCGGATGTCCATCGTCCTTAGCGGACAGGATGGAGTCGTGGAGCAGGCAAGGAGACAGCTAGAAGACCTCGTAAGTTATCTTGTCCAACACTCTTTCGCCCTTTTCATTGCAGAATAGGTGCCTGTATGGGCTGTTCTCGACTATACAGATACCCGTGTCATCACACGTGAATTGCTCCTCGTAAAAGTGTCCATCCTTGGTCCCGAGTACTTGGAGGATCAACTCGTGGGCGGACCCTCTCATGAACCAAGGCGTGGTCCCCACCCACCTCATCAGGAGACCAAACTTGAAAAAGAAACCACGCTCGCTCACAATTTCGAGCGTGGTGCGCACCCTAACTCTCACACAGAGCCACATCATCCACCCCCATTGACGGCCTCCGAGGCCCTGCGCCACAAACATCAGCACCTCCATTCCATCTCCGTCTTATCCGACCAATTCGGAGCAAAGATCGTCGATGTGAGCGAGAACAGCGTCATCGTCGAGCTCACTGCAAAAACGAACCGCGTCATCGCGTTTTTGAGTTTGCTCAAACCATTTGGAATTTTGGAATCGGCTCGGACTGGTAAGTCTTGTCTTCGTGTTTGTGCGAGTTAAGTTAACTGTCTGTAGGTCTTATGGCAATGCCGCGGACACCCATCACGCATTCCTCGAATGATTCTGATGATGCAGCGGATGAGATTGGTGTTGTAGATGCTAGTTTGCTTCCCCCTGGTTAGGTGGGCAGTTGAAGCGGATGTCGTGTGATATGTATTGATTAAGATATATCATGCTAACAATTCTATATAGCGAGAAATCTAGAGGATTCATATCAGCTGTGATCTTGTAATTCCCCGACGAGCATGGTGGAATGATATCATCGATTAGCAACTGATGTCCAAGATCAATCCTAGAAGATATGTATATGCCGATACGCGTACATTTCAAGTTGGGGTATACGAGAGTTTCCATCAATAACGTTGATCTAGGGTCTTGTAAGCCGGACCGTGCTGGGTTTACATATCTCACAATTGCATAGATCTTCGCGTGTTCTTTGCATCGTTTCCCTATCACCTTGCGTCTCCTCAGCCAAAGTTTGAGTTACCCAACTCCCTCGGGGTGTTTTGATTTGGTCGGTTATTGTGTATGCAAAGCTGTAATAGAGTGGTCGCACCCAGCACCAGTGATCGACGCGTTTTCACCACCATAAGTTAGGATGAGTGCTTCTCGGAGAGGTCTGACTGGTCCTTAAATACAGCTATAGTATTTCTATGGAACTGACATCCATGTTGTCAACGGAAGCTATGTCTTTGACTTGTGCAATGATGTTATGGTCCGACGCAATCCTCTTGTACTCTCCGTCACGCTGCTGCGCCAGCAAAAATGCGCCGAATGGCTGACCAAGGTGAACCATCATTCGTAACGCTCGTGAGCGATGCTCCTCCTCTTCTAGAGGCGGACCGCAGGGGAACTCATCAGAGCCGTCTGACTGAGACCCGGGCTCGGACAAATCCCCTACGCTCCCTTCATCGTCTGCAAAGTCGAGTTGCTCGAGGAGACGACGATCCCATGGACGGACAAGGAGGAACGTTTGTCGAGTGGGCCTTGCTCGGGAGAATTGACTTAATGTCTCGCTCGTGGTGATCAGCAGGTTTTGAAGCCCATCTGCTTTGACTCTATAAAGAAAATGCGTCTCTTGGGCTGGACCACGTCTGATTTCCGTGACAGGGAATGAGATGCAAGGCAAATGCAGTCTGCGGCTCGCGAAGCGAGGAACGCTCATGCCCTTCAACAGCGCATAGAGTTTCGAGGCCGAATCCACAGCCACGCTATTTTTTCGCAGCGAAAAGACCTCTGTCTGGATCTCATCTTCAGACAAAGATGGTGGGGCGTATGGTAGGGAGGCGTATGAGGTAATGTCGGCAGGAAGACAACTGTTGAACTCAGATGCTTGCCCGACCCAATCGAGGGCAGTAATGTCGCCCGACCGAGCAATAATCTCCTGCAGGAGACGCCCGAGCGCATTTGCCTTCTTCTCGCCATAATCTAGAGGTAGACGGACATCGAAGACGCCAAACAACGAGTATGCAATGTCTTCCTGAATCGTTGTAATACGATTTGACGCCCATTGAAGTCTCTCTCGTGCACCACTCATCCCTGGGGAGAAGTTGACGAGGGCCTGTCGATCAATGCCAGTCGCGACCTCCAACTCCTTCATTATTGCACTCGACTTTTTATGGTTGGGAGAGCGATCATTGAGATATGGGGTCCAATCCTTCTGATAAAAGATAACGACTCTGGAAGCAAGAAATTCTTGGAAGGTCCAGCCTCGTCTGTTCCACTCACTCCTCTCCAGAGCACCAGACTTGGATGAAGGCAGAATATCCCAGAGGTAGACAATCGTAAGCGCTGAATGCTGATACCAGACGAACATGGAGTTGAGCGATGTTTGCAACTCGACGTTGCTGCTCTTGTCAATGCAGCATGTATCGCTCCACGCCCAACGGTAACCCGAATCACGAGCAATTTCGCAGAACTTTCGCAACTTTACGATGCCACCAGGTAAATTCAGCTTGTACACAATCTTGCCCTGGATGTCCTGCAGCAGCGGCTCGTTCCCTTCCCACCTATGGGATAACATGACATAACGGAAGTAAGTTGCCACCGCTTCTGTGATGTGTTCCATTCGGAGGTTTGCGCGCTTCATAGACCATGATAGCCAAAGCTCATTGTGCTCTGCGCTCAATTTGAAGGCGCTTATCTGTGCTTGACGGTCACATAAGAGCCCGGTCGCAGTGTTGAGTAGACGAAGCGGGGCAGTATCGAGTTGTTGGTCAATGGCCCTTCGGATAACCCCTTCTGATTCAGATGGACTAGCATACTGCTTGCGAAGATCTGACGGAGGGGTTGAGCATCCCCCACAATTGTACCCATTGAGGGCTTACTTTGCATTTCCACGTCGTGAGCACTTTCTAGTTTGGTGAACATCATTCGGAAGGCTGCGATAGCTTCATCATAGCGATGTGCGCCTTGAAGCGCCGCGAGCTTCAACTTGTATCCAACATGAGACGAAGGGTTCAGTTGGATGACCTTTGTATACCAAAGTCAGCATTCGATTACGAAATGTCCTGAATAGGTGTCATCGCACCTTCTGTGCATCGAGAAGTGCTTCGGTCCATAGTCTTTTCCCTAACTTTGCCTTACTACGATTTGCGAAGACGGCATCGGATGCAGAATTTACGCTGATCACTGCTGAGTATAGGTTAATAGCACTGTCATAAGTGCCTGCAGCGAGGGCAGCATGTCCGTTGTCAAGGCAGAGCGCGCTGCATTCTTCCTTAAAAACTGAGTGAGATGCGAGTGAGGATTGTAGCTTGCATGACATTATGAACTTCAAACTTGCCGTTGGACCAGTCAAGGCAGCCGGCCTTCGTATTGTTGTCAATCTTATTCATCATGTCTCGGTATGAATTCAGGGCTTCGGCAAGCCTGCCTGCTTGACGGAGCGCAACGCATCGTTTCTGGTGTGCATCTTTCCACAAGGACTTGAGGTCCAATCCGAAGAGCTGCGCAAAGCATGGTGTTCAACGTGACAAGCATGTTCAGATGAATTGTATCAACATACCACCACAAAGTCATCGCATGAAGGATAAATCGTCGATGTAGATAACAGAGCGCTGGACTGGACAGCAGCAGTGAAGTGATCGGCAGCGTGGTTAGGAAGGGCGTCATTCATGGCATTGACACCGAGTTGGACACGCATATATGCCTGATGTGCGAAGTTCAGCGAGATTAGTATTAAGAGGTTGATCAAGGAGCTGATACTCACCTCCACGACGCGACACGCAAGAGAGTTGTGATTCGGACACGTTGCAGCAAGCTCTCGCACAAATATGATTGATTCCTCGTGTTGGTCCGCATTGAAAATAGCGATGGCCTGAAAACAACGAGTTGAAATATGAATCATGTGAGAGAAAATCTAATGTTGCCTTGACCAAGAGAAGTATAATCTTTGAATCTTCGTTCGCGAACGTTGACGCGAGGTCAAATGCTATTCTCGCGCCCTGGATATGGCCTCTTCCATATAATGCAATGCCCTTGGAGATATAGCCTGTCAATGATGGCTGAATGCTGATGGACTACGTTACGGAGGAAGGTTGGCCTTTCGTAAGGGGACCATGGTATGTTAGTCTCTCACCTCGATTGCATCCTGAAGCGCATGGTCCCAGTCGCATTTTCGTGCCATAACGAATGAGCGGTTAGCATATGAGGCGTAATTGTTGGCATCGGTGTTTATCTCTCGTGTAAACAGTTGTTCAGCGGTAGACAGATCCCCCGCGATACATGCATTATAGGCGGTCGTATTGATAGGGAAAATCTGGGGCATGAAGATTGTCTGAATTACATGAGCAGAGTCAAGGATGGAAACGTGCCTTGGAATCAGATACATCGAAACATGCCTTGGAATCTGAGACTTGAGACTTGAATAAAATTGGATGTTAACCTGGAAAAGGGCGAATGGGGAATTCAACGGCAACTTACGTTGTTTGTGACTTTGTTGTCTAGAGGGTCCTTTGGTAAAGTGTCCTTGCGCGAGATGAGATGACGAATGCGCAGAAAATGAACCGGAGAGTAGCCAGATAAAAACAGAGATATAAAAATCAAGAATAATAAAATGGCTTCATTTATGTAAGAAGCACCTTCCTCCTGCAAAGCATCTTTTGGGTCCACTGCCCACTTTGTGAGCGTGTTATTGTCAGTGTAATAACTTCCACTGAAGATGTATTTGCCGTCCACGGAGAAAGCTAGGGATTGCGATGATTGCTGGAAGATGGCAACGGTTTGTCGATCTGACAGCCGCCAGAGACGGATGTCATCAGATGCGCCGGAAGCAACGAGTGTGCCATTAGGATCAACAGCAAGGGCATTGATATAGTTCGTGTGGCCCGTCGTCCAGGGATCACCGACCTGCTGCCAGGTCGATGTATCCCACTCCAGTATGGTTTTACTACTGCGTGCTGAAAGAAGGCGCGTGCCATCGGGCGTCCACACGATGGATGTTGCGTAAACCTCCAACTCTGCGACACGTTCCCTCGTGCTTGAATTATAAATTTCGACATTGGATGCTGCGATGGCAAGAAGTTCTCCAGACGGCGAATACCGAACATCGCCAACATAACCAGTAAAGTGGATTGAATTTCCCAGTAGCAGCTTCCAGGTTTCGGTGCACCACAGCTTCAATGTTTTGTCTGTTGAACCAGTGGCCAGCACTTTTCCATCAGGAGAAAAGTCCAGCGATAAGATCCGATTGTAGTCGGTGTACCTGACGTAGTTTTCGACGTTTCCAGTGAGTCGTTCACCTGTTTCTCCGTGCCAGACCGTGACCACTCCGTGCAGGTCACCGCTTGCCATCAATTGCCCATCTCGTGACACTGCCAAGGCCGACACCCAACCGCTATGCCACTCTATCTTCTTCAACATGACACCTTTCTTCAAGTCCCATATACGAAGCGTGCGGTCGTACGAAGCTGTGACCATTCGCCGTTTGTCGGGGAAAACTGCGACTGCCCTTACGCGTTCTTCATGGCCTTTAAACTCTCGCAGGGGTGTGGTGCTTATATTTGGCTCCGACATCTTGCTGGAGGCTGATGGTGTTGAACACGGTCGAGGTCGACTGGAGGGACCGTGGGTGTCTTTGTCTAAGCTGCAGAAGTGCGTGTTTTATGCTGTGTCACTAGTGCATTTGCCTGCATCGTGTTTCCATAGACGCCCAAAACATTAGATCACTTTTCGCCTCCACACCTCCATAACCGTTGTAGCAGGAATGCCCCGTATTGTGATGCTCGCCTTCCTAGATAGCATACGCTCCCGGCGCCTCTGCACTGTGTACATGTGTTTGACTATTATCTCCACAGCTTCTAGCCTATGATGTACCACTATCTAATTCAGATTGTGCAGTTGTGACTTCCCGGCGCTCGAATACAATCCATCCTGGATGGCCGCACGAATATCGGTGTTTCTCATATCGAGCAGCTACTCAAGTATATCACCTTGTAACTTGCCCGAACACATCCATATATTTTAGTGCAATATCACTTCATCCAGTCGAAGATCTGCATTGTGGATGCGGCCGAATTTATCTATTCTCGCTTCTCAATCCGAAATCATGCAGCCCGGGGTGTTTCCACTTCCAAGGCTCGTTTTATCCAACACTTGTGAGACAACACCCTTAAAGGTGTTCATTTTCCGAGGAAAGTGAGTGGCACATATGCATGAATACATATTACAATAAAGACTTTGCACAGACCTATGTGTCCTTGAAATCCACTGCGCAACACCGAATGACTAAATAAGCACCATGAATACTCACCCGAATCCGTGTGCCCAGGTCTTTCTCTCCCTCTCGGTCTTGCAAGTATATACCTATCCAGTAAAACTAGTATTACACGTCGTACCCAATACCAGTGATCATGTTTGATGTGTGTGCACCGCCATAATTTAGGCTCAGATGAGTGCCTCTCGGAAAGACCTGCTCATCGAATACAATCACAGTATTTCTATGGAACCGACGTCCATGTTGTCGATGGAAGTAATCTCTTTGACTTGTGCAATGATGTTATAGTCTGACGCGATTCTCCTGTATTCTCCGACACGCTGCTGCGCTAGTAAAAATGCGCTGAAAGGCTGACCAAGATGAACCATCATTCGCAACACTCGTGAGTGATGCTCCTCTTCTACAGGCGGACCGTCGGGAAACTCGTCAGAGCCGTCTGACTGAGACCCGGACTTGGACAATTCCCCTATACTCCTTGCATCGTCTGCATCGTCAAGCCGCTCGAGGAGATGACGATCCCATGGACGGACAAGAAAAAACGCTTGTCTAGTGGGCCTTGCTCGCGAGAATTGAACCAGTGTCTCGCCAGTGGTGATCAGCAAGTCTTGAAGCCCATCAGCTTTGACTCTGTATATGAAATGCGTCTCTTGGGCTAGATCACATCCCTGTCTGATTTCCGTGACACGGAATGAGATGCAAGGCAAATGCAGTCTGTGGCTCGCGAAGCGAGGAACGCTCATGCCCTTCAACAGTGAATAGAGTTTCGAGGCCGAATCCACAGCCACGCTATGTGTTCGCAGCAAAGAGACCTTTGTCTGGATCTCATCTTCAGACAAAGATGGCAGGGCGCATGGTGGGGCGGCATATGAAGTAATGTCGGCAGGAAGACAGCTATTGAACTCGGATGATTGTCCGACCCAATCGAGAGCAGTAATGTCGCCTGACCGAGCAATAATCTCCTGCAGGAGACGCCCGAGCGCATTTGCCTTCTTCTCGCCATAATCTACAGGCAGACGGACGTCGAAGACGCCAAACAACGAGTATGCGATGTCTTCTTGAACTGTTGTAACACGATTTGATGCCCATTGAAGTCTCTCTCGTGCACCGCTCATCCCTGGGAAGAAGTTGACGAGGGCCTGTCGATCAATGCCAGTCGCGACCTCCAACTCCTCCATTATTGCAGTCGACTTTTTATGGTTGGGAGAGCGATCATTGAGATATGGGGTCCAATCCTTCTGATAAAAGATAACGACTCTGGAAGCAAGAAATTCTTGAAAGGTCCATCCTCGTCTGTTCCACTCACTCATCTCCAGAGCACCAGACTTGGATGAAGGCAGAACATCCCAAAGGTAGACAATCGTAAGCGCTGAATGTTGGTACCAGATGAACATGGAGTTAAGCGATGTTTGCAACTCGACGTTGCTGCTCTTGTCAATACAGCATGTATCGCTCCATGCCCAGCGGTAACCCAAATCACGAGCAATTTCGCAGAAGTTCTGCAACTTTATGATGCCACCAGGCGAATTCAGCTTGTATACAATCCTGTCCTGGATGTCCTGCAGCAGCGGCTCCTCCCCTTGCCATCTATGGGATAACATGACATAACGGAAGTGAGTCGCCACCGCTTCTGTGATGTGTTCCATTCGAAGGTCTGCACGCTTCATAGACCATGATAGCCAAAGCTCATTGTGTTCTGCGCTCGTTTTGAAGGCGCTTATCTGTGCTTGACGGTCACAAATGAGCCCGGTGGCAGTGTTGAGTAGACGAAGCGGGGCGTTCTCGAGTTCAAGTTGGTCAATGGTCCTTTGGATAACACCTTCTGATTCAGCGGGACTTGCATACTGCTTGCAAAGATCTAAAGGAGGTGTTGAGTATCCGAACGCTATGCCATTGAGGGCTTACTTTGCATTTCCACGTCTTGAGCACTTTCCAATTTGGCGAACATCATTCGAAAAGCTGCGATAGCTCCATCATAGCTTTTGGCGCCATGAAGTGCTGCGAGCTTCAATTGGTATCCAACATGAGACGAAGGGTTCAGTTGGATGACCTTTGTATACCAAAGTCAGCATTTGATTATGAAACGTCCCGAGTAGGTAGCATCGCACCTTCTCCGCATCGAGAAGTGCTTCGCTCCATAGCATTTTCCCTAACTTTGCCCTACTACGATTCGCGAAGATGGCATCAGCTTCTGAATTTATGTCGATCACCGCCGAGTATAGCTTAATAGCACTGTCATAATCCTCTGCAGCGAGGGCAGCACGTCCATTATCAAGGCAGAGCGCGCTGCATTCTTCTTTGAAAGCTGAATGAGATGCGGGTGAGAATTACAGCTTTCACGACATGATGAACTCCAGACTTGCCTTTGGACCAGTCAAGGCAGCCGGCCTTCGTATCATTGTCAATCTTATCCATCATGTCTCGGTATGAATTCAAGGCCTCGGCAAGCCTGCCTGCTTGACGGAGCGCAACGCATCGTTTCTGGTGTGCATTTTGCCACAAGGACTTCAGGTCCCATCCGAAGAGCTGCACAAAGGACGGAGTTCGATATGACAAGCATGTCCGGATGAATCATATCAACATACCACTACAAAGTCCTCGCATACCGGATGAATAGTCGATGCAGATGAGAGAGCGCTAGACTTGACAGCAGCAGTGAAGTGGTCAGCAGCGTGGTTGTGACGGGCGTCATTCATGGCATTGATACCGAGTTGAACACACAGATATGCCTCATATGCGCAGTTCAGCGAGATCAGCATTAGCGCACAAATAAGAGGTCGATCAGCTCACCTCCACGATGCTACATGTGAGTGTGTCATGATTCGGACACACTGCAGCAAGCTCTCGCACAAATATGACTGATTCCTCGGTTTCGTCCTCATAGAAAATAGCGATAGCCTGAAAACAACGAGTTGAAATATGGATTGCGTGAGCGAAAAATTAATGTTGCCTTGATCAAGAGGAGCATAATCTTTGAATCTTCGTTCGCGAACGTGGACGCGAGGTCAAATGCTCTGCTCGCGTCCCAGATG
The DNA here is from genome assembly GCF_016647785.1 of Suillus fuscotomentosus. Taxonomy (NCBI): domain Eukaryota; kingdom Fungi; phylum Basidiomycota; class Agaricomycetes; order Boletales; family Suillaceae; genus Suillus; species Suillus fuscotomentosus. Next base: position 1,120,372 of record NW_024539522.1, read on the forward strand.
TGACCTTTTCCGTATAGGGCGATGCCCTTGGAGATGAACCCTGTCAATGAGGGTCGAATGCTAATAGACTATGTTACGCAGGAAGGTTGGCCTTTCGTAAGGGGACCATGATATGTCAGTCCATCTCACCTTGATTGCATCCTGGAGGGCATGATCCCAGTCACGTTTTCGTGCCATAACAAATGAGCGATTGGCATACGAGGCGTAGTTGATGACATCGGTGTTGATCTCTTGTGTAAACAGTTGTTCAGCGGTAGACAGATCCCCCGCGATGCATGCATTGTGGGCGGTCGTGTTGATGGAAATGATCTGGGGCACGAAGAATGCTCGAATTGCGCTGACAGAGTCAAAGATAGAAACGTGCCTTGTAACCAGGAACTTGACACTTGAATAAAATTGAGTGTTAACGTAGAAGACAACGAAGGTGGAATTCAACGCTGCCTTACGTCATTTGTCACCTTATTGTCTGGAGGGTCCTTTGGCAAAGCGCCGTTGCACGAGATGAGACGACGAATGGGCAGAAAATGAACCGGAGAGTAGCCAAACGAGAATACAGAGAGAAAAATCAAGAATAACAACAAAACGGTCTCATTTATGTAAGAAGCACCTTCCTCTTGCAAAGCATTGGGGTCTACTGCCCACTTTGTGACCGAATTATTGTCAGTGTGACAACTTCCACTGAGGATGTATTTGCCGTCCGTGGAGAAAGTGAGGGATGCCGATGATTGCTGGAAGATGGCAACGGGTTGTCGATCTGACAGCCGCCAGAGACGGATGCTGTCAAATGCACCGGAAGCAACGAGTTCACTATTAGGATCAACGGCGAAAGCCATGCCAATGTGAGTGTGGCCCGTCGGCCAGGACGTCCGGGGATCACCGACCCGCTGCCAGGTCAATGTATCCCATTCCAGTATGGTATCTGCATTTCTAGTACTATGTAATGTCCAGCGTACTGCAAGAAGGCGCGAGCCATCGGGCGTCCACGCTATGTGCCTTATGTGACCCTCTCTGGAATTTGGCAACCGGAACTTTGTGATGGATTCCCTTGTGCTTGAATTATATATTTGGATCCCGCTTGATTCTGTTGCGGATGCGACGGCAAGAAGTTCTCCAAACGGTGAATACCGAACATGGTCGATGTCATGATCGAAGTAGATTGTTTTTAGGTGCGTCCAGGTTTTAGTGGACCACAGCTTCAACTTGTTGTCTCTTGAACCAGCTGTGGACAGCACTTTTCCATCAGGAGAAAAGTCCAGCGATGAGATCGGACCATTGTGGTTGCCCAGGCGGTACTCGACCAACTTTTCGAGGTTTCTAGCAAGTCGTTCACCTGTCTCTCCGTGCCAGATGGTGACCAATCCGTGCCGGTCACCGCTTGCTATCAATTGCCCATCTCGTGATATTGCCATTGCCGACACCGAAGCGTTATGCCATTGCTCCATCTCCTTCAACACAACACCTTTCTCCAAGTCCCATATACGAAGCGTGGGGTCGTACTGCGAGGCTGTGATCATTCGTCGGTTGTCAGGGAAAACTGCGACATTGTCTACGTGTCCAGGTCCTTCATGACCTTTAAACTCTTGCAGGGGTGTGATGCTTATATTCGGCTCCGACATCTTACTGGAGGCTGATGGTGTTGAGCGCGGTCGAGGTAGACTGGAGGGATCGTGGGTGTCCTTCTCTAAGCTGCAGAAATGTGCGTATTGTGTGTTTGATGCTGTGTCGCCGCATTTGCCTGCCTCATGTTTCCATAGACGCCCAAGACACGTGGTCCTACTGCAACCTCCAGCTGAAAATATCACATCAGGGTGAACGATATTTAAAAGAGGTTTATATGTTGTACAAAATGTGAAAACAATATTTGATATTTAAACTAACATAAAGATGGGTGCACGACTTCAAATTTTGGTGGTGTTTTGTGTGTCATCCAAAATATCAAATATTCACAACCATATTCCCACAGACAATATGTCAACAAATATAAGAAATATAATCGGATTTTCCATGTCTGCTTCAATTTAAAGTTTGATTCTTACATAAAACTTTGGAGAAAACTTGAAGTTTTGCCAAAGCTTGACATTTAAATCGAGTTTTAATGTCATGTCATCTGTAAAACTTCAAGTTTTCTCCAAAGTTTTACATGGAAATTGAACTTTAAGTTGAAGCAGACATGAAAAATCTGATTATATTTCTTATGTTTGTTGACATATTGTCTGTGGGAATATGGTTGTGAATATTTGATATTTTGGATTACACACAAAACACCACCAAAATTTGAAGTTGTGCACCCATCTTTATGTTAGTTTAAATATTAAATATTGTCTTCACATTTTGTACAACATATGAACCTCTTTTAAATATTGTTCACCCCGATGTGTATGCATTGTGCACAGGATGCAGCTTTTCTTGCTTTTCTACTATGAGGTGTTTCCACTTCTAAGGCGCATTTTATCCAGCACTTGTGAGACAACACCCTTGCTTCCAGCGCCGGTAGCAACGCAACACGGTCGTCAATTCTACTATCCGTCCACCACAGCCGGCGTTGCGCGCCCCATGCGTTCGATCTTAGCGACTTTGTCACTAGTACTGCAAGTATTCCGAAAAAGCTATTATTTACTATTAAATACATGTACTCAATCCAGGAAGCCAGGTGAGTCTCACAACTTTCAAGCGATCTTTTGCGGTACAACAACTCTATGTACTTACATGATGCTCTCACCTCAATTACAATCTAGGTGTCGCGCGATGGATCTCACGAATCAATTCATGTTCATGCACGAGTTCTTAACCGCCATCTCATCTCTATCGCGAGTGTCGATCAATTAATTTTATTTAGTTCGGATGAAGAACGATGGAGCCCACCAAAGCATCTCACCGCCGGTATACACGTCCATAACGCCCGTTGCTATCGTACTTGATGAGGGAGCTTGATCATCTTCAAAATATCAGACTAGTTTTGAACAGATCACTTTCTATTCCCGGAGGAAAGTGAGTAGCATATATGAATATATATTACAACGAAGACTCTGCCCAGACTTATGTCTCCCTGGAATCCACTGCGCAACACCGAATAACTAAATAAGCACAACGACAAAACTGGAACTGAATAAAAGACCAAATTCTCCTGCTCCTTAAAAGCACCAAGTAACCGTCAGCTTCCTAGAGCATCTTCCGTGCTACACACCACTGCCAGTCGATATATGCACGCGCTCCTGGAAAGCGATCGAGGTCATGTTGGTTGCTGCATCGGAGTCAGTCACGAGCTTAGCGGTATAGTCTCGAATGCCAAGGATCAGGCGTGGTCCCAGCACAAACATCTGCACGACTGTCAAAATTTGGAGTGTGCCATAATAGTAATCAAGTCCGAGGGTATTTGGGTTCTATAGAAATGATAAGACGCGGTTACATGCAGAGGTAAGACAAATCTGCATACCACTGAGATCGCTGGAGACAAAATCATGAGGTTGAAAGCAGAAACGGCGACAAAGCTAACATGTTCCTTCAGCGGGAAAAGGGAACCATATTCATATCTCGAGCTCACCTCAAGAAGTAAAATATGTGAGATTTTATCAATACCGTGAAACAATCCTTGATCACCCCTCCCGTCGAATGTTGTCGCAGCTCACGGAAGTGTTTTATAGCAATCCAGATTGCGAGAAATAGTACGAGGACCTCCCACGCACTGCCGAATATCCAAGTAATGGAATTCAGAAGGATAGTATTGTCCCCATAGGTAGTGGCGCACTCATGAGTGCCAGAGAGAATGTATTCCTCTGGTATACATCAGTGAGTCCCATGTACACCTTTGTTCATCCAAAATTGAGCGTACCTCCCGAAGTATGCCTCATTGACATTACGGAGACCACTACGTTGAAGATGGTATCAGCCAGGAAGATGACAACGAGAAATATTAGCATCTTTCTGGATTGTTGATACATGGCATGTAACCGAGTGATCACGATGACTTGTAACAAGATTCAGTGTCAATATCGCTGAGATTTTGCAACTGCAAAGCTCACTCCGCAGCATTGCAAATATCACAACATACATCCAATTCACTGCGATATACAGGATCCAGCCTGATGGATCCGGTTGATAATCAGGATCACACACTGCAAATAGACTCACATCTAGGGGGGATCACTATAATGAACCAAGAAGCTGGTCAAGAATCATGCTCACCTCTACAGGGCGCCGCAGTTAGTGGCAGGGGTGATAGTAACCACAAGTACAGAAGACTCACTGCGTCTGTCAACAAGATGGTCGGAACATTGACTGTATGCCGCAGGTCAGAAGAAACGAAGACATTTAATATCAGAAGACATACTCAATATGTTCAAGCTGATTGCGATACATAGTTCATTAGCACAACGACAGCGCCGAGCCTTTCAAACGCACACAGCAAATAATAATCCAAGATAGCGCACCTAAGATATTCTCAAGAGTAAGCAAGAGTCGCCAACCATAGTTATGATGCAAGCCACATACAGTCAGATACAGAATGGTCATCAGGGACCAACGTTGCCTCTGTCGTAAATCAATATTTGTTGCTCTTCTAAGTTCTGACGTTGCTGCTCACCCAGACCAGTTCGACCTATGAAAGCTTTCTTAGCGAGATGGGTGTTTCGGTGATAGCATCAACATACCTCTTGTCCAAATGTAAGTGCTGGAAATATTTGTAGGTTATCAGTACTTCTTCGATATTATCATGCTCACCCCAATCATACGTTACTCCAACAGAGGCGGCCACTACGAAGCAGCAGTCACGGTTAGATCGAGACATCAGTGTTAACATCCGACTGCTACGAACCTACAAAATAGCTAGAAATGCGCCACGAAGCGATCCACAGCCACCAACCAGGGTCGTCTGAGACTACAGTCATTTTGTTAGAGGATAGATCTGAGGGTGCAGCGGACCTGGTGGACGTATGTTGATGAGATTTGTGCTAGATATCGTACCACCATCTAGCGCTTGGATCCCAAACAGAGGGATGATTGAACACAGCAAAAGATGGAGAACCGCCATTTTGCTGCACGTGCATCAGTGCATCAATCCAATACTGCCGATCTGTGATGAGGGCTGTAATCTTGGGCTTCCTGTGCCCGGAAAGCATGACAGATCTTCCCAGGTACTATCAAAACCTGAAATAGGGGAGATCTTCGTGGAGTAAACAGAAAACTCACGTCCTGCCCCAGGTGCGAGCACATATCTCAATATTAAATATTAATGTTTGATGTCCCTGTTCCTCGTCCTCAGGCAGTTTGTCGTTTCATGTACATGCACCTTCTCGCACTTTGCTTCGAATATAGAACTATAATATCGTAACGTAAGGATGAGCATCATGATAGAAATTTTAATTGACTCGGAAGCGGTGCCAGTGACAGGCATCAGAAGTTTGCACAGCCAGAGATCTAGACCGAAACCCCACCGTGCGCGTGATTGCCAATGTATCGAAATCTTGGAGAAAACATGTCACCATCGTACGTGCGCATGTGGTGCATCGTTGAGTCTGACACCAGACCAGTTGACCATCAGACAAATCCAAAGCTGGACTATCGCGCTGGCTAACGACCAAGATCTGAGAATGCGGTTGCACAAAGGCTGTGGATCAGATCTCAGACGGCGAATGGATATAAATCGGTTATAGTGGTCGTTGTGATATGATATGAAGCCAGTGTAAGACTTTATCGATTTCAATCAACGACCTCCTAATACATACTAGGTCAGTAAAGAGCCTAGATCGACGAGTACACAACGATCGAGGATATAGTACGCACCAAAGCACCCGGATCTAAGTTGTGGCCGAAAAGAGTACAACAAGCACTGCTGCCAGCAACGGATTCAAGTAATACAAATTGTACATGTGCGCAACGCGTATACCAATGCCACTGCCAATTGCTACATAGATTAGTACCCCGAGTCGCGCGCGAATTCACCCAGGTTAAGATAAAAAGCATAATAACCCCAGCTCATAGATGCGCATGAAGATGGTGTGGTATTACATTTTGATTCCGGTCTCCATGCCTGAGCCCATGTCTGGAGATGCGCCGAATGTACAAGAGCCTTCTCCACCCTTACCGTGGATACAGCGCTCGTCTCTGCACTGTAGGTCTGTAATGTAGAGGTTCAGCAGTGCGAAACACGTAGAACAAGAGTGAAAAGACTAACAGTCAAAATAACAAACCCTCGCTCGCATTTTGGTTCTGCACTCTCAATCACATTTCTGCAGTCCTTACTCCCAGTCCTTCTCCTTTCCTTCCCTCAGCCTCTCGTACTTCTTATCCTATCTCCCGCCCCCAACTCGAGCCCACTTGACCACCTTCCTTCTGCTTCACGCATAACAGCCGTATATTCGTAAGCACCAGCTGTCGCGTCTTCATCTTCGTGAGACTTGTGCTGATCGGGGGACCTAGTTTACTACCATGATGCTTCGGTGACTGAACCTTAATGCGTGGATAGACACATTCGGATGGTAAGAGAAGGCTCGGCCTATGTTGGCAAAGGGTAAGGAAAGAAATCATTGATTAGAATCGTCTTGATAATTCGAGTATATCAACGACGCACCAATCTGCACTCGGACATGACCGGTGACCCATTACCCTACACTAGAGTCTGCGCGCGATAGCGTCCACACGATAAGCTTGGTTCCAGCTTTTTCTCGGTATCTAAGTCAATTCTCATCTTAACGTCAAAATCTGCTGCCACCGGATCGATGACGGGGCTCCCATCAGAAGAGCTGGAGCCTGTGCCTGTAAAGCAGGTGGTAGTGTGAAGCACTGGTCACTAGCTGCCAAAGAGGAATAGCTGGCCAATTAGCGGGATTGGATGCGCACACACAACACATAGAGAAGGTGATACTCACATAGGCTCCACTCGTTCTGAAAGGTTCAGTGTAAGCGTATGGTACCGGAGTGACGAACACCCAGTTTGACGAGGATGTCCTTCTCTGCGAGGGTAACGAGCATTTTGTTCTTTCGAATGAGATGATTCTTGTCAAGGATCTTGATAGCGTATTCCTGATCAATTCGGATATATTGTGCACGCATCACTTGAAGTGACATAAGTATGGGGTGTGGGTTATACGCGATGTACACACCGTCGAGTAAGATTATTCTCCAAGGATGTCTCCAAGAGAAAGGAGGTCGAGAGGGAGTAGCACTTCTGGACTGGGCGTTGGGGACCTGAGCGCGTGCTGGTATTAGGCGGGAAGACTTTTGTGATTGATGAGAGTTGGGGGAAGTTGGTGGGATCACTTGCACTATCCAGAAGTACCTTCCTTCTATTGAAAACAAACCATCCTATCAGCGGAACCTTGATTATGTCATCCACTATTATATCCCCGGACCCTGTAAGTACTAAATCGTAACGGCGCCTGTGCGCCAATCCCCGACTCCGAATGGACAGTATCACATAGAAGACATATATTCTCACGAATATTAGAGTACAAATTTCAAGCAAGAATATCAAGAAAAGGTACAATTCGTGGACTGATTATACAAGTGTCGAGCGCAGAACACCCAGTCATGGAGTCTATTCTTCCATGTACTCAAGCTCGTCTCCAACTCCAGCAGAGAAGGACCCTTTTTTGGCCGGCGACTGACCCATTGCCTCTGATGCCTCATCGGTAGCCTTCCTTTTACCATCTTTGATCGAGTTGATGAAGGCAGCCTGCATGTACTTCTCACATGGCAGCAGCTGCATATGCTGTAGCATCATCTGATAAACGTGGGAGCCGTTTGCATCGCGAGGGTTGGAAGCATTGTTGCTACAGGGTTTAATGGTCCAGCTGCAAAATATTATAATGATGGAAACCAAAAAATGAATCAGGACTTACAGCTTCAGAATGACCTCCAACTCCACAATTGCGCCCTCCATAAGCTTTGTCTTATATTCACTGACATGAATTTGGACGCCGTGCTCGTCATGGACGTCAGGAGACTGAACCCTTGTGCCACGCAGATCATAAGTGTTCAATAAAGCAGAGTAACGGCCCTTGGAATCCTCAAGGTCACAAATGCGCCACCAGCGATCTAGCATGTGTGCAATCAGATGATGTCATGGTCCCTCGAGACATGAGACTTAGAATGTACTTCCGGACTTCTTCCCTTTGTTTTCGCCAAGGACTTGAGTGTATTTTTTGGCAGATGCCCTGACTTTACCTATGGCCCCGAGAGCGGATTAGAATATGGTCAAATCAGCTAAGGAAAAGACTCACTCGGACTCATCAATCCTGGACAATCTGGTTTGAAATTGTCAAGAAAGTACATCAGCAGGGTGAAATACTATGACAATTTCGTTAAAACGCACCAGCGGCCTCTGCTCGAGACAAGCGGGGAGCCGTTGCAGTTTTCATATCGGGGACATCGCGAAAGATGGCTCCAGCCGTAACAACTAGGCTGTACTTGTCGTCTTCCTTATACGTGCACCAAAAAGGCACGTTGGAAGGAACTGCACTAGCATCTTTGCATGCTGTATCCGTAAATATACATAAATGCAGGTAGTAGATGTAAATGGCTCACATGCATTTCGGGCTTCCTCCACCTCAGAATGGAGAGTGAAAAGAAGTTTCATCGCAAACTGGGAGCACCCAACTGCTGACGCTGGACAGTCCTTCTCTTTATCATCAAGAGGGAGCACCTCGAACTGGATCTTCGCGTTCTTAATGTCTCCAAGGTCGAGCTGTACGACAAGTCACTTGTCAGAAAGTTCATATCAGTAGCTGATCACAGAACTCACACCTGTGTCCGGAAGGTTGAAGTATTCGCCAGATTTGTTATAGCGCCCCTCGAGGTGCAATTTTGCTGGAAATGTCAAGCGGAGCACGTTGTCGTCAGCACCGACCCAGTAGTCAGTGTTATCGTTGAAAACTGAACGAAGTGGGCGAGGGTTATTGTTCATGGGGATGCTCAACAATAATTCAGCATCCGCAGCCGTGGGAGACTTCAAAGAGCTGATAAGTGACCTGTACAGCGGGGGCAACGACGTGAACAATTCATGATCAGGCGCATTTGGAACAGGCGTGTTTGTGCGAGATGGCACAGGTGTAGAAAAAAGGCTCGATGGCAAACGAGCATTGATAGAATCAGGAGATGGTACAGGCGACGAGGGCAGAGACATTGTGAACGAGACAGTTGGTGAATGGTAAAGCGAGAGACTGGATGGGTGGATAGAGGTTGGAGTCGTATTGCTCGTGGTTTTTATATGGCGTTTGGTATAACCTAAAAAAATTAAAATCAAAATGGCGATGAAAACAATGAAATTGAACAAATAAAATACTGAACCTCTGCAAGAAGCAACTTGAGCGACTGTAGAAGCATCAGGTCCACAGATGACCTAAGTCTGAAATTGATCAGCATTTTGAAGGCTGTAAACGTAGACGTGAGCCTCGCGACCATTCAAGCAAGAAAGATCAAGTCCGTCAATCTCAGATACCATCGCTTCAAAAAGAGGGACTCCGTCGTTGTTTCTACCATCATAAGTCCAAACATTAAGCCCATCAAAAATTCGACACGAGAAATGATAACTACCCAGATACACAATACCACAGAGAGCATACCGTGCTTGTCTGTTCATTGAAGGTATGGTTAGTTCAAGACTCGGTTCAACCAATAGACTACTAGATACCTCAAAATAGATGACACAGTGAGCTGCAAGCAACTGAATTTTCCATGACACGATCACATCGCACAACGCGCTTCTGCAAGTAGATGATCGAACAGCACCCTTCAGTTTCTTTGCTTCGGCCTGAATCCAGAGATCAAGCCAGTGCTGCAGAGAGACAATTGTATCCTGTTCAATCACACCCCGTAATGGAGAGCAGATTGCTGGAAGATCAAAATTCAGATCCGCCGAGATCGAGTGTGTCAGTTCTGTGCAATTCGTGTCTGTACAGGAAGCAATCACACCGAGTGTCCCTTGATACGATGGTAAAATATACTCAAGAACCGCTACAACAGAAGCACCAACCATCCCAGTACGAGGGAAACGAGATGGGTTTAGCGCAGACAGGTCGTCTCGCAATTTATCATGGAATTGGTCAAAAAGTTCTTGCAAAAAAAACGGGAACATCACATTGCAGAGAATCAAAAGATTGGGAAAGCGACGCACCAATACCATTGGCATCCTGACACCATGAATCCCTCCATAGAAGACATCCTTGTCGATAAGCATGAAAGAGAATCATAAACACGCAGTCACACGAACAAGACCAATTTGCTTGCGACCAGCGGCATCCAGAACTCAGAAGTAGCGAACCATTCTGAGGCAACCACAGGTCACAAGGACGGCTAACTTTGACACGTTTATACAGATTGCGAGGGTCAATGGAATACTTAGGGTCAACCAGCCGTTCATCGACCTTCTCGGACATGGACCGTTTTTGTTTATTTTTTGCGTTCACTTGACTTGGAGGATCATCAGCGTCGAATCTTGCAAGAAGCTTCGTGTGATTCACCGTTCGATTAGCCTCTGCATCAGGAACATCCATGACAGCGCCTTGATGGAGACCATGTTGGATGTACGTATTATGTTCAATTACGTCGAATCTCCGGACTTCCTGCAATAGTTCTGGAGGAAGAGGTTTGTTCAATTGTTCAATTGACACCGGGTGAGATATACACAACCCCTCACGAGTCTGTGCACGCGATGCGGCCACGTATGCGGCAAATCCGCCCTCATGTAAATTTACCAGGACTTTAGGAAGAGTTTTGCCCTGTGCTGAATGCCCGGTTACAGCGAATGCAGGTTGAATAGGCAGTTGATGGTGTGTCACTTGCAGCTTTTCTTCCTTTCCATTCGAGTTCTTGAACAAAGTCGTGAATGTCCAACTGACCGGGATAATTGGAAAGCACCCTAAAGGAAGGTCATTGAGTTTCACTTTGGACGAAGGAAAGTGAACAATTACACAGGTAGCATACATCAGATCGACGGGGCAGTATGCAGTGTAAATTGCGTGCACAGAACCTTGAGACCCATTGGTAATACCCAGATCAGTTGACAAATTTCGTTGCCGCAAGATGACAGGCATACCAACATAAAGAGATAAGTAACCAGGCAATGACCGAGTTGAACGGAGGGCAACAACATTGAGCCGAAGAAGTTGATGACGCTCATTGATGTCCAAAGTCTTGTGAGAACATTTATCCAAAGCGTAACATGTGACAAGTGAACATCCACCACAAGCTGTCTCTGCCTTCTTCGTATTGATTGCTTCGCGTAATGCATTTGTACCAACAATCACAGCTGCATCAAGGTTACTGTCAATCCCCATATCGATGCCGTCAGGATAAGAAGCAGACATTATTACTCGTGAATTGAAGAGTTTGACATCGTCGTAATTGCACTGCCGCTCTCGGAGCCAACAAACTGCATCGCCATACTGCACATCCCCCTTCATACGTTGCTGTTCTGTGAGACTAACAACCACATTGATCGATTTCCAAGCTAATCGCCCCAGTCTCTTCCGTATCTCTTCATCGCTCTGTCCGCTGTATGTGGAAATGGGTACATACAAAGCACTCCCGCCCACTGGGGGATACTGGAAAAAATCTCCTGCAAAAATCACGGCAACACCGCCAAACCACAGGTCAGGTTTTTCCTTGGCGAAACGCAGTGCATGATCAATTTCAGCTAGAAGCTGAAGGCTAACAAGTGACACCTCATCAATGAGGAGGAATTCAACACTTTTCCACTCCTCATGAAGCTGGACGCGACTACTGACACTTATGACAACCGTGTAATCCTGAGTACTCTCACCAGGTTTGCGATTCCCCTTTCCCTTGTTGTTGGACTTGATTGTAATACCCAGACCTTTGTGCACAGTCATACCATCAATGAGAGCAGCAGCAGATCCAGTAGGAGCAAGAAATCGGATCATGTGGCCGCAGCCATAATACTGCATAACTGCGCGAACAGCCTTCACTACATGTGTCTTCCCAGTGCCACCAGGACCCATCATTAGCATTGTGAGGCAATCAGCATCATCACTACATCCGTCCACGTGTCTCTTTACGAAAAAATTTGCAATAATATGGAAAGCTATCCATTGCTGCTGGTTGAGGCTATTTTCAGATCCGATTTTTTCGATCACTTCGTCAGACAATAGCGTAGGCGTTGTGACACTGTCAGATGCAGGAGTCTCAGTATCACGACATGAAACTAGCGCGGTCTCAACAGACTGAAATGCATTCTGCCCATATTCAGTCACGGCCTTAGACGACTGCCCATTCTGTTCATTTGGGTTCAGAATATTGCGATGGGATTCTGCAATGGTTGTCTCTTGCTTTACCATCAAGTTTTCGTCTTGAAACTTAAGGTGTTTATTTAACTTTTCTTTATCTTAATGATTGTCCTATCTATTTTAATACAAATTCCTTGCCATATGATCTCATCCTATTGATTTTAACCATATCTAACTAGATAAACCTCTTTCGGCTATCAGCAGTCTAATATTTGTACTTGAAAGTAGCATCCTGTCTTTTCTTTTTATAGGTTGGAGACAGAAGAATCTGTTTTTCTTGATTATAGCTTTAAGATGGGCTGTCTTGAGAGTCTGTCTGACTATTTGAGTAGAGATAGTCATAGGAATGATGGAAATAATCAATTTAGTCACTTTATTAACATCAGCAGCCTTTTAAATTAGAATATAGTGATTAAGAGATCTTAAGTCTTATAGAGCAACCTTCTAGATTGGCTACCAAATAACTTAAAGACCATAATATTACTATTCTATCATGTTCAACATAGACCCAAGACATCAACCCTATTGAATACCTCTGAGAATCACTCAAGAAATTACTTATAGCATATCAAGATTCACCATAGGGGTTATTCCAACTATGAGACAGTGTTACAGCAGAGTATGATGGAATCACCAAAGAGGAATACCCAAAATTGATAGACAATATGTCTAGAAGAGTGGCAGAAGTGATTGGGGCAGAAGGAGGTCACACACAGTACTAGAATTATAGAGATTACATTAGTTAAACTCAAAGTCAAAAAAGTGTCCCAATGAGTCATCAAATTAAAATACTCATATCTTCACATAATGTCATTATTTTCCCACGGTATAGGGAACCGAAATGAAGCTGAGAAGCAGACCTTTCCGACATCTTCCTATAGCTTAGTCATATTTCCACGTCTTGACTCATGATATAGCAATTACGTGAAAAGCTACAAACATTGGGACACTTTTTTGAGCCACTGTATATTCAGCTCTGGAATTGTGCCATTGAGGGACAGGGCTGGATCCTGTGAAATGGAAGCAATATGAGATGGTGCTTCAAGCCACCGCGCCTGTTTAAGCAGCAAAAGAAATAGATCATTACGAAAGTCCTCCTGAGCACAGGAATTTAAAGGTTTGTCGGTGCAAATGATATCTGTCTCGTCATCCAATGACATGGCATTAGAACCACCATTTGACATGGCCTTACTGTCAGCAGTCAGTTGAGACTGTTTTCGCAAGCAGTCAGCATCTCGTTGATCTTCACATTCATGCACAGCCTCCCAATTGCTCATCACATCCTTCGCCCGATCCGAAAACTGATATGCTTTGAATACATCTTCTATATTGTCGTCAGCGGACAGAAGCGGGGATGTGATACTGAAAGGTCGAAAGTGAGCCAACGCAAACCACACCCAAGCCTTTATGTTGTTTGGACGGGGAATAGACATACCTACAACTCTTGGCACATATTCAATGTTACCATCACCATGCTCATCATTGGTGTGCTCAACCAGTTCATGCGTGTCCGACAAGGGGTGACCATCCTTTAATCTGTGCCTTTTCAAAACCCCAAGACGAGTACTCTTTAGACGCTGGCTCTTCGCTTTGGTTTCAATTCGAATACATCGAGTGAAATCATAGAATGTCATATCAGCTAGTGTATTGTCTCGATAAACATAATGATGTACCTGATTGGTCTCTGCAATATTACCGTTATGATCAGTAGTAATCCATATCTGCGATTGTTCGATCTGGTCATCATCACTGTCCTCATTATTGTCAACCGTCGAAGGACCATCTTGAACTTTGGCACATTTTTTGACATGGGCCAACAGCAATGAAGACATCATAGGAACTGAACGATGAGAAGGAATGCCATCACCAAACCCACGAATGTAACACGCAGCTTGTTGAGCATGAATCTGTTGCTGTCCACCAAACTGACTCAAACATTTATGAAGCAATGTTTTAGCACTATCCAGAACATTTTTCTTACCAACATCATCGGGTAGACAGGCAACAACTCTTGACAGAAGAGAGAGCATCTCATAAGTCTTGACATCCATCTTCGTAATGTAGTCTGAGATGTAAAACATTGCAGCCTTTGCTCCCTTTCCGGACAGTATGCACTTTAAATCATGGTTATGTCTGCAAAAAACAAGGAGGTACGGATTGAAGTAGTTCACCGTTGCATCACGACACACAAAGACAATTGCGTTGTTCTCAGGATCAAAATGCGAGGCTTCAACGATCTCATGAGGGAAAAGGAACCTGCATTGATTGTCATTTCCATATTTATGACACACGGCTCGACACCAATGACGCTGCAAGACCTCACCACATTTCTTAATCTCCGTTACAAACACGTCGGTACCCCATTCGTCAAGTATATCACTTGCTGTCTTTGTGTCGCCACTCAACGCGGGGGGCAGCATAGGGGGACGTTCTACACGAGGATTGTACTTCGATTCCATGATCACCTCAACGTCGGGTAGGTGATGGTGAATAATACCATTGAAAAAATTGAAAAACTTCTTTTGATATGTCTCATCCTGCAATCGGCGGTGGATATCCGAAGGGTTCACTCCACCAGCAAGCCAGATGAGAAAATGACCATGTAAGCTTCCACGTTCTGTATACTCAGATGAACCATAAAATGCACGCACCCGTCCAAGGAGACCACCACTAGGCGAAGAAGAATGCATCCGAAAATTCCAGCCAAGAAGATATTCAAAACAACACTCGAATGAGAATTCATAGAAATCTGCTGCCGCTACAGGGTCATGAGCAAGACGAATTGCACGTTCACATCCAGAAACAAGCTGAGGGAATCTTTGGGACAAGTCAACAGTACTGTCACCATACATCACCTGAAAGATTGGACTATGAGCAGGGCTCGGGTTAAATGTGAAAAACAGATGAGGCAAACCAAAGTAGCTGAAATAACTACGAATCTCATTATGGACATATATCTTTGAGGCTTGAGAGCCTGGGATGCGAGCCGCGATTGTGTTTACATGCTTCAAAAGATTGAGTGCATTTTTTTCAGCAGGTGCGAGATCAGAGAACTTATGCTCACGCTCGAGCTTTGTCGCAAGACTGTCCAGAATTGTGGGTGAGATCTGAGTGAGGTTCTGAGCTACATGATGGAAGTGTGAACGACGAACCGTAAAGGATGTTTGGAGATGTGCTGTGTGACGTTGTATCATGTTCAACACAACAAACATAAAGGAGTGATGGTAACAAAAAGATCGATCGACAATATTCAAATAATACTGAGCTTGCTGCTGGAACGAAATGCTCACAGGCCAAGATTTATCTTCGAAACCTCCAATTCCAAACGGAAAAAGAGTAGGATACATGCCTGGTATGAGATCAGGATTATTGTATTCATTAACTGGCTCAAGTCCTCGATGCACAACAAGGTCAGGCAACACACTATTCTCCGAAAATAAGTTTTTGATAGCAGCAGCGACAAATGTTCGTCCACTAATATTGTCACACTCTGGATCGGATACACCTGTCTTCTTGAGCATAGTTATAACAGACCCATCATCATTTTCGTGAAGACCATCTGCCAAAAGCTCTGCAGGATGCTCTTGAAATCCAGCTGTTCCTCTTCAAACACCCTTTTGACATTAAGCTCGTGGTTCTCGATCACGCGTTCAGACAAGCCAGGAATGACGTCGTCAGTAGGATAAAGCTCAAGAATTTCTCGTTCTATACATATATCAGAATACAAACGATTGTGATGCTTCAACCACACAAGGAATACCCAGATTTTATTCTTACGCACGCGGAACATAGGACCTAACTGATCAGGCTTGAATCTCCCAGGTCCAACGAAGACAATACTGAGAAGTCCATTGATATCAGCAGGAGTTCGAGGCAATACAGATGCCATAGACACGACATTCATTTCATGCGCACATACATTGCCATGAAATACCCGTGGTTGCGCCGGATCTGACGACTGAAACAATCGTGCTACATGGGCAGTTGTACTGTATATTGCACAAATCTTCTCCTCAACCCAGGTGAGGTCTCGAAAATATTCTGGAAGTTCGCCATGGTAGAGGCCATTCGCAAGTGCCAGTCGAGGCACCTTTTTCTTCGACAATGCCGCAAAACATTCAGCACACGTTCATCGTGGTAAACTGAGAAGAGTTGTCGATGATCCCTGCTTTATCGAGCATCAGACCATTAAGAGCATTATTTTCAAAGGTAAATGATGCAGATACGCACTGTACAATACACCATCTGATTATAAAGGGGTCGGTCAATCAGAGGACTTCTACAGATATCGACAAAGGTACATCAGCATCAGCTGAAATGACAACCACTTTTGAACCACACAGCCTTTGAGAGCAGATCACACAAACAGGGGGCTCAATCCACTTTGAAGCGTCATAATAGCGATGTAAGCAATCCAACACAACATCCTTCGAGACTGCAACTGGCCATTCGCGCCGACGGAGAACATCAATGTTGCGTTTATTGAGTACCGCCTGCATTTTCTGATCTTTTCTGACCATTTTCATGCGCTCGCGAGTGGAAACTTGAGTGACCTGATGAGCGAGATGTTCTATCACCACAGCTCCATACTCTATGGATAGTATCTGTGCAATGTAATGTTCATCAGGCCGGTCCAAAGGCAGAGTGAAAGGGAAGTAACAAAGCAGGACATCACACACCGTACTCGGGCCAATACATTGCAGAAAGAGGGCACAATCTCGGATATGACAGGCAAGACCATTACTCATTTTTGGACATGATTGACTGCTAATGGCAGGATGCCCTCTCACAGGCAGACCACGAATACATTCTGAAAGCACATCAACAGCAAGTTTACTAAGTCTGTGAACTAGATCTTGAAGCGGAAGTACGGACCAGCTGATTTTGGGCACCTTAATGGATCCAGCGGCATAAATTTGTGGCGGCGGCCGACAGAGTGCACGGAAAACCTCATCCCCATATAAACTGCTGAAATATGTTGCCAGCAGAGGCAAGAGTGGCGAAGTACATTGTGCGTGTACAGTGGCACTCGAGAGTATCGCTCGCAGCTGGTCTTCGTCCAATCGGAGTAATGTCGTCCTAGTATATGTAAAATGCAATAGCACCGCATGCAAGCAACTTTTTTTTGATCGCTCCCTGGGTAAAGAGAGCTGGCATACACAGTCAAGAAGAACTTTATCAAAAAGAGACGACAAATTCACCTCTACAACACTGTCACTGTAGTACATCCATCTAGGAAAGTTGTGTATTCTAGAGTTCAAGCAAGCATCATCCGTCAGTGAGTCACATGAAGCAAGCTTGTGAAAGACTACACAATGGCGGTAACCAGCCTCTGCAAATTCACTCAGAGACATCGATAATGTAACATCTCGCCAACTCACAGTAATACAAACACCGTCATATGAGATGCATCCATCAAAGCTGGATGAGTCACAAGTCAGACAAGACGACAAGTGTGAGGCGAGAGAGGCTTTAAGCCACATGCAAAAATTTTCGGGTGTTTCATAATATACGAGATGGTATTCAGGATAATAGAGTGCATCATAATAATTTGGATAGTCTCGAATGGCATGGAGCTCGTCATCAGGAGGGCAGTGGCTTTCCTTCAAGACGCGAGCTGAACAACAAGGCAACTTTTGAATGAAAACCCTGAAGGACAACCAAAATTAATCAAAAAATCAGGGAGATGGAAAAATATACACTTACATGTGGTATGGTCCCGCAGACAAAGCAAAGGAATAATGAGAGATATTGAGATACTATACTGACAGCGACAGAATACTGAGAGCGACAACAAGTTTGGGTGATCAACAAAGGATTCAATACTTATGTCGAGCGTTTTACACCGTTTTACCATCATGTGAAATGAGTCTGGATAATGGTATTGGGTTATTAGTGCAGCAGGCAAGTAGGACAATAAACAGACCTGTTCAGAAGGTGTACCCCGCCTAGAAATGGCCTAGTACAAGAAACGAAGTCAGTACACATAGTAGGTAGTAGGAACCAATATGATAAAAGTTAAAAGCTGTCAGGCTTAAGTGCTCAGAGTCACCTCCTAGAGGCGTGTCCTCGCAGCCTGACAGCCTCTGGTCCAAGTCACCTCCTAGAGGTGTGTCGGACCAGGAAGTGAAGTGCAAATAAAAATAAATAAAAAACTCACCGGAGTTATTGCGCTCGCTCAGACGGATGGCCCAAGGTTTAGGGTGATGAGTGGGGTTGTTGATGCGATGGGAGAAGCGCCTGGTTGACGAGAGGAGTGAGAACTGGTGCCAACGGCGACCATGCACAACTGGGTATCTTCGTGTGCTTTGAGGGCGGGATACAGGAATGGCAGGAAGGCTTGAATAATGAGAGTAAAAAATATATGTCAGCGAGGTCACAAACCAACTTTTTTCCCACTGACTAAGCGACATCAAATTCACATACCCATGGGTGCGTTTTCAGGGCTTTGAACGTTCGTGTCCGAGAGAACCCTCTCCACTAATGTGGAGTCGGGGATAACTTAGAGCCCGTTCAGCAACCGATGTTTGAATGAAAAATTTGGGAAATCAAACATTACCAGTCGGCACACACTACCGAAATTCAAGCTCAGTCTGAATAGTGAGTGAGCGGCCGATAATGTTGATAATGTTGATAACATTTACGACAATAATCTGAATAGCTATGGATGTAGATGAGCCTGCTCATAACCGCTTTAACATACGACCACTCACAGTCCCACTCGTTCGACCAATAGTGCAACAAAATCATCCCCCCCCGGCCTCACTGTGCTGTGCTTCGGCATTGTATCATTCGCTATGTCGCGCTCATCCTCAGTCTCCTGCTGGCCGCTGTAGAAACAACAATACTGAGAGGAACAAATGAAGCTCCTGACTGTATCTAAAAAATGTTGTAAGGTCGCACGCTGCCTAGTCTGCGTTACCTGAGGAGACAAGTGCGTTCGACCCTAAAGGGGAAGTGAGTGCAGCAAAGATCTAGAGGTATGCGCTGAAGCGCAGGTGCGCGCAAGGCATGGGAACAGGCGCGCATATTAGCGCGAAGCGCGGGAAAGCGCGCACGCGTATGCGGAAATGATAGAGACTAAGCTTAAGTGATGATATAATGCAAGATAAGAGATGTGAGTGCGAGATGTAAGGGAATAGAGATCTACTATGTTCTGCTAAGTAGTAAGTAAGTAGTAATAGGTAAATGGGAGGTAAAGTAAGGTAAGGTGAAAAGTAAGTAATAGTATGTACTGCTGGCGCTTATATAGTGTGCCTAAGCGCGGTCATGCAGAGCCGAAGTGCTACCGAGTAGGTATGTAAAGATATATATAAGTAAGGGTCCATTATAAAAATAGAGGTGGAATGATATGCTAATAAAAGAAATGAACATATAAGCACTAGAGGGTTTGGTGGACAGTGGATGGATGCTTCTGGATGGCTGGCGCTATAGGGCGCTCAAGCGCGGGAATGGTGTGCATTGTGCGGGAAAGTTGCGCCTTGTATAGGGATAGCTGCGGGTAGCGCACGGAGTGACACTACAAGTTCGTGCTATGTACTCCTTGGTGGGAACTGCCATATCACGCCATGAGAGGCATGAGTCTCTACACCGCAGTGCATGTCTTCATGCAGGACACTGATGAACCTGAGCCCTATCACACCTCAGCCCTCACAGGGCAAGAGTGGGTGATAGAACTCATCCTCGGCCATCCCGATCGCATTCGTTGTGAGCTCGGGGTCAATGTTGAGGTCTTCGAGAAATTGATAGAGGACCTTCGTGCCCTTGGTCACCGTGATTCACGTTACGTCTCACTTGAAGAACAGCTATCGATATTTCTCTATACGTGTGTGACAGGATTAACTGTCAGACACGTCGCAGAACGATTCCAGTGTTCAAACACTACCATCTCTAAGTTCGTATTTTGATCTAGATCTCACACTCACGCTGGTACTGACACTCTCATAGGTATTTTTGCAAGATGCTAGACATCTTTGCATCCCACCCTTTCTACACCGAATATGTCCACCTCCCCGCTCCTGATGCACCAGTCTCGAGTGCCATTCGTGACAACCCAAAATGTTGGCTGTACTTTCACGATGCTATTGGCGCAGTCGATGGGAGTCATATTCACGTGTTTCCTCCCTCAGCCAGTTGCCACCTATACTACAACCGCAAAGGTTTCGTATCGCAGAACTGCCTCTTCGCTTGCAACTTTGATCTTCAGTTCACCTTTGTGCTAACCGGATGGGAGGGGTCAGCAACAGATGCTCGGCTTTGGGATGTAGCGCGCCATGATGGCTTGGACGTTCCGCCTGGAAAGTACCTTCTTGCAGACCTTGGTTTCCCCTCGTCCCGACAACTTTTAGTTCTGTACCGTGGTGTACGGTACCATCTAGCAGAGTGGGGTCGTGCTAGCATCAGGTAAGTACTTTTCTCTGCAGTGTATCTCAACTAACAATACTCATTTTAGACCGGTTAACAAGGAAGAACTGTTCAACCTTCGTCATGTGTCTGCTCGCAACGTTATTGAACATATTTTTGGCATCATGAAGTGGCACTTTCACATTCTGTTAGTATCGCCAGAGTACAAGATAGCCATCCAGGCTCGCATTCCCGCGGCACTGTGCGCTCTGCACAATTATATATGTATTCACAACCCGGACGAAGAGCCGCTCCCTCACAGGGCTGTATTTAACGACAACCCTACCCATCAGGGCCAACCTGCTCAAGGTGGTCCTGATGTTACTGATCCAATGGTTGAGGATGATGTTGTTGACAATGTAAGTGCGAATGTCTTTTGTGATCGCATGGCCGCAGAGATGTGGGAGGACTACCAGAATATCTTACATGAGCGCAATTTAGTAGACATCGCTCACTCATTAGACATCGACGAGGATCCAGAGGACATTGAGGACATTGACCAATATTATGGGAGCGAGGATGACAATGAAAGTGATGCTTAGAAATATGTTACATTGTAGTGTACATAGAGCTACAAATGATAACGTGCGGTTTATCTAATGTGGTGTGAACAAATGAAAGGATACAGCAACACATATGGCAATGAGTGAGACAAAAAGTAAAACATGATGACAATGACAATGTTTAAAACACACCAAATTCCCCCCTGGCAGCCTGGTCAAGAACAGATCGCAAGTAGGGGACCCGTCTTTCAGGCTTGGCAGCCAAGTAGATGGCACATACTGCTGGGCTCCTTGCGAACACATTCATGAGCATGACGGACTCATCTTCTGTAATCAGCTCCTCCTCCTGCATGGTGAGCACAGCCTGTAGCCTTTCATCCAACACCCGAGTTTCATTTTGGTCGGTGTTGGATGCTGATGTGCGAAGGCTGTCTGTCAGGCTGTTGATGGAACCTTGCAGGTTCATGAAGATGGCAGTGCTGGCAGCGTCTTTGGCAGCCTTAGAGCCTTTGTGACTGCGGCTGGCTTGACTTTTACCTTGTGTCGACAACTTTGGCTTTTTGTCGACATTGGAGGTGTGGGATGAATCAACCAGTGACGTAGTTTGGGCGGTGCTGGGGGACAAAATCATGTCGGAATGCGAGCGTTTGCCCATACTGGAGGGCGCAATAGAAGAGGGGGGAGGGGGAATGTTCATGGAACTTCCAGCGACTCCAGGAGTGATGGATGGGAGGGCTGACTTGATCTGGTCCCATCCAGCTTGTGGCGCAGTAGTGAGTCTAGATCCGCTGGCCTCAGCATTGGGAGCCTCTGGTGCTTGCATGGATAAGGAGGATCCACCAGCTTCAGCATTGATAGGAAGAGCCACTGATGCTCCCGCAGCCAAGGAAGCTGGATTGTAGGCGGATGCCCCCTGAGCGCCACTCCCGTTTGGGAGAATCTCCGACATCTTTTGCCAGTGTCTCCATCCGTTGTTTTTGAAAGGTTTCAACACCTGTGAATAGGGAGTGAGTAGTAGACAAGTAATAAATACAAACATACCTTGTTGGAATTATTAGCGGTAATAAATTGGTTCCACTGGAGTTCCACTGCTTCCCCCTGAATATTGGCGCCGTTAACATTGTCCCAATGACATCCAGATCAGTTGTTGCGATATCTCTCGATGGCATTGTAGATTTGTTTCAACTGTAAGGGTTATTAATGATAAGTTAGTGATGCGGCTAGGGAGTAGGATACAAAGACATACTGCTTGCCATTTCCTCTTACACTGTACCATGTCCTTGTCTGGGCCTTGCTTCTGAAGTCCCACAAGTTTCTTTGCTGCCTCATGGAAGGTCTCATCTTTGAAAGTCGTCCCAGCGATCTTTGACACCTGCGATTGGAGATAGACCAGGAATGCATCAACCTCCTCCTCACACCACTGAGCTTTAGGTTTACTTTCACCCTTCTGAGTCATCATGTAGAGTTGGAACTGAGTGCAGAGGATGATGGCAGCTACAGTTGAGACGATCTGCCTTCGCTGATAAGAACTGATTCGTCGTTGGCTTGTGCTGGCAGGCATGATTAGAGTAGAGTTCATTAAAACTCCGTCACAAACGGCTTCCGCACCGTTCCAACGCAATCCGTACATAAACATAAATTTTGTTCAAACAACGGTTGCTGAACAGGCTCTAAGCACCGAGCCCTTGCAATTGTCAGTTTTAGTTGTTTACTACCGCACAGAAATTCTCTCTCTCCTAGTACCCTTGCACTAATGGGTCGGCTTGGGAAATCTCCTGCTTAAGTGCTGAAGCTATAGACTGGACATACAAATTACTCTTGCACAGTTTACTATCTTCAACTTTTTTTTTTTTTAATCCAATTTTTGTCCATGTGGGGTACAATACCATATGTAGGACAATACTAACTAGGAATGGGGGACACCTGTGTCCCCCGCCGCGTCTCCGACTTCGCAAATGCCCTGGTGGAGGCCACCTCCACCAGTCCGCCATTCCCGCCGGCTGTTTTAGATGCGCAAGTCTTCCAATCCACAGGGCCGTTGCAATGCAGTTCATGGTATGATTGTCCCTGTTGTTTGTTGTGGATGATGCAAATACTTGGGTGTGAAACTGGGTACGAGAGGAATAATGGAGAGCGGAGTCTGAAGGAATGAGGGAGGGATTGATTATCGTGCTACCAGTGCGCTGATGATCTGATGTGAGCGTTGGGTTGTTGGTAGTATGTATAGTTTCCCTCGTTGAACTCTCCCCCACTTCTAAATGAAAGCTATGAGCCACTTCCGTTCTTATGACCCCTGCTAAGTTCTCCATCCGGACCGCTGGTAGGGTCCTGCATTCCGTCGTCTTCGAGTAGAGATTCGTGAACAGGTGGCCTGCGCCTGTTGTCGAGGGTGAACATTGTGCTGGCGTTATCTGCTCGAAAAAACCTAATCATCACTTGTCTCTTCTACTTGGAGGAGGTACATCACCGAACATAGCCTTCAGACGGCCTGTGCTATTAACATAGCAGATGAGTGGTGCGCTGGCTTTCTGGTTAGACAGTAGGAATGGTAGGGAGGAGGCATTCCGACGGAGGATTGAGGTAAGTATGTGGCGTGCCCGCACGTAATGGGGGCAGGAGAGTAGGTAGTGAAGCACCATTTCTTCTGTGTTCTCACAGTGTGGGCAATTAGGTGTGGGGCTCTTGCCGATATGGAATAGGTGCTGATTGAGTGAGATATGTCTGGTGCAGAGCCAGATGAGCATGCTGACGTGTTGTTTAGGAAGATGTTGGGCGAGAGAGATGAAGGAGCCGTGGATGACTTTAGGATCGATTTTGGTGGTGCATTCGTACCGGGGTGACTTTCGCCAGAATCTTGCCCAACGGTCAGATGATTCGCGTTTTTGCGCTTGTTTCAGCGCCGAGATACTGCTTGGGAGGACACCTTTACGAAGGTATGGTGGTAGGGAACCCCTGGGGCTGGATTCCGCCCGCACCTTAGCTGCTTTCTTGGCCTCCTGGTCCGCCAACTCATGTCCCATTACTCCGTCGTGCCCAGAGATCCATCTCACTGTTACTTTGAATCGGCGGTCTTGACTGACTTTCTTCACATCTGTTATTATACTGCGGAAATGATCTATCAAATAGTGTCCTGACTTTGTCGAAAATACATCACCGGATCTGATAGTTGCTTGATTGTCTACGAAGATAGACACCAGGTATGTGACGTCTTCCTCCCTGGAGAGGAGTTGAGCTGCTAGAGTGGACCAATGACTTCCGCTTTGTAAACTGTATGTTCATCCGCCATGCCCAGGTGGTATCTCAGTACCTTCGGCTGTAACTGGCCAGTTCGAAACAATACTGTGGCTGCGCCGATGTGGTTGTCGATCCCCAAGCCATCAGTGTATATTCAGATCTCATCACTATTGCTGTCGTGGTCTTCAATGGCCTGCTCTCTGGTGGCTGTGATGGCTGTCCGGTAGGGGGTCGAGGAGTGCGGAGGGTGCCTGTTATGTGTGATGGTCTCTATAGAAGTCACGTTGAGTTCAGTAGTACGGTACAAATGATGAAGTGAGGATCTGTGGTGCTTAATGAATTTGCTTGCAGCTCTGCATACGGGCTTGAACAATGGATGGGATGGAGGATGTGCCGCTAGGCAAATGGCGGCTTGATAGCTCAAGTTTTGTAGGTGGTGTTCAAGGGGGAGCAACTTCGTGTGGACCTCCAGGACGTCCGTCACCGTGGTGCGCATGGTGCCTGTTATGCTCAAGGCCGCTATACGCTACACTCTGCGCAGTCGTCTCACTACTCCGATCAACCTGTGCTGAAAAGTGTCAGTAACTCCCATGAAGAGAGGACGGTACCAAAGATCTACTGCATAGAGCATTTTGGGTAATGCGACTGCTAAATATAATTGGCGCATTAGTGATAATGGGATTCCTGTAGAGGTAGAGGAGAGACGGCGCAGCTGGAAAACATATGCGGTTCCTTTAGCCAACACGTAGGCTATGTGCGCGTTCCAACGGAGTGCTTGGTCTAGAATTACACCGAGGAAACAGTGTGTAGCCGTTGGGGTGATCGTGGTGCCACGCGTCACAAGGGGGGGGCGTTCTTTTGTTGCATTCATCGAGAAGTCTACCAGAGCGAATTTCGAAGTTTCGAATTTCGAGTTATGGGCTCCTGCCCAGTCGTATCCCCCAGGCCTTTCCAACATATGCTTGAGGGTGGCATGAGTATCATGGAATGAATCTCCTATAGTAATGAATGCTGTGTCATCCACGAAAGCCAGAGTCCGCTCCTTTTTGCCACATCCAATCGCTATGTCAACAAGGTCAGAATCATATATTATGTAGAGAATCATTGATAGAGGGTCCCCCTGCCCTATGCCGTTCTGGATGGGGATCCAGTCGGAAAGATGCCCGTCGAATTTGAGCTGGGTACATCGGCCTATAAGTAAATGTTCAGTAAATCCTACCAGTGACTCTGGTAGGCGCTGGCATCTCATATTGTGCAGCAAACAGTCAGTGACTGCATTGGGGAAGGCACCCTCAATGTCTAAAAACAAGGCTGAAACTACTTTCCCTTTATGCCAAGCGTCCTTGATAGTTGATTTGAGGAGATGTAGCGAGTCCGTTGTAGATCTTCCAGGGTGTCCTCCAAAGTGGGTGTCAGGGAGTAGGTTGTGATGTTCGAGGAGATATGTCATCTGGTCGGCAACTACCGCTGTCAAAAGCTTGCACATTGTGTTGAGGAGAGCAATTGGACAGTATGCTTTTGTTGCTGTGTAATCTGGTTTGCCGGGCTTTCGCAGAACAACTGTGGTGAAATTGCGCCAAGGAGAGTAGTATGTCTTGAGTGTGAAAACAGCACTAAAAAGATGAATCAGAAATGGTTTGAGTAATGTGGCGCACCAAGTGAATACAACATTGCATATCTCGTCCGGGCCGGGGGCCTTATAAGGGCTCAACTTTGCAATGCTCTGTGATAGCTGTGAATCAATGATGGGGGCTGGAGTTGCCACTGGAGTAGGGTAGATAGTGTCCTCTGGGACCGATGACGTGGCCAGGGGTGGTGGGAAAAAGGTTTGTGCTAGGGCCGCACTTTTTTCCTCGTTGGTGTCAGCAAAGGTACCGTTGGGACGTCTCAGTGTTGGTATTCTTGATAGACCCCCATCACCCACCACAGCTGTAAGGTAATTGTTAGCTATCCATATGTCGTTACTGTTGATCTTTTCGAGCCAGTTGACCCAATGCTCCTTCTTTGTCCGCTTGATCTCCTCTGAATATTGATTTCGCTTAGTATGGTATTCCTCATGGCAAATGTGGTCAGTGTCATCTTGTAGCTTATAGGAGTGGTGACTTAGTTTCGCGACCTCGCGCTGTAGGATGGTCAGATCCTTAGTCCACCAGCGTTTGGAATGGGGATTGGGCTTTGACTTCGGTACCTTCTGCTCTACTGTATGCTGGATTGTGTTCGTGAGGTTCCGCGCTGCTTGTTGAAATTCTTCATCAGTAGCTAGCAGTTGAGCAGAGGGAATCTTGTCCAATTCAACAGCGAGGACAACATTGAACTCATCCCAGTCAGTCTCTCGATAGTTGTGCTTTTCTTCTGTCGTGGCTCTGGGAATTTCAAGGTCCAAGATGCTAAGGATGGGAAGCTGGTCAGTGGCTGGTCTGTGCAGAGCTGGGTTAGTTGAACAACTGATGAAGGAGTCACTAGTATGGTCAGTACAGAATACATTATCGGGGCGTGTTGTAGAGACTCATGCCTCTCATGGCATGATATGGCAGTTTCCGCCAAGGAGTACATAGCACGAACTTGTAGTGTCACTCTATGCGTTATTTATAGTTATCCCTATACGAGGCGCAGCTTTCCCACGCAACGCGCGCCATGCGCGCACACTTCCCATGCTTTGCGATGTATATGCGCGCGCTTTCCCACGCTTGAGCGCCCTATAGCGCTAGCCATCCAGAAGCATCCATCCACTGTCCACCAAGCTCCCTAGTGCGTATATTTCCATTTCCTTTATTAGCATATTGTTCTGTCTTTATTTTTATCATGGACTCTCACTCATATATATCTTTACATACTTACTCAGTAGCGCTTTGGCTCCACATGACCGCGCTTAGGCGCGCTATATAAGCGCCAGCAGTACATACTATTACTTACTACTTTTTTACCACTGAACTTGACCTCTAACTTTACCTACTACTTACTACCTAGAAAATCACAGTTGAAATCTAATTGTCTATACTTCACATCTCTCTTCTCTTGTCTTACATCATATCCTCACTTAAGCTTACTCTTTCTCATTTCCGCACGCGCGTGCGCTTTCCTGCGCTTCGCGCTAATATGCACGCGCCTTCCCGCGCCTTCATACCTTGCGTGCACCTGCGCTTTCTCGCGCTTCGCTTCAGCGCATACCTCTAGATCTTCGCTGCACTTGCTTCCCCTCAAGGGTCGAATGTGCTTGCCACCTCAAGCATAGCAGACTAGGCAACGCACGACCTACAACATTTTTTTAGATACAGTCTGGAGCATCATTTGTTCCTCTCAGTATTGTTGTTTCTACAGCATCCAGTTTTTTGAACTTGAGGATTGGAGTGTGGGAAGTCCCTTCAGCAAGGCCATGACCATTCCGTAGTCCACCAGTAGGTCAAGTAGGGGTTGGGCTGCATTAAGATAGTGGTTAGTGAATAACTGCGTATTACGGTCTTCATCCCACAGAGGATGATGTCGATTAAAATCACCCAACCAAATCATGTGGTCGTCAGCAGAAGGGCGGATGTTGGCCATCTCGCGTTCTAGGAAGGACGCTAGGGATTCTTGAGTTCTCGTTAGTATACAATC
Organism: Suillus fuscotomentosus; assembly: GCF_016647785.1. Lineage (NCBI taxonomy): Eukaryota > Fungi > Basidiomycota > Agaricomycetes > Boletales > Suillaceae > Suillus > Suillus fuscotomentosus. Next base: position 1,148,345 of record NW_024539522.1, read on the forward strand.
ATTATAAATATTGAAAATAGTGCAGCGTCCGAACGGGCCACAGAGTTGAATTACCACGACATCCGGGGAGGGGAAGGCGATTTGCTGCCAGGAGTTGGTATCGAAGGACTTAGATATGAGTGTGACGGTGCATGATGTGAGTTCAGGTGCGGAGAAGCGGGTGGTTGGGTATACAGTGTGGAAGTAAGGAGAGGAGATGGTGTTTTTCATGGAGTTGATATGAGGTTCTTGGAGTGCGATGATATCCCAATTTCGGGCAATCGGGTTGTTAAGGAGGGAGTGCTGCGCCAGGAGTGAGGTATTAAGGTTTTGTTGCCAGACACTTATTCGAGTCGGTGCTTCTTCATGGTGTTCAGACATTGAGAGGGGAGGGGGGCCGTGGTGTTGCATAAATTGAGGATGAGGTGAGTGGGGAGTCCAGGATAGGTGAGAGTGCCGTAGTTGAGGGGACTTGCGATTGTTGGTCTCCGCTGGGACTCATATCAGGGTTCCATGTGCCGGAAATGGGGATTGAGTTTGGGCCTGTGGGGGTGAAGGCGCGGGATCCTCGTTGACTGTAATGATGAGGTGCTCCTCGTGAGTGGTAGCCTCTGGTTGGACGTCTTGATTCATAAGGGAGGCTCGTTTGAAAGAGGGATGGACGAGTAGGGGCAGAGGTTGGTACTGGTGCTACTGCCGGTTTGTGGTAAGGGGCCGGTTGAGAGGGTAGCATGACCTGCGTCCATGGATTGTCAGTGGGGAAGTATGGCATGGAATTTTCAGGGTGCTTAGCATCTATCCCAGCACATTTGGACTTGAACTCTGGGCATTTCCTATCCCAACTAGCATGCTCCAGGGAGTTGCAACTTATGCAATGGAAAGTGCAATATGCATTGCACTCATTGGTGCGATGGTTTTTCCCGCAAGTTCCGCATACGTCCTTCGGTGCTTTGCAATCCTTTGCAATATGCCCCCACAGCTGGCATTGCACGCATCGTACTGGTTCCTGTTTGTCCTTTCGGGGGTGTAGTTTCTCTTGACCGATGTAGATACCATCCCAGAGGGTGCTGTTGGCTGAGTGTGGGTCTGCGAAGTGGAAGATTGCATGGGCGACACACTGTGTTGGGGCCCGGCATTGACAGGGTTTGATCCAGTTGGCTGAATCGATTGCGCCCGCTGTCATGTTATTTTCCTCTTCCACCATACATAACCATGCCGTGTCTTCGATGTTAGATCGATGGGTAGGAATGGGACTATTACAGAGAAGCGTCGTTCCTTGATGGTTGCTGGAAGGTCAAGGGCGTTGGTGATTTTCAGCCTATTCTCTGGAGTTCTGATCCATTTGGCCGCCTCTGTAGTAGTTAGTTCTGTTATAAACCCACCGTTACAAAGGCGAGTGATTGCTTTAATTTGAATATCTGGAGTGTCATCCGACTGGGATGCCGTGAACACTTGTTTCATTTTGGTTGCGATCTCGGCTGACGTTACTTTGGTTGTGAATAGGACGCTGCCTGGCACCGGGTCGAATAGGATTTGACGGTCCCTTGTAGCTGCACGGGCGAGGGCTACCGAGATTGGGGCTGGGGTCTGTGTGTTCTGTTGAACAATGGCACTGTATGATCTTGGTGTCCCTGGTTGGGGTTTGGCTGATTGGCTCACATTGTTGACAATATCCTTGATGTCTTTCGAGTTTTCTTCTAAAGTTGTTTTGAATTTGGTGATTTCGTCGACGTTCGTCTTGAGATTTTCCGAGGCCGTGAGGATGGACGCTACTTGAGGTGAAATAGCTGCCACAACATGTGCTGATAGTGAGGAGGTGAGGTTTGCTATGACAGGGGCTGAGAGCGAAGTTGAAAGCGAGTCCACTATTTGCTGGATGTTGAGCTCTGTCGCGGTTGTGGGAGTGTTGCTGGTGCCGTCCTCTGGAAGCAGCGCAACAGCTCGAAGGCCTTCTATCACTATGCGGGGAATTCCTGTATACTGTGTGATGTGAAGGATTGTTAGTATTAGGCTTTCGTTCATTATGGGTTCTCCAGTCCGGTAGAAGGGAGACTTCTCTAGGAAGGCAGCACCGCTTTCTCTATCTTTGACATCGTATTCCTGCTGCATAATTTCGTCTCTTGGAAGCAACATAGAGACTGTATTACGATGAGAAGCCCTGATTCTATTGGTGGGAGTGGGGGTGCGGATGTTTGTACTACCGGTCCCCACAGATGTTGGTCGTGTTTTCCCAGTTGCCATTAGCTCTGGATTCAACAGTGTGGACTGTTGGGCCTAGCCTGGCGGGTATTAAAGTAGTAAGCTAAGAGGGTTTTAGGTGTTGATGACGCCTGGGGCGCTGTTGGGCACAGTGCTGGGATCTGAAGTTTCGGGGTCCTAGTCGGGGTGCCACTTGGTAATAGGCCAAGAGGCAATTATCTTCAACTTGCAATCATATGTCCAAGGCCCACCCACCCAAGGCTCTTGAGGTCAGTATTCAGTGAAAACGTCCAAAGCTTGTATCTTACCATAACATTGGTCTCAGATAACCTTCATAATGACACAAAATACATTACATTGTGGACTTCAGCAGAATGGAGTACGTCAACTCCAAACAAACATCACTTGAACCACTAATCACAGTTATTTGTTAGTGAATGATGCGGTAGCCTATGTAAGTCAATGATTCACTTCCAATGTCGTCCCAGTTCCTCACAAGACGTCGGGCAATTTGATATACCTCCCTCTCATAACAGAACATACAGTGGCTCAAAAAAGTGTCCCAATGTTTGTAGGTTTTCATGTAATTGTGTTATTGCGAGCCAGGGTGTGAGAATCTGACTAAGTCAAAGGGAGGTCCCAAAAAGCTCCGCTTCTCGGCTACAATTATGTCCCCTATAGCGTGAGAATCCATTGACGCCGTGCGAAGATATGGCTATTTTAATTAGGTGACTCATTGGGACACTTTTTTGAGTTTCTATTAAAATATGAAAATCAGATCATTTAGACATGACACCATTTACAAATATATATATAAATGGTCCCATATTGACAATATGGTCTCATTTTAATATCCTGTACATATATAAACCCTTCCAATAACATCATGTCCCTCATAATCAGCATGAAGTCTATTTCCTCTTCTCAAAGAGATAATATCCTTTTTCTCTCCACCTCTGGTCTATCTATCAGGCAGATTGCCTCCAAAACTGGTCTGGGGAAGTCAACTATTGCCAGGGTTATCAACCAGAATATTCCCAACAAAGAAAATGTCAAAATGGGTCGTCCTTCTAAACTTACTCTGCATGACAAAAGAGCTCTTGTTCATCATATTATATCTGGAAAGGCCTCTACTGCTGTTCAAGCCACAAAATACATCAATTCCATCATCACTACCACTGTCTCCACTCAAACAGTCAGGAACACCCTCAAGGAAGCCAATCTTAAAGCTGTAGTCAAGAAGAAGAAACCCCTACTGTCACCAGCCCATAGGAAAAGGAGACTAGCATTTGCTTTAAAGCACCAGCACTGGACTATAGAGGACTGGAAGAGAGTTATTTGGTCATATGAAACTAAAATCAATAGGATGGGGTCAGATGGTCAAGAGTATGTTTGGAAAAAGGCAGGAGATCCACTTGAAGAAAAAGAAGTGAAAGGTACTCTTAAGTTTGGAGGAGGAAATATGATGGTGTGGGGCTGCATGGGGTGACATGGGGTGGGAATTCTATGTGAGGTGGAGGGGAGGATGAATGCAGAGCAGTATGTCTCCATTCTGGAGGAGTGTCTGCTCAAAAGCATGCAAGAATCAGGTATTGATGAAGAAGACATTATCTTCCAACAAGATAATGACCCCAAGCATACCTCAAAGTTGGCCACCAAATGGTTTGAGGACCATGATATTACTGTCCTATCATGGCCAGCACAGTCTCCAGACCTCAATCTCATTGAACATCTTTGGGAATTACTCAAGAGAATGCTTGCTGCCTATCAAGACCCACCTAATGGACTATTTCAGTTATGGGAGAGAGTTGTAGTAGAGTGGGGAAAGATTGCTAAGGAGGAGTGTCAGAAATTAATAGAAAGTATGCCTAGGAGGGTAGCAGCAGTCATTAAAGCTAAGGGAGGAAACACTAAGTACTAGAATTATAGAGATTATGTATAATTGATTCAAACTCAAAAAAGTGTCCCAATGAGTCACCTAATTAAAATAGCCATATCTTCGCACGGCATCAATGGATTCTCACGCTATAGGGGACATAATTGTAGCCGAGAAGCGGAGCTTTTTGGGACCTCCCTTTGACTTAGTCAGATTCTCACACCCTGGCTCGCAATAACACAATTACATGAAAGCCTACAAACATTGGGACACTTTTTTGAGCCACTGTATGTATACACATAATCCCAAAGTTCATCTCTAACCATATTGACCTAGGCGCACCTCCATTTGTTTTCAGGGAAGTGTTTGATGTCTCTCGACATAGGCATTTACTTACTTCAATGGCACAAAGTCAAGGATCCAGAAAGTCAGGTTGTCGATGATTTTGGTCATTGGCTGTCTGGGAAACCATTCATCAGCACATCAAGGTTCTGACCCACGACAAAGTTCCTCCCTGAACCTGCTCAAGCTCGGTTCAAACATCCCTCTTTGGTGATTGAATGCATGGGCATCACAGATTTTTGTGGACGTGAACCCAGCTTGGGTCAAGCTGACATCTCCTAGCGCACACCACAATCATGCATCCTTTTGGTCTCTTGCATCACTTGGGTTTTCAGAAACTCGTTCGAAAAGCCTGGAATTATCATTAGCGAATTGTTCTTCTCCTCAGCACCAGGTTTCCCTTCCCCTGGACGATCATGTATTATGCTTTAATTTCCTTTACTACATAAGCGCTCATCGTGCATGGAATGGGAATTATATTATTCTCCTGCATAGAAATTTGGAGGCCAACACATGCAATGGACTGCAAGCATGGAAAAGATTGCCAATGTGCATGCCCGATGCATCATGAACGCACCAGCAATTGAACCAACACCTCCCGTGAGTGACAGTTTCGGGCATAGGTTACTCTAGAGATCTAAATTTTGATAGTATATATCGATGCACATACAGCATGATGACTTCAGCCAGAAATGTGAGGAGTTTCCAGTGGACCCATACTTTGCCCCATTGTCTGTTATTGCATGTAGGGTGTCTGAGGTGCAAGAGGAGCTTCGGACACGAAAAGGGATTGATGCCATGCATGTCATCATGAGGAGCGATGAAAGGGACCCGGAATGGTGGTCAGATGTTAGGGCGTTGGGGTGGACGTGGATGGACTATACAGCGGAGCGGATAGAGGAGATCTATAGAAAATGGTGAGCCAAATGGATGTCATATTTCCATTCTGACGCTCAATTAAGTTGTGGCCACTACCAGGCATCTGGTGTTCATTGATGCTATCATTCAGTTGAATGGAGCTGGCTTTGTTGGCACTCATGGTTCCACGGTGTCCACACTGGCTAGCCGCAGAGTCAGTTGTGATATGATGGAACAACTCAACTCATTAAATGGGGGTAGCCAGGCGCAGACAACAACTGATGCTGGTTGGATTGCTAGAATTGAGACTACTTTGCGCCCCTCACAAATCATTGGCTACAATGTTCTTGTATTTTTTATTTATGATGTGCATAAAGGTCACTCTGGGGCTCGAATTCACTGCAGGTGAAAGCAACAAAAGCATAATCTTCTTCTTGGTGCATAGTACTGGGGATGTTCCCTTCTTGATGGGGGGGATCAACAATCAAGATGCATCATAGACATGAATATACTCTATACTTTGCGAACCATAAGGTGAGCGATCATGAGACGTAAGATTTGAGCTTGAAAGTTTGTTGGAAAGGTGTGATGCTCGCTTGATGTCTCAATAGGGCTTGAAACTTTGAGGACAAATGTCAGATGCATGTAGCCAGTGCAGTCAGTTACCACTGGTTGGGAGCACTCTCGTTGAAATGATGATGGCGAACTGCTTCGTGTCTTGGGCGTCTATGGAGACAAAGAAGGTTAGCACTTAGTGAAGGTAACAAATGTCAGAAATTTCCAAAGGTGCCTTGCAAGGGACCCCTCTTGAGGTTAATTGAGGGATTGCAAGGTCACCCAAAAATTTTCCAAGTCAATTGGAAGGGACTTGCAATTGTGTCGCAAGCGGCTTACAAGGGGCTGTAAATGTAACTTTTGCAAAAATATGTCCCAATCTGTCCCTAATGAGGTTGCAATCAGCCTGCAAGTGTCAATTGAGCCTCGCTTGCAAGATTTTCGGGTCCGCTTCCAAGCGCTTCAAATGGGCTCGATCAATTGAGGGCTTGCAATGCCTTATAAGGTATGCCAAGCAAAAATAACTTTTTCCGACACATAGAAACGCACAATACACGCACCTCTGTAACTTGGAGAAAGACACCCACAATCCTTCGGCCATGCTCAACACCATCAACTTCCAGTAAAATATCACAGCTCATTCCAAGCACCATGCCCATTCAAACTTTTGAAGATCATGAGGGTGCCATAAATGCAGTCGCAGTGTTCCCCGACAAACGATGAATGATTACTGGCTCGGACAACAATACACTTCATCTTTGGGACTTGGAGACAGGTGTTGTGTTGAAGAAGATGGAAGGGCATAGGGACGCGGTGTTGGCATTGACGATATCATGAGATGGTCAAATAATAGCAAGCGATGATGAAAATGGAGAGGTCATTGCCTGGCACAGTAAAACTGGCAAATCCATGACCCAATCCATCAAAGCCCACTCGTATCAGATCCGCTTGGTGGATTTTTCTCCAAATGGTACGGCACTGGCCACTGGTGCATGGGACCATACAGTGAAGTTTTGGTGTACCAAAATGTGGCAGATGCAAGGAGATCCAATCAAGTGTTGTGACAGTCAAGATCCCAGTTCTGTCGAGTGCATTCGATATTTGCCTTCTGGTGAACTTCTTGTCATCGCAACATCGCATGATATCCAAATCCATAATCTAGGCACAAGAGAACACGTCGCATCCATGCTGTGTGTCAGTTTCATATGGAAGATGCCACTCACATGGACACCTGATGGCACATGCCTTCTTTCGGCACGTAATAAATCCATATCGGAGTGGGACACATCAACCTGGCAGCGTGTCGGTCATCCATGGAAAGGCCACACTGATTATATCTATGCCATTGCCATTCATCCCGCTGGCACCCTTATTGCTTCTGCATCTGGCGACAAGCATGTCCGTCTCTGGGAGCTCTCAGATCAATGAACCATTGCCATCTTCCAGCATTCATCCACCCCGAGATGTGTCATGTTCTCTGTGGACGGCAAGCACATCATCAGCGGAGGTGAAGACAATAAGATCTCACAATGGGCAGTACCAAAGGATGCTCGTCCAAAGGCAAGTTTCTATTTCTGACTCTCATAATGCAATTCGAGCATCCTTCATACAGATCCTTGACATCACAACAGCCCACGATGCATGTCTAACCGGGGATTTATCTCTCGCTGAAGAGCTCCTCACCCAAGAGATCCATGCCGACACCGACAACTTTACTTCATATGCCAATCATTTGTTCGTTATGGCCCGGAAGCACGACTGGGACCATGCCCTTGAGGATGCAATCAAGGTGAGATGGACCCACCCATCATTGTCCTCTTATGAAAGGCTAACTGTCATCCGTGACGTAGTCAATCAACATTAAACCATCATTGATTGGCTTCATCTCGAAAGGCATCGCCCTCTGTGGAAAAGGTCACATCCGAGAGGCAAGGGTAGCATTCGACATTGCATCCATGTTCACAAACCAAGATTCAGAAACCAACCAATTGCTTCTCCTGATCAAGGTACATTTAATTTGTCTCCCATACTATCTGCTTCATCTGGTATTCCAGGCCATCGCACTCTTCAATGCAGATCAACATGAGGAAGCAATGCTGCTCATCGAAGACCTGGCTGCTGCTTGTCCGAAAGTTGATCCTCTCGCGCCTCGTGTTGTGGAAGTGAGTATCATGTGGCCGCACTCAGTCATCAATCCTAATATTCTCAACTTACACAATAGACATATCTACGTGTTCAACTCGGAATCAAAGCTTTTGATGAAGCACGTCATGACGAAGCTGCTGATCACTTCACTGCCACTGTGAAGTCAGACACTTTCTGGTCGAAATACATTCATTTTGCATACCAGGACTTGATCATGGTTCGTCAACATGATGCATACACAGCATTTTTCATAACCTATTCATTTTGCAGCTCTTTGGCTGGGATCTCGAGTGCTTATTGCTTATGACACACCAGAAACGGTGCCAGGCTTTCCTTTCTGCAGGTAAACCCTATCAAGCCCTCCGTGCACACATGCATAATGGACGCCACTGACGAGACTGCGAAGGCCAGCTGCCTCGATTGGTCCAATGGCAAGTGTCAGCGATGTCACCCTCGGCTATCATACTCACCCACATGTGACTCAGAATTCAAGCAACAATGTAGTGTGCTATGTGCTGCCAACAGAGATTCCGCCCTCGTTGCGAATGATTATGACAGGGCTATTGACCTATACTCGGCGGTAATCAACTCGAACTCTGCATCTGATGTTGTCTTCGCAAATCGTAGCAAGGTAAAGTTGGGCAAAATGCTATGGATGGAAGCACTTCTCGATGCGCAGAAGGTGCGATGGGAACTATCGTGCCATAGCCAATGCTCATTTAGGTGATACATAGGTCATTGAACTCGACTCTCTGTCTTATCTTGGATACAACTTGAGTCAACCCATGTTACCGCGTGTCAGGAAGACATCGCATACTCGTTGTTTGGCATCCTTGGGGTCTGTCTGTCTGTAGATTATGGCGAGAAGCAGGACAAGGCTCCCGGGCGGCTCCTGCAGGAGATCGTGGCTCAGTCGGGGGACATCACTGGTCTCAATTGGATCGGAAAATCATCAGAGTTCAACAGCTGTCTACCAGCCTCCATCGCTTCATACGAAGCTCCACCATGCCAGCTACCACCCCTACCCGAAGCTGAAATCCAGTCTTCGGTTTCTTCGCTGCGAAAAATGGGGTTGCTGATTTTGCTTCAAACATTTATACTCGGCTTCAGAACATGAGCGCCCCTCGCTTCACAGCACAAAGACTGCATCTGCATTGTATTGTATTCAATGTCACCGAAGTCAGACGCTGGGTGGGTAGTTCAACCCTGGAAAGTCATTTCATGTATGAAGTGAAGGCAGACGGACTTCACGACTTGCTTATCACCACCAGAGAGGCTCTGGTTCAATTCTGGCTGGCAAGGCCCATCGGGCAATGATTTCTTGTTGTCCGTCCCTGGGATCGGTCTTGTTAAGATCATGCACAAAGGGTAGGACTGATTCTGAGGGGCTTGGCTTCAGCTCATGCACTGCGCCCCTTACCCGAGTATGTGCCCTTAATTTCAGATTGGTGTCCAAAGAAAGTCCGAAGGCGCGGGAAACTTCAGAAGGACTTTCCGGATGGGTGCAAGTAACTTCTGGAAATTACAATGAGGTTTCGTCCTGACATGAATATGTATAATGGCTACTCGGGACTTGTCCTGAGTAGAAGTAAACAGAGGAAAGGCTGCAAGGACAAAGTCCAAAGCAGAATAGGTCCGGAGGACTGCAGGAAAGATCCAGATGAACTTCCGGAAACTACAGAGGATTGCATGAGCGGATGAGTGGAGTATTGGATAAGTAGAGCTCCGGCCTAGGGAGAAACTCCCTAGGCCTGAGATAGATAACAACTAAGTTGGAAGACTAGAACTGATATGAGGACTTAGAGTGAAGACTAGTGTGAGGACTAATATGATATTCAGACTGAGGAACTACAGGACATATACAAGAGTTTATATACTAAGTGACTATCGGAAAGATCAATAAGCAAAGGTCCGAGGCTATGTACGAAGCATAAGCAAAGTTGTCAAATGCGAGTCGGAAATGAAGCATAGGTTAATGGATCAGTAAGCATACTGGTAGTAAGTATAACCGAGATACCAGGAACAAGGAAATACCGAATAGGCTGTGTTAACATTATATGCACAGGAAATGAATTAAGTAGCTTATCGTATATCGGATCGGACCGGACCGGATCGGATATGGTCCGGATGAGATGTGTGGATGTATGGGATATGACATTAGGGCGATAGGACAAAGGATGAATGAAGCAGGCTAGCTGTGGAGGTACGGAGGTCTGATGTACAGAGGTAAAGGGATCTGGATGTGGATGTGTGGATGTGGATGTGCAGAGGTGCAGGGATCCGGATGGGTAGAGGACTGGAGACATGGATAAGGCGTCCGAAGGTCCAGATGAGGCATGGGAATATTATCGGATGTAGGTCCGGAATACGGGATATGACAGGTCTCTTCTGGAGCTACCTGACTTGATGGAATTTCCAGAACCGTCTAACTATGGAGATGATACGGAGAGCGAGGAAGATTATGAGACGCCACCTTCTTCTGCATCAGATGACTGGTCTGGTGGTTCTCCTGTAAAACAGGGGATGTCTGACCTAGAATTACAAGCATTGTGGTTGCTCATTCGCCTTGGGCAGCCTTTCAGTGCATTTTTGCTAGCGCAGCAGCACAGTGGAGAATACAAGAGGATTGCAACAGATGATGATATCATTGGACAAATTCAGGACATGGTTTCTGTTGGAGACTCGATGGACATCAGGACCATAGAGATATTGTAGTTGTATGTTTTTGTTTCAAAGCTTATGGACCTCTGACTGTTTCACATCTGTACTTTCAACATACAGCATATGTATCAACACATGCATGTTAAATGTGGTTTTCGCCCTTAGGTAGCAGTTCGGGTACAAATTATGCTCCAAGTCCCGTCGCTTCCCTATCATTTCTTGCAACCCTTTGTTCGCCCTCACAAAATCCTTAGATGGTGGGACCAGGACAAGTTAACAGTGGTCCGCAAATTGGTATCATTACGTCTTTCGATAAGTCAACATTGTATGTCCCTTTCATTTTTTGTGATCCAAAAATCATGCATTGGCAACATAAATCACCCCATAAAGATTAGTATCAGACCAAGATAGAGTGTATAGCTATCATCCCAAAGTTCCTTTCTACTCATATCGACCCAGGCGCACCTCCACTTGTTTTCAGGGAAGTGTTTGACATTCCTCGACTCAGTCAATCCATAGGGACTCACTTGCTTCAATGGTATGAAGTAAAGGATCCAGAAAGTCAGGTTGTTGATGATCTTGATTGTCATACTATCTGGGAAACCATTTAACAGCATATCGATGATCGAGGAAGCACGACGAGGTCCCTCCTTGAACCTGCTCAAGCTCAGTGATACAGTGGCTCAAAAAAGTGTCTCGATGTTTGTAACATTTCATGTAATTGCTTTATTATGAGCCAGGGTGTGGGAATATGACTAAACTATAGTGAGGTGTCATAAAGCTATACTTCTTAGCCTCATTTGAGTTCCCTATAGTGTGGGAAGCTAATGTCATCATGTGCAGATATGGCTATTTTAATTTGGTGACTCATTGAGACACTTTTTTGACTTTTAGTTTGACCAACACAATCTTAATAATTATGATACTTTATGTGACCTTCTGTTGCTCTAATCACTTCTGTCACTCTTCTAGACATGCTATCTATCAATTTTGAATATTTCTTCTTAGCACTCCTTTCTCACTCTGCTGCAACTCTGTCCTACAGCTGAAATAGCCCCTATGATGAATTTTGATAGGCTGCAAGCAATTTCTTGAATATTTTTCAGAGATATTCAATAGGGCTGATGTATAGGGACTATGCTAGACATGATAGAACATTGAGATCGTGGTATTTGAGCTGCTAGTGACCAATTTAGACATATTTAGGATCATTATTTTATTGCAACATAGTACCTTCCTCATTAATCTATGATTTCTGTATGCTTCTTAGCAGACTCTCATCTAAAACAGAGATGTACCACTTGGTATTGGTCCTTCACTTTACTTCACACAGAGAATATACACTCTATTACATCTCATACAGTCCTATACCTCTATGTTTGTTACTCCACACTTAAGAGTTTACACAATTTTTTTTCTTTTAGTGGTTCACCTGTCTTTTACAGATGTATTCCCAGCCATCTGACCTCATCATATTTATCTTGGTCTGATCTTATAATATGGTCCTCTTCCAGTCCTCTTCCAGTCCAGTACTGGTGCTTTAAAGCTAAAGTTTACTTTCTCTTTCTATAGGCTAGGAATAGGAGAGTCCTCTTCTTCTTGATTGTAGCTTTAATATTTGTTGCCTTGCAAGTATTATTGATGGTTTGAGTGGAAACAGAGCTGGAGATGATGGAATTGATGAATTAGGTGGCCTGAGTAGCATTAGCAGCCTGCCCAGTTAGAATATGGTAAATGTGAGATCTTCATTCATGTGAGGTAAGCTTTCAATTTAGTCACTAGCAGCTCAAATACCACGATCTCAATGTTCTATCATGTCTAGCATAGTCCCTATACATCAGCCCTATTGAATATCTCTGAAAAATATTCAAGAAATTGCTTGCAGCCTATCAAAATTCATCATAGGGGCTATTTCAGCTGTAGGACAGAGTTGCAGCAGAGTGAGAAAGGAGTGCTAAGAAGAAATATTCAAAATTGATAGATAGCATGTCTAGAAGAGTGACAGAAGTGATTAGAGCAACAGAAGGTCACATAAAGTATCATAATTATTGAGATTGTGTTGGTCAAACTAAAAGTCAAAAAAGTGTCTCAATAAGTCACCAAATTAAAATAGCCATATCTGCACATGATGACATTAGCTTCCCACACTATAGGGAACTCAAATGAGGCTAAGAAGTATAGCTTTATGACACCTCCCTATAGTTTAGTCATATTCCCACACCCTGGCTCATAATAAAGCAATTACATGAAATGTTACAAACATTGAGACACTTTTTTGAGCCACTGTACAATCTCGAGCATCTCTCTTCGCTGATTACAGTAAATGCATGGCCATCACAGATGCCTCGTAGACGCAAATCCCAGCTTGGGTCGAGCTGACATCCCCCAGCATGCACCACATACATCCTTTTGGTCTCTCACATCACTCAGGTTTCCAGGAACTCGCTCGAAAAGCCTGGAATTATCATTAATGAATCGTCCTTCTCAGCACCAGGTTTTCCTTCCCCCAGACGATCATGTATTATGCTTCAATTTCCTTTACTACATAAGTGTGCATCACACATGAGAATGGGAATTAGACTATTCCCCTGCATGGAGATTCATAGGCCAATACATGTGATGGACTGCAAGCATGGAAAAGATTGTCGATGTGCATGCCTGACGCACCATGAATGTACCAGCAACTGAATCAACACTTCATGTGAGTCAAGTATAGATGTCTAACTTTTGATAGTCTATATTGATCCACATGCGGCACATCACCCCTCGAGTGTAGAGGCCAAGGTGTTTACTGGCCAAGTGCATTTTGTCCATTACAGGTCAGAATATCAATTCGATGGAGTGGTGGCTATTCCTAGTGACTCTGGTATTTTTCGATGCTCTAGTTCCATTAATATTGGCAAGAGGAACCATGCCAACACAACCTACTTGAAAGAATCAAGAATATTGTTGCCTTTCGGAGGAGAAGCCGCCCCCCACAAGGTGCATGAAGCTGGCAGTCGGTTTGCCTTTATCTGCACTAGTGACACCCGTTACATCCCTCATGCTGTCATTCTTGTCGAAGGAGGGCCATTCATAAATATTCGTGGAAACTGGTCAGAAGAAGGCATTTGTAACACAGTGATTGAACTAAGAATAGATATGCGATTGCCATTCCGGAATTTTGTAAGCTGGACTGTGCTCGTTTTACATATCTCACACTTGCATAGATCTTCGCACGCGTTTTCATAGATATGCACGCGACCATGAAAGATCTTCCAGATTCTTCTTAGGATCGTTTCCCTATCATCTTCCGTTTCCTCAGTCAAAGTTTTAGTTACCTACCAACCTCCCTCAATCTCACCAGTGTTGGTCTCATTCCCTTTCATCCCGCACTTAGAGGGTCTGTCCCTTCTGCGTCCAACCGTTGTTCTTTTCAACTTCAAATACCGGACTCAGAATGCTATGCTTCAGACTGCAGATGCTGTCTGACACAATCTGACCTTCCCCACCACAACACGGAAGCAACATAGCTTTCATCTTACTCACGGAGGCTTTAACCTTCTCACACGAATTCGCGTCTCCAAGTCTTCCTTTCTCCTCTCACTGTCTTGCAAGTATACTTGTCCAGCCTGAGTAAAATCAGTATCAAACATCATCCTCGTCTCCCACTAATGTTACCTGGTCCGTCAAACATCCACATGGTTGTTTATGCATGTAAAGCTGTAAATTAGTAATAGAGTGGTCGCACCCAGTACCAGTGATTAACGCATTTGATTTGTGCTCATCGCCATAAGTTAGGCTCGGATGAGTGCCTCTCGGAGAGGTCTGATTGGTCTTCAAATACAGCTATAGTAATTCTACAGAGCTGACATCCATGTTGTCAATGGAAGCTATGTCTTGGCTTGTGCGATGATGTTACAGTCTGACGCGATCCTCTTGTACTCTCTGTCATGCTGCTGCATGAGGAAAAATGCGCCAAAAGGCTGACCAAGGTGAACCATCATTCATAATGCTCGTGAGTGATGTTCCTCATCTTCTACAGGCAGACCGCCGAGCAACTCATCAGAGCCATCTGACTGAGACCCGGGCTCGGATGAAGCCCCTATGCTGCCTTCATCATCTGCAAAGTCAAGCTGCTCGAGGAGACGATGATCCCATGGACAGATAAGAAGAAACTTTTGTCAGGTGGGTCTTTTTCGCGGGATTGAATTAGTGTGGTGATGAGCAAGTCTTGAGGCCCATTCACTTTGACTCTATACATGAAATGAGTCTCTTGGGCTGAACCATGTGTCTGTCTGATTTCCGTGACAGGAAATGAGATGCAAGGTAGATGCAGTCTGCGGCTCGCGAAGCAAGGAGCATTCATGCCCTTTAATAGGGCATAGAGTTTCATGGCCAAATTTACAGCCACAGTATTTTTTCGCAGCGAAGAGACTTTTGTCCGGATCTCATCTCCAGACAAAGATGACGGGATGCATGGTGGGGATGCATATGAGATAATGTCAGCAGGAAGACAACTATTGAACCCGGATGATTGTCCAACCCAATCGAGAGCAGTAATGTCGCCTGACCAAGCAACAATTTCCTGCAGGAGGTGCCCAAGTGTATTTGCCTTCTTCTCGCCATAATCTACAGGTAGTCAGACATCAAAGATGCCAAACAATGAGTATGCAATATCTCCCTGAATGGTTGTAACATGTTTTGACGCCCATTGAAGTCTCTCTCATGCATCGCTCATCCCTGGGGAGAAGTTGATGAGGGCCTGTCGATCAATACCAGTCACAACCTCCAACTCCTTCATTATTGCAGTCGACTTTTTGTGGTTGCGACAGCGATTGTTGAGATATGGGGTCCAATCCTTCTGATAAAAGATAATAACTTTGGAAGTGAGGAATTCTTGAAAGATCCATCCTCATGTGTTCCACTCACTCCTCTCCAGAGCGCCAGATTTAGATGAAGGCAGAACATCCGAAAGATAGACAATTGTAAGCACAGAATGCTGATACCAGATGAACATAGAGTTGAGCGATTGTTGCAACTCGACATTGCTGCTCTTGTCTATACAGCATGTATCGTTCCATGCCCAGTGGTAACCCGCATCACGAGCAATTTCGCAGAACTTTCGCAACTTTACGATACCACCAGGCGAATTCAGCTTGTATACAATCTTGCCCTGGATGTCCTGCAGCAGCGGCTCTTTCTCTTTCTCTTCCCATCCCCATCTATGGGATAACATGACACAACGGAAGTAAGTTGCCACTGCTTCTATAATGTGTTCCATTCAGAGGTCTGCGCGCTTCATAGACCATGATAGCCAAAGCTCATTGTGTTCTGCGCTCATTTTGAAGGCACTTATCTGTGCTTCACGGTCACATAACAGCCCGGTGGCAGTATTGAGCAGACGAAGTGGGGCGTTGTAGAGAATTATGCCTCTCATGGCGTGATATGGTGCTTTACACTAGGAAGTACATAGCACGAACTTGTAGCGTCACTCTGTGCACTACCCACAGCTATCTCTATATGACGCGCAGCTTTCCCGCGCAACGCGCGCCATGCGCGCACCATTCCCGCGCTTCGCGATGTATATGCGCGCGCGCGTTCCCGCGCTTGCGCGCCCTATGGCGCCAGCCATCCAGAAGCATCCATCCACTGTCCACCAAGCTCCCTAGTGCGTATATTTCCATTTCCTTTATTAGCATAGTTCCACCTTTATTTTTATCATGCATTCTCACTCATATATATATTTACATACCTACTCGGTAGCGCTTCGGCTCCGCTTGACCGCGCTTAGGCGCGCTATATAAGCGCCAGCAGTACATACTATTACTGACCTACTTTTCCTACTTTTCACTTACTAGTTACTACCCACTTACTACTTAGCAGAATATAGTAGAAAGCTATTCCTTTACATTTTGCACTCTTATATCTCTTATCTTGCTTTATATCACTACTTAAGCTTAGTTTCTCATTTCCGCATACGCGCGCGCACTTTCCCGCGCTTCGCGCTAATACGCGCGCGCGTTCCCGCGCCTTTGTACCTTGCGCGCTCCTGCGCTTTCTCGCGCTTCGCTTAAGCGCACACTTCTAGATCCTTGCTGCACTCACTTCCCCTATAGGGTCGAACGCACTTGCTTCTCAAGTAACGCAGACTAGGCAGCGCGCGACCTTACAACTTTTACAGATACAGTCAGGAGCTTCTTTTGTTCCTCATTGTATTGTTGTTTCTACAGCGTTCTCGAGTTGTAGATCAATAGTCGTTCGGATAACACCTTCTGATTCAGAGGGACTTGCGAAGATCTGGAGGAGGGGTTGAGCATCCGAATGATTATGTCATCGAGGGCTTACTGTGCATTTCCACATCCTGAGCACTTTGCAATTTGGTGAACATCATTCGGAAGGCCGCGATAGCTCCATCATAGCTTTGTGTGCCATGAAGTGCTGCGAGTTTCAATTGGTATCCAACATGAGACGAAGGATTCAGTTGGATGACCTTTGTATACCAAAGTCAGCATTTGATTATGAAATGTCCTGAGTAGGTAGCATCACACCTTCTCCGCATCGAGAAGTGCTTCGGTCCATAACATTTTCCCCAACTTTGCCCTACTACGATTCGCGAAGATGGCATCAGCTGCTGAATTGAGGTCGATCACTGCCGAGTATAGGTTAATAGCACTGTCATAATCTTCTGCAGCGAAGGCAGCACATCTGATATCAAGGCAGAGCATGCTGCATTCTTCCTTGAAAGCTGAATGAGATGCGGGTGGGAATTATAGCCTTCACGACATGATTACCTGCAGACTTGCCATCGGACCGGTCAAGGCAACCGGCCTTCATATCATCATCAATCTTATCCATCATGTCTCGGTATGAATTCAAGGCCTCGGCAAGCCTGCCTGCTTGACGGAGCGCAACACATCGTTTCTGGTGTGCATTTTGCCACAAGGACTTCAGGTCCCATCCGAAGAGCTGCACACAGGACGGAGTTCAATATGACAAGCATGTCCGGATGAATCATATCAACATGCCACTACAAAGTCCTCGCATACCAGATGAATAGTCGATGTAGATGAGAGAGTGCTAGACTTGACAGCAGCAGTGAAGTGGTCAGCAGTGTGGTTGTGACGGGCGTTATTCATGGCATTGATACCGAGTTGAACACACAGATATGCCTGATATGCGAAGTTCAGCGAGATCAGCATTAGCGCACAAATAAGAGGTTGATGAGCTCACCTCCACAATGCTACACATGAGTGTGTCATGATTCGGACACACTGCAGCAAGCTCTCGCACAAATATGACTGATTCCTTGGTTTTGTCCTCATAGAAAATAGTGATAGCCTGAAAACAACAAGTTGAAATATGGATTGTGTGAGCGAAAAATTAATGTTGCCTTGATCAAGAGAAGCATAATCTTTGAATCTTCGTTCGCGAACATGGACGCGAAGTCAGATGCTGTTTTCACGTCCCGGATGTGGCCTTTTCCATATAGGGTGATGCCCTTGGAGATATATCCTGTCAATGAGGGTCGAATGCTAATGGACTATGTTACGCAGGAAGGTTGGCCTTTCATAAGGGGTCAATGATATGTCAGTCCATCTCACCTTGTTTGCATCCTGGAGCGCATGGTCCCAGTCGCGTTTTTGTGCCATCACAAATGAGCGATTGGCATATGAGATGTAGTTGATGACATTGGTGTTGATCTCTTGTGTAAACAGTTGTTCAGCGGTAGACAGATCCCCCACGATGCATGCATTGTGGGCGGTCATATTGATGGAAAGGATCTGGGGCATGAAGAATGCTTGAATTGTGTTGGCAGAGTCAAAGATGAAAACGTGCCTTGTAACCAGGAACTTGACACTTGAATAGAATTGAGTGTTAACGTAGAAGACAACGAAGGTGGAATTCAATGCTGACTTACATCATTTGTCGCCTTATTATCTGGAGGGTCCTTTGGCAAATCAATGTTGCATGAGTTGAGACGACGAATGGACAGACAATGAACCGGAGAGTAGCCAAACAAAAACAGAGAGAGCAAAATCAAGAATAACAAAATGGCCTCATTTATGTAAGAAGCACCTTCCTCTTGCAAAGCATTGGGGTCTACTGCCCACTTTGTGACCGGATTATTATCATTGTGATAACTTCCACTGAAGATGTATTTGCCGTCCATGGAGAAAGTGAGGGATGCTGATGATTGCTGGAAGATGGCAATGTGTTGTCGATCTGACAGCTGCCAGAGATGGGTGTCATCAGATGTGCCAGAAGCAATGAATGTGCTATTAGGATCAACGACGAGAGCCATGAGATAGTCAGTGTGGCCAATTGTCCAGGGATCATGGACCCCCGCTGCCAGGTTCATGTATCCCATTCCAGTATGATGTCTGGACTTGCAGATAGTCCATGATATGTACGGCGTGCTGCAAGAAGGCACATGCCATCAGGCATCCACGCTATGCGATTTATGTGGCCCTCTCCGGAATCTGGCAACCGGAACTTTGTGATGGATTCTCTTGTGCTTGAATTATATATTTGGATCCCGCTAAATCTTGTTATGATGGCAAGAAGTTCTCCTGACGGTGAATACCAAACATGGTTCACCCAATTACTTGGATCGAAGTAAATTGTCCCTAGCAGCCTCCACATTTTAGTGGACCACAGCTTCAACTTGTTGTCTGTTAAACAAGCTGTAGCCAGCACTTTTCCATCAGGAGAAAAGTCCAGCAATGAGACCAGACCATTGTACTCGACCAACTTTTCCATGTTTTCAAAAAGTTGTTCACCTGTCTCTCCGTGCCAGATGGTGACCATTCCATGCCCGTCACTGCTTGCTATCAATTGCCCATCTCGTGATATTGCTATTTCCAACACCGAATCATTATGCCACTCCATCTTCTTCAACACAACACCTTTCTCCAAGTCCCATATATGAAGCACATGGTCATACTGCGAGGTTGTGACCATTCGTCAGTTGTCAGGGAAAACTGCGACATTGTCTACGCATCCAGGTCCTTCATGACCTTGAAACTCTTGCAGGGGTGTGATACTTATATTTGGCTCCAACATTTTACTGGAGGCTGACACTGTTGAGCACAGTCAAGGTAGACTGGAGGGATCGTGGGTGTCTTCCTCTAAGCTGCAGAAATGTGCATATTGTGTTTGATGCTGTATTGCCGCATTTGCCTGCCTCATGTTTCTATAGACGCCCAAGACACATAGTCTACTGCAATCTCCAGTTGAAAATCTGCATTGTGCACAGGATGCAGCTTTTCACGCTTTTCTACTATGCGGTGGGGTGTTTCCACTTCTAGGGCACATTTTATCCAGCACTTGTGAGACAACACCCTTGCTTCCAGTGCCGGTAGCAATGCAACATTGTCGTCAATTCTACTATCTGTCCACCACAGCCAGCATTGCGTGCCCCATGCGTTAGATCTTAGCAACTTTGTCGCTGCAAGTATTCCGAAAAGGCTATTATTTACTATGAAATACATGGACTCAATCCACGAGACTTGTGCAGATTGGAAGCTGTAGTTTACTACCATGACACTTCGACAACTGAGTACTGAGCCTCGAAGCATGGATGGAAGAAGATGTATCCGGATGGTAAGAGGAGGCTCGACCTATGACGGCAAAGGATAAGCATTTATTAGGATAACTTGATCATACCAATGACACACCAATCTGCATTTGTACACAACCCATTACCCTGTAGGTTCCAGCTTTTCCTCGGTATCCAAGTCAATCCTCATCCTAACGTCAAAATCTGCTGCCATCAGAACAGCTGGGGCCTGAGCCTGTGAGCAGGCATGGCAGTGTGAATTACTAGCTGGCAAAGAGGAATAGCCAGGCAATTAGCGGGATTGGATGCATGCACAACACATAGAAAAGGTGATACTAACACAGGCTCCACTCGTCCTGAAAGGTTCAGTGTAAGTGTATGATACCGGAGTGATTGGTACCCAGTTTGACAAGGATGTCCTTTTGAATGAGATGACTCTCGTCAAGGATCTTGATAGCGTATTCCTGATCAGTTCGGATATATTGTGCACGCATCACTTGAAGTGACATGAGTACGGGGTGTGGGTTATACGCGATGTACACACCGTCGAGTAAGATTATTCTCCAACAGTGTCTCCAAAAGAAAGGAGGTCGAGAGGGAGTAGCACTTCTGGAATGGGCGTTGGGAGCCTGAGCACGTGCTGGTCTTGGGCAGGAAGATTTTTGTGATTCAAGTGGGATGTCAGTTTTGGAGGATAATCCTATGACAGATGCATTTCTGCTGAGGTTGGGGAATGTTGGTGGAATCACATGTACCAAACAAACCACCACCTTGATTATGTCATCCATTGTATCTGTACTAAGCCTTCAATAATTGACAGCCGGTAAGGCACCGAGCCTAGTTTTAGTTGTTTACTGCCGCACAGAAATTATTCCTCTCCTACCTTTGCACTGACAGCTGTCTTTTTGCTCGGCTTGGAAAATATCCTGCTTAAGATATCGACTAGACATACAGAATACTCCAGCGCAATTTACTATCCAACTTGCAATTGTATGTCCAAGGCCCACCCACTCAACGCTCAGGTCATGGTCTTACCATAACATTGGTCTCAGATAACCTTCGCAATGACACGAAATACATTCCATCATGGACTTCAGCGGGATGGAGTACGTCAACTCCCACCAAACACCATTTGAACCACTGATCACAGTTATTTGTTAGCGAACGACATGATAACCTATTATGTAAGTCAACGCTTCACTTCCGATGTCGTCCCAGTTCCTCACAAAAAATAAGGCAATTTGATGCACCTCGCTCTCATAACAGAATGTATACCCATAATCCCAAAGTTCCTCTCTACTCATATTGACCCAAGCGTGTTGGAAAGTAGCGTGCTCAGCATTGATAAGCAACAACTGTATTCATAATTAATGTACCTGTTGGAAAGTAGCGCGCTAGGATCAAGTAAGTACTAGGCTCAGAGCAAGATGAACAATACACGTACCTCAGCATTGATAAGCAACAACTGAGGGATGCAAATGACAACAAGACAAGATACTTGTAGGATACAGAAAAGACGGAGCTCGAATGTCAAGAAGAAGAAGAAGAAGAAGAAGAAGAAGAAGAAGAAGAAGAAGAAGAAGAAGGTAACCATACAGTGCCAAGAATGAAGCGCGTGATACGACGAAGTGGTAAGGTTGTCCAATAGCCAAATGCAACATTAATCTGTCCATGAAGGTGATCTTTAAACATTCGCAAAATGACTTAATCCAGAGTCCATCCTGAATTGCTCCTGTTAATGCCATATACTCTGACTCCACTGAAGATAATGCTTGCATTGATTGTTTCTTTGCAGCGTGTGAGATGGGACCACCATGATAGTACCACACATAGCCAGTAACAGAAATATGATCTTTGGGGGATGTGGCCCAGTCAGCATCACTGAAACCGTGGATGCTGGTGTCTGCATTCTCTCCTCCGTAATGTACATGATAGGACAAAGTGCCGGAGAGATATTGAAGGACTCTTTTTGCGGCAGCATAGTGACAGAATTCAGGGTTAAAATTATATTGGGAGAGCTTCATGATGGCAAGAGCAATATCCGGCTGAGTGTACATTGCAAGATAGAGCAATTCTCCGACAAGCTTACAATATTTGGACTGGAGATTGTCGAAGTGGGGATGAATGTCAGTGGCTCAGCCGAAAGGATTGGCTGGGTCCATGGGGAGAGATATGGGATTGCAGTGACAGAGGCCATGTTCTTCGAGAAGGTAGACTATGTAGTCTTGCTGATGCATCCACAGCTCTCAAGTGGCGCGAGAGCGGACGTACTGGACGCCCAAATGCTTGATGACTGGCCCTAAGTCAGCAATTCCAAAATGATCTGCAATTCGACCCTTGATCCAATCAAGGAACTTCTGATTGTTGCACCCTGCAAGGCTGTCATCAACATGCCATGTGATGATGCAGATGACATGCACCCCCTCGCTGGTGATGTGGTCATATACGAAGACCGCATAGTCAGCTTTACAACGGAGGAATCCCAAATGCACGAGAACGGCACGTAAGAGTTTGTACCAATTGTATGCTGCTTGCTTTAACCCATACAGCGAAGATAAGAGATGGCATACGAGGTTTACTCCACATTCAAACCCTGGCGGTTGACACATGTAAACATCCTCGCATAACTTGGCCCACAGGAAGGTGCATTTGGCATCGAAGCTGTTGATCTCCCAGTCGTGAGCTGCAGCATGCGCAGAGAGGAGTCGGATGGAGGATGCTCTTGCGACTGGTGCGAACATCTTGCCAAAGTCAATGCCCAGCACCTGCGAGAATCCTTGCGCCACTAGATGGGCCTTGTGCATGGGCCCGCCTTTCCCGTCCTCTTTGAACTCTAAGACCCATCTACATCCTATCCCCTTGTGTCCCTCCGGAAGCTCCGTGAGCTCGTAAACACCCATTTCTGACATTAAATTAATTTCCTTGCGCATAGCATTAAGCCAGTCATCGTGGTCCAAATGTTGCATTGCTTCATCGAAAGTTGAAGGTGGAATCTTCATGTTGTAGTCTGCAGTGAGTGGGTTATGACATGTGTCACTACGAATGGTGACACAAGCAAATTCAGTGGCGATAAGATTAGCAAGCACACGAGGATAGCTGACTTCATCCTCATCAGGAACAATGGCATCAGGGTCTAAGTCAGTAGCATTGGAGGGCACGGAAGGGGCAGGCACAACATTCCCTCCCTCAGGAGGCACCCCCTGAATGTGTGCTTGATGCAATTCATGCTGATGGGCCAAACAATTGCAGTCAGATGCCAATTGCTCCTGGAAGATCTGCCCACGGGCAGTGGGCAAGCGGACACACTCAGAACGATGTTGTGTAGCAGGAGGTGCAGGAGCTATCACATTAGGAAGGGGAGTAGCAGGAGCAGCGGGAGTCGATGCCATGCCTTCTTCATCGGAGTCGTCGCTGTCCATGGGGAAGGGTCTGTTGGAGAACATCTTGTCGAAGATGACATCACGAGAGTTGAAGAAGGTCCTGGTCGCCTTATCCCTGCACCACCAAGCACATCCATTCAGTGCGTAACTCATAAAGTAAGCCTCGCAAGACTTGGGACCTAACTTCTCCTGGAGCTCAGAGGGAATACGTGCAAAGCATCGCGCACCAAAGACACGAATGTGAGAAAGGTCAGGCTTAACACCATGTAGCATTTCATAGGGTGTTTTACTGGCAGGCAGCACACGCAAATCAGTGTGATTAAATAAGTAAGCTGCTGTGAGGGCGGCTTCCCCCCATAGATTGCATGATAGACGCGCGTGATTCAGCATAGCGTACATCCACCCTTCTATTGTCCGAAGGACACGTTCAGCCCTACCATTCTGCTGATGCGCGTATGGTGCGGAGAGCTGACGCTCAATCCCAGCCGCTTCTAGTTCAGCAGTAAATGCATCACTGAGGAATTCCCCACCATTGTCTGAGTGGAAGGCGACAACATGCAGACCAGAATGTGTTTCCCACCTCGCACGGACATTCTTCCATGTGTCCAAGGCTTGATCCTTGGTAGCCAAGAGCTGAAGGTCTAGAACTCTGGTGTGGTTATCCAGGAATATGATAAAATCACGCTTATGGTGAGGAGTGACGACCAGGATGGGTCCGCAAACGTCAGAATGAATTAGCTCAAGGAAGCGAGAGGCAGGAGGCGAATGAGATGTAGGATGAGGCTGACATGGGTGTTTGCTGATGATGCACGATTCGCAGCGAGACATAGCCTCAGTGGAATCTAAGGAAAAGCCATGAGCGGTGTGAGAGAGATGACAGACAGACTCTCCGCCAGTGTGGCCCATGCGGGCGTGCCAGAGATCATATGTCAGTGGAACCCATGCAAAAGCAGATACCTCTGATGGTTCAGAGACCAAAGACACCAACTCCTGAGGGGGAATGAACTCGAGGTCGACATAGAAGAGACGTCCCGACATGGGAATCACGCCAAGTGATTCTTGTCTGTACACAAGCTCACAACGAGCAGGCTCACCCCAAAAATTACATTCCCATCCCTTAGATAGCATCCACCCGACCGAAAGAAGGTTCAACATTGCTCCAGGTGCATGAAGGCAGTTTGAGAACCGCACTCGATGCCAGGCACCACCAATTTTGAGCCATGCAATGCAATCACTGTGGCCAGACGTGTGGAGCGATCCATGATTTGCAGTGTTGACGACAACAGGATCCTGGGTAGAGTACGTCCAGAACATAGCATGGTCACAGACAAGGGTGCTGGTAGTTCCCGAGCCCAGGATGGTGGAAAGCACGTTGGTGTGAGTCGAAACATGGGGAACGTCACCGGGCAGCTGTTCAATGCTAGCACATGATAGATCACATGTGTGCGCGGCCATTGCAGTGATGGCTGGTGGTGAGTCTGATGGTGCTGTTGAGGGAGTAGGAGGTGTGCTTGATGCGACCACTGCTGTCTCCTTCTTCTTCTTCTGCCAGGGCGCCTGTCCTGCCATTCCCCCACCTTCCCGAAAGCAATGATCCTTGTGGTGATCTCCTCGTCCGCATCTGGTGGTTAGGCAAAAGATGCCCTGAGGGTTGTTCTTGTGTTTCCTCAAACCGGTGATGGAGTTGACATTGGAGGTGGAAGAGGTGGATGCAGAGTTAGTGTATTTGTATCCAGGACCAGGTGTGCCGATGGGATAAGTGTTGACCATGCGTGCAGCTTCAGTGGTGATTCGTGCCGTGCAGCTATCAAATGTGAGACCGTTTGTTTGGAACGAAGCAGAAATGAGATTTCCACTGCTGAGTGCGGAACTGATAACAGTGGCAGAGAAGCTGTCGTGCATGCGTTGCTCGAGCTGAGTGCGAAACTGCTGCCAAGTGGAGGATGTGGGCAGCCCAGAAAGAAGATTGAACACAGCTTCCTCGTCTGAATAGGTAGCCCCCATTCCAATAAGACGATCACGGCAGCTGATATGTTGACCGACGTAGTTGCTTGCATCATGTGCGTCTTTCATGCGAAGTGCCTGAATCCGCCTTCGAATGACAAATTGGGTGCTAACATTGTTATGATGGAAGTGGTCTCAGAGAATCTTCCATGCTTCACGCGCTGTAACTGAAGTGTTGCGAGGAATGAGGAGGTGAATACTCGGTGCGAGTTTGCAGAGAATGATGGTCTTGGCCTTGGAATCGTCAATGAGCCAGGCTCGTATGGCTGCCTTCTTGGCATCGGTAGGAGTTGCTGAAGTAGCTGCTACAGGCAGGAACGAAGCTGCTCCAAGAATGTCGCCTGGGCCTGCATTTTCGGTTACATGACACCATAGGTCATCGTTTGTTAAGACGAGCTGTGCCTGCATCTCCTAGGGAATGTAATTCTCTGCTCCCGTCAGCTCCAGTATGTGGTCGTACTTTCCCATTATTGGTCCAACACGTCAGAGTGAATTCAAGCAGATGAAGAGAAAGATTGAGTTGTTCCAATGAGAGGGAGTCCGTACATTTCTAGTTTCTGTGTCGGTTAGGACACAGGGCTCATAACCTGTTGGAAAGTAGCGCGCTCAGCGTTGATAAGCAACAACTGTATTCATAATTAATGTACCTGTTGGAAAGTAGCACGCTAGGATCAAGTAAGTACTAGGCTCAGAGCAAGATGAACAATACACGTACCTCAGCATTGATAAGCAACAACTGAGGGATGCAAATGACAACAAGACAAGATACTTGTAGGATACGGAAAAGACGGAGCTCGAATGTCAAGAAGAAGAAGAAGAAGAAGAAGAAGAAGAAGAAGAAGAAGGTAACCATACAGTGCCAAGAATGAAGCGCGTGATACGACGAAGTGGTAAGGTTGTCCAATAGCCAAATGCAATGTTAATCTGTCCAGATACAGAGGACGACCGGATACAGAGGACGACTTATCTCTTCAACAAAGCGCACCTCCATTTGTTTTTGGGGCATTATTTGATGTCCCTCGACTCAGTCAAGCCATAGGTATTCACTTGCTTCAATGGTACAAGGTAAAGGATCCAGAGCTTCAAGTCAGGTTGTCCATGATCTTGGTTGTCGGACTGTCTGGGAAACCGTTCAGCAGCACATCGAGATTCTTGAACCACTGACAAATTCCCTCCCTAAACCTGCTCAAACTTGGTGAGACAACTTTGAACATCCCTCTTCGGTGATTGAATGCATGTCCATCACAGATATTTCATGGATGCGAACCACAGCTTGGGTCAAGCTGACATCTCCTAGCATGCACCACAAACATGCATCCTTTTGGTCTTTCGCATCACTTGGGTTTCCAGAGGCTTGCTCAAATTGTCATGAAGAATCGTCCTTTTCCTCAGCACCAGGTTTCCTTCCTCCGGATGATCACATATTATGCCTTTACTACATAAGTGCACATCATATATAAGAATGGGAATTAAACTATTCTCCTGCGTGGAGATTTGTAGGCCAACCCATGTGATGGACTGCAACCATGGAAAAGATTGCCAATGTGCATGCCCAACGCGCCATGAATGTACCAGTAACTGAACTAACACCTCCTGTGAGTCAAAGTTTCAGGCAAAGCTTACTCTACAGATCTAACTTTCCATAGTATATCCATCCACATATGGCACAGTAATTTCAGCCAACAATGTGAGGGGTGGCCTATGGACTAGTGCTTTGCCCTGTTATCTGTCATTGTGTGCAGGGTGTCTGAGGTGCAAGAGCTTCGCACATGAAAAGGGATCAATGCTACACATGTATCATGACGAGTGACGAAAGGGACCTGGAATGGTGGTCAGAGATTAGGGTGTTGGGGTGGACGTAGGTAAATTATGCAGCGGAGCGGACAGAGGCCTGAGATCTATGGGAAATGGTGAGCCAATTAGATGTCATATTTTCATTCTGATGCTAACTTAAAGTTGTGGCTGTTACCAGGCATCTGGTGTTCATTGATGCTATCATTCAGTCAAATGGAGCTGGCTTCGATGGTATTTGTGGTTCCACAATGTCCACACTAGCTAGTCGCAGAGTACAGTCATGGCATGATGGAGGGACTCGATTCATTAGATGGGGTGGCCAGACACGGACGACCACTGATGCTGATTGGAAGGCTAGAATCAAGACTACCTTGCGCTTTACATATCATTAATGCATTGGCTACAATTTTCTTGTATTTTATGTATTTACAAGGGATGACCTTCGGCTGTTGTGTTCTATTTTATATTTGCCATATCTGTCTCTGTCCTCATTCACTCCTGAACATAAGTGCACATATTCTGACAGTTTTTGAGGCAGGACAGTGGGGTATATAGTTGACCACACACAAAAGGATCAGTTCTGAGATCTCGAATTGTGCAAGAGAGCGTGAGGCCTTGACATCTGTTGAAAGTTGTTGCATAAGCCAGTCTTGAAGGGAACTGCTTGCAATTCACTATCCAGCTTGAGCGATAGGGATGGAAGGAAAATGTGATACATGGGATACAGTGGTTCTTGAGGTTGTGGAACAGTTGGACTTCAACGAATCAATGATGTAGGGCAGTTATTCATACATGTGCAATCCTCACCAATCCTTTTTTCCACTGAGAGGTTGTGTTGTATGGCACATATACAGTTTATTTTGCAATCCAGTCGATGGGAAGGCATTCTGGGTGCAGTAAGCGTGGCTAAGTAGTTTGATGTTTGTTTAGGAGCGTCAAAAGGTGTGTGGTCCGCTTCTTTTGAAATGTCTGAACTTAGATAGCAATCTTGGCATTTTTCAGTTCTCATTCAATGCATTATCATTTATTACTCACAGTAATCACCAGGTAGAGATTCCAAAATTTTCTCATTGAATCGGCGAGAGAAAGGCACAGTCGAGGCACGCGCGAGAATCTGCCAGGCCATGCGGAGGGGGAAAAAAGCAAGCGCTTCGTCGGTGCTGGAAGAAAACGATGAAAAGCAAACTTGAAGCAAGATCTGAGAGCGTGCGTCAGAGCTGCACAGCATGACGGGGTGGACACAATTGACACCGAGCCGCCGGCTATTTGTGCTTATATATGTTAGATGATGTGCACAATGGTCGCTCTCGGGCTCAAATTTGCCACAGGCGAAAGCAACCAAAGCTTAATCTTGGTGAATAGTACAGTACTGGAAACGTTCCCTTCCTGACGGGGGTCAACAATCAAGACACATCATAGACATGCAGATACTTTACACCATGTAGTCTACAGCGAACTGTAAGGTGAGTGGCCATGAAACGTAAGACTTGAGCCTGAAAGTTTGTTGGAGAGGTGTGATGCTCGCTTGATGTCTCGGTAGGACTTGAAACTGTGAAGACAAATGTCGGACGCATACATCTAGTGCAGTCGGTTATGACCGGTTGGAAGCATTCTTGCTGAACCGGTGATGGCGAACTGCCTCGTGTCTTGGGCGTCTGTGGAGATGAAGGTAACATGAAAACGGCACCTCTGTAACTTAGACACAATTCCTAGGCCGTGCTCCACACCATCAACGTCCAGTGAAATGTCAGAGCTCATTGCAAGCACCACACCAATTCGAACTTTTGAAGATCATGAGAGGGGCATAAACGTAGTCGCAGTGTTCCCCGACGAACGACGAATGATTACGGGTTCGGACGACACGACACTTCGTCTTTGGGACTTGGAGACGGGTGATGTGTTGATGAAGATGGAAGGCCATAGCAGTGAGGTGCGGGCATTGGCGATATCGCGAGATGGTAAAATCATAGCAAGCGGTGATACAAATGGAGATGTCATCGCCTGGGACGGTGAAACTGGCGACTCCATCGTACAACCCATCAAAGCCCACCTCAGAGATATCACCTCGGTGGATTTTTCTCCTGATGGAACGGTGCTGGCCATTGGTTCATATGACGGCAGGGTGAAGTTTTGGTGTACCAAAACGTGGCAGATGCAAGGAGATCCAATCAAGTGTCACCGTAGTCTTGTCTTCTGCGTTCGATATTCGCCCTCTGATGAACTTCTTGCCATCGCAACATCACGAAATGTCCAAATTTATAATCCAGGCACAAGGGAACGCGTCACATCTTTGACAGGTGGATCTCGATCAGCATTATGGACCACATCACTCGCGTGGACGCCCGATGGCACACGCCTTCTTTCAGGAGGCAATAAATACATATCAAAGTGGGACACATCAACCTGGCAGCAGGTCGGTCATCCCTGGGAAGGCCACACTGATTATATCAACACCATTGCTATTCATCCCGCTGGCACCCTCGTCGCTTCTGCATCTGACGACAAGCATGTCCGTCTCTGGCGGCTCTCAGATCAACGAACCGTTGCCATCTTCCAGCATTCATCCATCCCGAGATGTGTCACGTTCTCTGTGGATGGCAAGCACATCCTCAGCGAAGGCAGAGACAATAAGATCTCAGAATGGGCAGTACCCAGCGACGGTAATTCAAAGGCGAGTTTCCATTTCTGACTCTCATAACGCAATTCGAGCATCCTTCGTACAGATCCTCGACATCAAAACGTTAGCCCGCGATGCATGTTTAACTGGGGACTTGTCTATCGCTGAAGAGCTCCTCACCCGAGAGATTCACGCCAACACCGACAAATTTACTTCATATGCCAATCGTTCCTTCGTTATGGCCCGGAAGCACAACTTAGACCACGCCCTTGAGGATGCAATCAAGGTGAGATGGACCCACCCATCATTGTCATCTTACGG